>NC_072861.1:19290811-19611580 GCF_028858705.1 Grus americana | reverse complement strand
AATCATCTGTATAGCATGGTAAGAGAGAAAAAGAATAAAGGAACAAGTTATGTTTGACTTGTCTTCTTCCAAGAGACAATTTTTTTTTTGTTTTTTTTTAGAGTAGGCTTTAGATGTGGGAGTTGTTGTGGGAGCTGCTTTGTACAGTTTTAAGATGCAGATTCACCACGGCACCTCTGCAGGCCCCGTAGCCTCCGCAGACCCATATGCAGTCATGTGCACCTTGTGCCACGTATGGGAGAGAGTCTGAGAGGATCTTATCTTTCTCCTCACTGTCTTCCATTGGTCTTTGTCACAGAAAAAAGAGAGAGAAAGAAGATCTAAGAGATGAACGGGAGCTGAGCTGACCATAGACTTTGTCCAAGGAGTAGGTATGTCTGGAGGTATAACTGTCTTCTTGGTGTTTCACTAGTGCTGATTGCTTTGGTATGTGAAGGAGCCCTGAAATACTGCATTTGCCATTCGCTCTGGTAGGAACTGAGAAGCTGGTTGTCTGAGACCAGAAATGAATGACTACCTAGAGGTTCTCATGCTGGTCGATGTGTTTCCACTGTCTTGCTAGAACAAGTTTCAAAACACAGGCAATTTTTCTCCTGCTCTGGTAACTTGTAAACCAAAAACATTTCTTTGTTTGGCAACTTGGTTTGCAGTAAGACTGCATTATTTACCACTTGAGTTGTAGGAGAAGCTTTCCTAATGACAGGTGTCAACCAAGTAAATGTTTGCAGTCTCCCACCTGAGCAGAAGCAACAGTAAAATTTCAACCGTATCATTAATAAACAAGGAGCCAATGCATGTGAGAGCAACGGAAACCCTATGATCACTTATTCTGAAAGGGATGATTGTCAGTCACACCTCGGTGGCATCTGTTTGCAGATATAATGAAGAAAGATTATCATTGCTGTGACTGCAGTGACTCTGGTCAGCAAATAATGACGACATTGTTGCAGTGATTGGACCTGCCTCCAGGTGCTAACAATGTTAAGTGATATCTCAGTGGTATTTTGGGCCCTCATTTATGTGACTGCAGTAGAAAGCCAGAAGAAAAGGACCCTTCATTTTTGTGACATAATTAATTTCATGCCATTCTCTGCACTTCTAAATGGAAAACTCAGTTAGTCATGACCAAAGTCGGCTTGTTTCTGCACTGATGACTCAGAGAAGAAGCAGTGAAAGACCTTTAAAGCAAAGATCTTGGTTTAGTGTTGATACACCTACATAAAACATCAGCTATATATGAGTTTCCTCCAGTGCCTCTTTTGGATCCTGATGGGGGGGCAGGGGAAGAGTGATGCTAGCCATGAGTGTGAGCCATTAGCTGTGTCCTGTGGAAATGCAGAAATAAAATATTCTTTTAGTATTTCAGCTCTTCCTGGGGTGCTAGCTGCTGTTGGGAATTGTGCAGAGTACACAGAATCCTTCTGTGTCTGTCCTTACTCGCCTTAATTTGTAGCTTCAATTAAAGGTGTTTGAAAGGAGCTTAGATATATGGCCCCATCTTCATAGAAAGGCACAAATGTGAACAATAGAATGGACCAGCCCAGTTCTGCTGGACTGTAGCTAAAGCGAGAGGCAAGGAGATTTCAAGACCTGCTTCTCTTTTACAGATCCAATCAAGCATCCCAAAGGCTGCCTTTTTTAGCTAGCAGCTGCTCCTGGTTGTCCTGAGTAGGATGGCTTGGGTAGCAGACTGGAAAGTATAAAAGGTGCAAGAGGAGCCTCTGACTTTTAAATCCTTTTAACATCCCCACATTTCTGTTGTGGTCCCAGGTGATACAATGCAGAGTTGATAAATTCACCTGCTCTTATATCAGGCAGGTGCAAAAGCTCTGGGTTTTGCTTTAGAATATCTTGCCTTACTTGGTGAGCACATTCCAGCTCAGTCCAGAACAAAGAGCTAAATCCTGCTGAAACAATCAGTCCCCAGGGTCTTGAGGCTATTGTCTCTAATGTACGTATAAAAGTCAGTCATACCAGCTGCAGATGAAATCACAGATGAAATCTTACTAATTAATTGCATGAACTTTGTTTCTGCCTGGTTTGAGATTCTCTCAGCCTTGCATAAATAGCTGGGCACCCATACTGTACACCTCAATGGGGCTGTTGATTTTCCAAGGAAGACTAACAATCGTTGTGCCTAAAATAGCCATGCAATTACTTCTGCTCACACGGTCTTGCAGTAACAAAATGGTTTCTGAAAACTGGTTTTGTTCACACATGATTGAAAAGTTGCCCTACGTTGTTCTGCCAAGTTAGGCACTGATTCAGGTTTATGACCATATCATTAATATTTTAGTACCGCATCAGTAACTGGTTGCTATTAATATGTAGTGAAACAGTGATATAAAAAGGGAGATGTTCCCACTCATTTGGCAGAATTTGCATTACAGCTGGATGAAATTTATAACACATCTTCTGCAACCTACTGGTCTGAACTCCTGTTATTAATTTCTACTGTGTTTATTTCTCCTTTATGTTCACTTTGGGCAATATTCTATCAAGTTTCCTGGCAAGCACAACAGTGGATATAGCTAATTTCAGCTGACTGCAGGAGAAGGACTTTGTAGAAAGTGAATTTTGAAATAGCGCTAGTATTTGCAGTTAAAATCTCCCCCTGAGAAGTCTATTCCCCTCAGCCTGGCGTCAGCAGCATTTAAGTGCATGTGAATAGCCCTATTGACTTCAGGTGGGCAGCTGTTTAATTACCTTCCTGAATCAAGGCCAGGCCCAGGAAACAAGCTCCCAGCATACAACCTGGGTGTTCGATCAAACGACTTGTCTCCCGACTGCCGAACTTCTGCGAGTGCCCCACAGATTGTATGACTAGGTAATTTGGCAAATTCTTTCCAGTCAAGAATAAATTTGAGGAAATCATCATCTGACGCACAAAGAGAGGTGAAATTTGTGCAGTGTATTTTTCATGATGAGGCAGCTATTGCCCAGGTTTATTCAGCCTGCTTGCCTCTTCCTGTTTCAATACTCCCAGCAATCACATTTTTTCCCCACGTTTTATTTAGGAACTCTGAAATGACAGGTCTCTTGCCTTTCTACCAGGAGAGTGGTGTGCTGTACGCAGCATGCTGTACGCGGGAGGAGGAGGATAAAGAATGACATGCTACTCTGTAAGCTACAACTATTTTTTTTTTCAGACCTGCATCTGCTCTTGTCCCTCTTCTGTTCTCAGATCACTCTTTGGCTTCCCTTAGGAATCCAGCTGTGTCATCACATTGTGTGGCATCCTAATATTTCATACTAAGCTGTAAGCCAATTAGGAATGACTACTTACCATGCTGAATCATAGGAAGAGAAAAGGATAATGTGTCCTTCATATAACGAACCTCCTCTTTTTTGGCAAGACAGATCACCTACACATTATATTTATAAGCCCTATGGCTTTTCACTCTATCCAATTAGGATGCAGCTTCCTTTCACGCTGCTGCAATATTTTAAGGGACTTGTTTACAGATGGATGCTTATTGAAAGTGCTGACCTGCTACCATGATACCTCATACCACCTTTCATCTTCAGGTATTGAAACACTGGACAAAACTTGATGTTGTAATCACCTTTAACAGGATGAGAACAGAAGTGCAGCAAAATACAAATACCTTGCCCTGAGTTCCTAAATGAACTGGAGACCCCAGATGAGAGTATAAACATTATCGCGTGCCACCCAGAGTTGAGGGAGATGTTGATTAATGTCAAAGTGAAATAAAGACTGTTACATCTAAAAGGAAGAAGGATGAACCATTGATGTGTATTTGGGAATGCGTGAAGTGTTTAGTAACGAGCATCAGAGAGAAAGATATTAAAATTTGTTTCCTATGCTGAAGTAATTAATGGGCTATTATGCCAGGTGTCTAAGCTGCCCAGAGGTCTGGGATAAATAGTGTTCCAGCAAGGGATGCAAAATGTGATTTAAGATTAAACAGAATAATGTTATAGCAGAGCACTTAGGATGCCCCTCTTCCTACTATTGCTAGTATTTATTGTCTGGGAAGTGAGGTACTCCTCCTTTGGATCCTAGCAGTGTTGCAAACCAAAGACTCCCCTGACATGTGCCTGGTACCTTCCATCTTTCAAACCTTGTCTAATCTTGTTAGTCCTCACTGCAAAACAAGCAGAGCAGCACCCCGCATGGCAGCCCCCTCACCCTACGGGAGCCAGTTAACTACCACCCTCAGGCGATAGAATTTTGTGTACAAAGTCATGTTAGGTACTGCATTCAACTAAGAACCTGGCTGCAGATACATCCAAGGAGAAATGATGGCCTCAGATTCAGCTTCCCAAACTGCATTTCCAAGCCCAGCCATTTTTGTTGCCTCTGCTGCTAACAGCTGCTCTTAGAGGTCATAGCAAAGTGTGGGAGCCTCTGGTTTAAGGCTTCTTCAGCAAGGTCCAGCCATACCCTGCTAGGGTTCAATTTACTGCTTCACTGATCACATCCCCTTGCTTTCCCTTATAAATACCTCTGAGACAACCATGTTCTCCCCCACCCTACCAGGAAAGAGTGGTGGTGAGTCACAGCACTAACATCTGTGCCTGAAAGCATGGATGCAGGCACCTGTAGGAGATCAGGGAGATTCTGCTTTGCTTTGCAGAGTAACTAATCCCACCTGTGCTGAGCAAGTTTAAGGGTTCAGATCTACATGTGAACTTTGATGTTAAGGTAGGGCTAAGGATTTTACAGCATAAGAGCTTCTGCAAGTCGAGGACAAAGGCTTATGGTATTTTTTCTTGTTAAGAGAAATCTTCAGTAAGTTGAAGTTAGTTCTGCTGTAAAGGTTTTGTGCTTTATCTGAAATAACGCTTGTTTTATAAATGCAGGGGTTTAGAAACCTCTTGGCCTTCAAGAGAAAACTGCCTGTTTAGGAGCTGTACCTTTTCGTATTGTTATTCAAAAATGTCTCAGTTAATCATTGCTAAAGGCCTTGCCAGCCTGTGTTGCAAATTCCTTTTTTTAAAAATGCAGCACGTATATAATTCATGTGGCTCCTCTCTGCATAGATAAGGACTAGTCACAAATGTCAGGGTGGGGGAGGAAAGGATACCTGACCCAGAGGGCAAGAATATTGAATGCACCAGTGTTGGACTTGACATTCCCCTAGTATTCACTGTGATAACATCAATCTCAAGGAACCCTCCTGGTATAAATACAGAGCTGCTGTGTTTAATATATATTTCCAAAGGAATTTCATAGTAATTGAGCATTAAATGATGTCCACTTATTGTAAAGTGTTACCGTTTTTATTAAAAATTATAAATGGGCTTCAGCAGAACAGAACATACCAGATTCATACCGCCATCTCTATTAGTCTTTATGCTATAATTGTCATTGACTGCCTTTACTGTATTATTTCTAGACAGTTCATAATTTTCCCGGCTGAACAAATGAAGATTTGTGAGCAAAGAAAGGCACTGACTGGATTATGTAGTGCCATTGATTTTTATTCTCCTTGTTTCACAGAATACGCTTAAAAATCTTGCTATCTCTGTGATGGGCCTTATTAGCACTCGGAGGAGCTGGTGTGAATTGAATGGAAGTAACGCATGGAGAAGATGATGTCAGAGCTGACCTTGGGATAAATCTGCTGGATGTCCAGGTACGACCAAGGCAGTCAGGATGTGGGGGTCTTTACCCAGTGCATGGGATGGAGTGAACCATAACAAATCCATGTTTTCCAAAGAAACAGTGACCTGAGGACCACCTGAAGGGAATCAGGCTGCCTGTTTTGCAGGCAAGGCAATGCAGGAAACTGTTGCGTACAATAACATTCAATCCTGACAAAGTTAACGGCAAATATTGCCATTTCCCTTCTATAAAAACTATGGCTTTTGCAGAGGTTATCAAAGCAACTACATGCATAGTCTCTCTTCACTGCAGCTTTCAAAGCTCTTCAAGTTTGAAGAACAAAAATCTAAGTGAACGATGAGGGTTTGGTTCAGTTTGTGGGGAATGTTGGTTATTTCGCTTTGTTCTTTTGTGCCGTTTGGGGATGCTTACACATTAAAAATTCCTGAAAAATAGGTTAACTGTAAAATGGTTTTTAAGATTGAAAAAGGGTAAGATTTGAAAATTGAAAACTGATATTTATTTGCCCATTTTGACCCAAATCTCTTAATTATTTTAGTCCTCCTGAGACTGTAAAAGAGGTAATTAGGTGTTCACAGTAGAAATTATCTTAATTGCTATTCTATTTTATTGTCATTAAACAATAATGAGCCACCAAGAAACAGGAGGAGAACTGTGACTGGAAGTTATGGCAAGATTCATTATTTCTGTATATATTCTCGAGGCTTGAATGAAATGAGGTATGTGGGCTAGAAAATACAGGTCTTCCCATCCTTGGCCGATTCAATCAAGTCTGGTATGATAGTATTTACTTTTTAGATGCCTGTATCTTTTATTGGATCTTGATGCATCATCTAGTTCAGATTAGCAATTTGGCTTTTTAATTAGCAGGGCTTCACTGTGGCCTGTTTGTCTCTCCTGCTGATCTCTGCATTATCTGTAGAGACTCAGCTCCATGGGAAGATGACCAGGAATGCCTAAGACCTTGTACAAAGCACTAAATGCTGTTTCCGTACCAGGAAAAAGTGAACAAACCCTCTTATACCAATCTATAAGTTTTTGGAAACTCTCTGATTTCCGGGGGGGGGGGGGGGAGTCCGCTAAAACTAAAAAGGGGAAATACCCATCCAGTTAAAATGAAGGAAGAACATATTTGAAAAAGGTTTTCTGCAAACACACCCTCACAAATACTCCTGCTCTCTGTATTCAACCTTTGTTTGAATAAAGCAGCTGTTAAGGATTCCCATGCAGCAGAATTCCCCAAAGTGTCACCATTCAATGTACAAGTATTCCTGACCACGGGCGTAAGGAGAGGTACAAATGCAGCCCTATCTTTGCCCTCATTGTTTATTAATGCGGCAAGTGCTCACACAACCCCTGCTCCTTCTGAAAGCCATGACTGGCCTTGTGTGTTCTGGTTTGTATATGAAGTGACAGGAATTACGCAGTCTCACTCCACAGACCAAACTTTTCACGCGACTCTGATAGAAATGAGCCCCTGGGGACTTGCAGGATGCTGCCTTTGCTCTGTGAGACTCTGTGATGGCAAAGCCAGCTATCAGTTGTTAATCCCAACGCATCATACAAGACACTTTCTATCTCCTCCTGTAATGTTAATGCAGCTGGAATTCCATAAATCAAATCTCAGCAGTAAAAAGGTTAATAAGTTTACACTATATAATTGAAAGCCATATTGGTGATTAAAAGGATTTTATATATCAGTTTTCTGGGTCACCAACTAATTATTTTTGGTGGCCTGTAATAAAACATAGCACCATAGGCAGATAGAGGCTGTAATCACATAATATATGGAAAAATGCATTTACATTTATTTCAGAAGAGGTTGTGTGTACCAGCTTGTTGAACAGCCTTTGAGGTATGTCTTTCCTAGTTCAGAGACAATGGAAGAACTGCACGTTCTGTGTACTCGGTTAGGTTCATACAAAGTTATTGGATTGAGTTTTGAGGTCTGGCGCTCTCTCTCCAGAGCCGAGCCCAAGGGAACCAGCTGTCACCTGTGATGGAAAGGTTCTGCTGAGGCACTGGGGATTGGATTGCTATTATAATTCATTTTAATGCATTCTGCACGTACTAATCATTTATTGGAACAGGATCTTCTGTAATAGGGACATGACTAGGAAGAGACAGAGGCGATTGATCATCCTTGCATGGAAAGGATAGTTAAAAAAACAAACAAAAAAGAAACCTTCTGTGCAAAGGGCAGGTGTGCGCATGTGCACGAGGGATTGGGTATTCAATGTGAAGGCAGAGAAAAATTGAACTCAAAGCTTAAATTGAAATCTCTACAGTAAAAACGAAACCTTCTGTTCAAGAGGCAGGTATGTGCATGAAGGATTGGGTATTCAGTGTTGAGATGGGGAAAAATTGAACTCAAACCTTGAACTGAAATTTCTGCAGTTCTATCAGGCTGAAATACCCTTTGGAGCCAAACTGCCAGACACAGAGACATTGCGAACTCGGCCTCTGTTTTGCAGATGTATGTTTTAGCATATTTCTTTGATTGCATCAAGAAGGAGCTAAGGACAAAGGCAGATGCTGAGTGTGCATGCAGATTTGCAGCGAGGTGCTGTGCAGGGTGTGTGTGTGTATGCACAAATAGTTCACAGGTTACTTCTATAGTCTCCGGAGCCTCCTGTGGTCCTGTGCGAGGTAACGCAACCACTGCCTGTGTTATGGTAAAGCAGCCCACTGCTGATCTCAGTTGTTCTGCCTATTAAGTGAAGGGCAAATCACAGCTGGCAAACAGCATGATACGGTGAACGTTGGGCACATCGTTCCCACCGTCAGGGCAGGATCTGAGAAGTGATCAGAAACAAATGACCTGATGTTGAAATCACTCCTGGACAATGCTTGTAGGACCACTTTGGAGAGCGGGACCTTCTGTGGCAAGTACCTTTCTGTAATATTTCTTAGGTCTTTTGGCTGCATCTTTTTTAGTTGGCAAATCTTTAACCCTTAAATAACCACTGCATAGAAGCAATGCCATGACATATTACACTGCAATGAGGAAAGGTTCAAGTCCTTTGCTACTAAAATTAGTCACTTGTCATGTTCTATATCTAAATAAGAGCTCTCCTGCACCAAAAATAACATCTTTTTATTTGAATTAAGTTCTTAAAGTGTTTCCTAGCAGCATAGCTAAGGGGATACTCAATTTTAAACACAGGCTGGGGAGGTTAAAAGTGGAATGGCAGTTGTGTGAGTAACGGCCTATGAGTCAGCAGCTGAATTTGACTTGACAACCTCCATGTCACCACCAAGTCAGAAGGCATTCATGTGACAGTTTGAGGGTAAAGAAATAAAAAATAAATGGGTAGTTTCCACTGGTAGAAGGACATATCAGGGCTTTCTGAACAAAGAAGGGGAAAAGTTAGGCAGTAATAGTGCAAATGAGGAAAGAGTGTGGATATGTATTTGAATTACCTACGTGGATGTAATGCATAGGTGTACCCCTCTGAAGTTCAAAGGAAAAGCAATCTAGTTTGAGAGTTGGACTATTGAAGGGACTGTCCTGGCTGATGCTGAGTAAGCCTCTCTCCCAGGGGTCTCTGCAGCTATAACTTAGATTTGATTTGAAAAATTTGGGGCTGAGAAAGGGCCAGACAACACTTTTGCAATCTGCTTTTGTTACAGGCTGGAAGAGCAGAATTGCTTGCCTTTCTGCCACTTTGTTCAGCCTCTCTCTTTGGGGAGATTTTTGTCACCCGATTGGTAATAGCAGGAAGTTGTTATTTTTTCACACATAATCAGCAGCAGAGTGTGGTCCCGTTTCGGCGTTTAGGTGCTTAAAGACATCTTTGTTAAAATTGTTAAGGAGGGGGACAAGCAAGTCGAAAGGGATCATGAGGTGACTTAGACAAGGCCTAGTGATAAGGTAGCGCATGGGAAGAGAAGGATCTCACGGCTTTCCTGGGGAAGGCCTTCTGCCTCTGACACAGCTAATCCAGTTCTTCTGAATAATAAAATCACAACAATACCTAAACAGAGGGAAACAACATGTTCTGCATAGGCATTCCTGTTCTATATCATGATTAGAGATAATGAAAAGAAATTTGAGCATCCGCTGTATATAATTCACTTCTTGGAACACGTATGTAATGGTGTTCTCCAGACGGAGCTTCTATCTGATATATTTTATATAGCATAGGCAAGGAAGGGGAGGATCCCAAAACTATTCTGTATCTGGCCTAGAACAAGAGGTCAGGACCATAATACGGCCTCTAGTGCTCCTTGTCACTGAAATCCTTTCACTTCACGCCTTATTGCATAAGTTCAATATACTTTTCGGCTAAAGCTCTCCCGAGCACTTAGCTCTTTAAACTCCCTACTCAGCAGGTGGCTTATTTAAATGTGGCTGTCAGGTTGGCCAGTGGCCAAAAGCAAATGGCTCAGTGCGTGAACCGCAGTGTTTGGGTTTAATTCCATCCTCATTTCTGCCAGCAAAATCCTCCTGGCGCTGGTGGGGTTGTGTGGGGTACAAGTGAGTGCAATATAGGGCTGTCTGCTCAACTGTTTGTCACATAAATCTATGGCCAGTCATTTGCATTATGTCAGCTAAACATTTGCCTGGCACTTGTGCATGTGCGAGCCAAGGAGGAATTCTGGATTGTTTGAAATGAAAACCATCATTGTCAACTCTCACTTAACCAATAAGCATTTCTTCCATAGTGTGTAAGTGACTTATTTTGCAACCCACGGCCTCGAAGAGGAAATGTGAAGTTTCTCTAAACATTGAGTACAAATGGGGATATTAGCTGCTTAATTGATTCTTCGAAATTTGGGTCTTATGGTGAACAAGTGAGGCGGATGGAGGGAGGAAGCACATGGTTTAAATTATATATATGGAAAATAACTGCTGAATGATAAAAATATATTTTAAAAGTAAGCAAACCTGTTTCCCCTCTGCCTCTCCATTAAATGTGTGGGGAAAGGGCCTTTACAACTAGGAGGTAATTAGAGAGGAAAAAGCAGTGCTGGCGGAGCAGTCAATCTATCACATCCTCCAAAGCCTAAATGGTATCAGCAATTAAACAAGTTAGTAGGGGAAAAACTTGACAAGCGAGTTTTATCACAGAATCATCTCGGTGGCAAAGTATATGGGGCACTCTTATTAGATTCCCCCGTGCAACCCCGAAGATTTAAAATTCAAACCCAGGAACGCACATTCAAACCAAAGTGACTATTTTCTTTCCCAGACTACCCAGGCGCAGGGAAGATTAGAACGCTAAAAATAAAACAACCTTTCCTACCTCCCTGTTCCTCACCCCTCCAAAGTCAAATCTGTCCAGGTTGACTGCTCCATTAAATTCAAGAACAAAAAGTTATAAATTGAACATACGGAGAGCAGTGCCTTTTCTTAAAGTGATGTTTCCTCGCCTTAATGGATTTAGCTATGGCAGGGAGTCAGAGAGAAGCTGTCTTAACTAAATCTTTGACTGATTATGCATTTTTTTCTATTCATACAAGATAGATTCATCATTCCAATTTGTCAAGCTGGCGAAGTTCCAATTAATTACACCAGGAAAAGCTCAAGCTGCATTAGGCCTCTGTCAGGCCTAATCTAGTGCCTCATTTACTGGAGCCCCAAATGAAGAGATATCAGAGGTGTTGTTCCTCCTGGTACTTAATTTGATGAATGCCCTAGCAGCACGATTGGTGGCAGAGGTGTATATGTGTGTGTCTCTTCATCAGCCACCACTGCTGAAGTCGTCATGCTTTCTCTACTAATTTGAGGGCTCATCTGTATACTGGATGTTTTTTTGGAAGGCCTATTCTTCAGAGATATGCCAAAAGGTTTCTTCTGTGTGTGCATGTGTCTGGGTGTGTTTCCAGATACACTGGACCTGATTCTGATCTCAGTGATGTGATCAGACGAGATTCAAGGCCGTATATGTAAACGTAAAGCAATACGAGTTAGATTGGCTGCTATAAAGGGGCTGTAAATTTTGACATCCTTGTTGCTGTGTGTTTGCAAAGGAAGAGCAGCTTTGCACATTGCTTCATGTGGTGCTCATAAGAAAGTGGTGGGTTACCATCCACACCCACTGTACAGAAGTGTTCAAAATGCTTGAATAACCTGAGCAATTTGTTTGCTATATGAATTTGAATCTTTGCTATAAATACGTAGGTGCCATATCAGTATATGCAGGTACAGACAGACTTTCTGACACCACACTGGTGGGCCACTATAGAATGCATGCATCCAAGGCTAATTCTTAAATATTTTACAGTAAAGACACTATGGACCAAGAACATATGTTTCTTTTCTGCAGCACTTTACGTACGAATTATTCAGCATAAGGTGCCAGAATGCCAATATGTTTAGCTTACTTTTGGCTTTTAACCACTGCTGTGATTAAAGATGTAACTGCAGCAATGCTGTCACTTTGCACATAGGTTTAGGTGTCTCAGAAAGGATGCGGCATTAGCCAAGAGTAAAGTAGCTGTGTACTTTGGCTGAGTATAGTACTAAAACTCTTCATTTGCCAGCAGTTACCATGCTGGGATTCTGAGTTTATTTTCCACTGACGGTATTTGAGGGACTGGTGTGTGCAATGATGATTTTTAATGGCAGCTATCAGACATGCATATGGTGCTCAGTAGGAGACTGTATTCAGAACAACCAAGGACAGAATTGATGCGCTGATGACTGCAGTACGACAACTCCTCTGTAGACAGTTTGGACCTCAACTGATGCTCACTTTTGGAAGGGAGGCCTTTGTCCCGAAAGTTTGTATCTGCTAATACATCAAATTAGTGTGTCAAAATGAGGTAAGTTGTGCTGGAACAGGGATAGCACTCTAAGTCTTTTAGATGAGATTTTGTAAGTGTTCCTGTTTTATTTCAGGGCAAAATCAAATAAGGAAATTTAAATCACCATGGGAAATAGTGAAGATAGAGGTAGACTGCAGTTGTAATGATCTCTCTTCACTCTGCACAAGAAGGTTTTTGCTGGACGTATACATTTTGATGCTGGTTCTTAAATGTTCTGCTTAAAAAGTCACTGTGGACCAAAAACATATGTTCCTTTTCTGCAGTACCTTATGTATGAATTATTCAGCATAAGGTGCCAGAATGCCAATATGTTTAGCTTACTTCTGGTTTTTAGCCTTATGTTTTATGTTAAACAGGTTGTTTAAACTCACCTGTTGAACTTGAAATAACTAAAAGCCTTTATATAGTTGGGACCAGGCAAATCTTAGTGAATTATGTGAGCTCTTGTAGTTTCCAGATCTCTAGACTGGGCCTTTGGTTATTGTATTTGTACCCATATGCTATGGGCTGACTTGGTTTTGCACCCAGCAGTTCCTTGACGTTTGCTGGTATTTGTCTTTGGTTTACAAGCCTACTGGAGTGTTTTGCGAGTGATTTCAATGTATGTTAATGACAGTAGGTACCTGGCTGTCCTAAGCTGTCCAGGGCAATGTACTCGCTCTAGGCGGAGATTATTTTGGCTGGTTCTTTTTCATGTGCACCACCGACATGGTGTTGGAGTGAGCTCTTTCCTGTAGAGAAATGACAAATGGGTGCTTGTCTTTCTGTTGAGGAGATACAAGGTTGGAGGCTCAATGGATGTGTCCATGGGCTGTTGCCTTCTCTAGTTGTATGCTGATTTAGCTAGGGGCTTAGCAGAAATGTGTCCCTGGAGCTATATTGGACTCGTACTCTTACAAATGAAAAATAACTGGCCACAAAAGGGAATGTACATAACGTACTACCAAAGGACGATATTCACCCTTGTTCTGGGCACCAAAACGAGGTTTATTCACTGCTTAAGTCCCACTTAAGCTTTTAAAATAGAGCTTACACAGTGCGATGATCACATTCGGTGGCTTAAAGACTCTGATGGCTCCTGAGTCTTTTAGACAAGACAGAAGTAATTTCTTATGGACACAAGAAGTTCTGAAAAGATCATAATCCACTAGAAATTCCTCTCTGCGAGGATGTGACCCAGAAAGCTAGAACTGCTCTTCCTTGTGTTCTCAGTGAATTTTCATCTGTATCCAATGCTAAATTCGAACTCTGCAGTAGCTTAGGTCATCAGACTAGCATCCATCTCTGAGGAATGATTACAGATGATGAGTTATTACCTTTAAATAAGGGGTAATTAATGCTTCCTACTCTGACTTTAATGAAAGGATTTCCTGATGGGGGGGGGGGGGGGGCAAGGAATATATTGTATCAGCAATACCCCTGTGGGAGTTATTGGCAGAAAGTCTGCGGTTAATAATTTGGAGTAACAAATAAATGTGGGCAACTTGTGAGATATATATATATATGGAAAAAGAGGTGTAAAATTATTCATTATGAATTATTCTGCCAGTTCTAATAATAACCCAGCTGTTGAGGAGGAAAAGAAAGCTAGATCTGTCAGTGCAGACAGACCCTTTTGCAGTAATTCTATCCTTTTCAAATGGAAAAATATAAACTTCCTCTGAGAACAGAAAATTAGATAAGACAAGAAGAATGGGATCCCTGCTCCAAATCCATTTTTTTTAGCTTAATGTACGCTAATGGATAATAAAAGATGGTTGATTAACAAATGACCGGTACACCAACCAGCTGAAAAAACACATTCTGGCAGTCAGCACTTGCAAAATCCATAGGTTAAAGACAAATTCAACCTCTGTCATTGCTCTCAATATGGTCAGGTGCCCTTATCCAGGTAGAATTGTTTTTATGAAGAAAGGCCAGACTCTATGTGTGTGCGCATATTTGTAATACATATATATATATGTATGTGTGTACATATACACACATTGCTGACTACATCTTTAGGCAGATTTTGGGAGACTATGTTTCCATGTGATACCTGAAGAAACTTGGTTGAATGGCAAACCAGTGTCTGGCAACAGGGGTGCAGGTCTGGGAGTCGAGACAGGTCGGTCCCATTCTTGTCATACCCACACGTTGCCATCTGACCAGACAGGTTCTTGCTCTCCCCTTGGGCTTTTTCTTTTCTCTTCCTCAAAGGTGGTGGTGAAACATCGTCCATTAGTAGTTACAAGCTGCTTTCTTACCTTTTTGATAATGACAAGTGCAGCTGGTGCTCTTTCTGAGAGGATGGTGTAATTAATACCTATGTTTCAACCTCAGTGTCATTTGTGAGGAATGCTCTCCTGAGCCACCAAAGCCGAAAGCAAGGAGGGTCTCTCAACCCTTCTGGATTTGGTAACTTGGTTCCAAACTCTCTCAAGGCACCGAAGGTGATTTTGCACTGCTTTGCTAACTTTGAAGACACAGTTAGCACAGCCTGAGCCAAAGCAGTTAGTTACTCTGATACCATGTGAGTTGAAAGAAAATAATTAGAAGATTTCTGTAGGGCTTTGTCATGTTTGAATATATTGCCTTTAAATACGTAGGGGAAAAAAAATCTCTCTGCCGTGTGATGCTTGGTCAGGTTTAACACTTTCATGTCAAAGGGTCTGAAAAAATTAATACTCCTTTGCTGATGAACCCTTTTCTAAAATATTAATAAACTCACCTGGCAGCCTGTATGTCATCCCTGCTTTGCATCGTGCACAATGTGTTCGCATCTGATTAAAATGTGAGCTGTCCAGGGCAGGACCCGTGCGTTCAGTGCTGGCTTGCTTACTGGTGCTATTATAAATAATTAAGTTAATTATCCAATATGTTTATGACAACTGATTGCTTTGGGTCGGTTTCTCTGAGGACTCCTGTCATCAATGAAAATTCTGCAAATGGTGAGGTTTGCAGACTCTGGCGCCAAAGATGGATTACCTAGAAGCTTTCAGAGCTATAAACAATGCACTTTCCATTTGCCTCTCCATACTGTATGGACTTAATCAGAAACTGTAATTTTATAGTGCGAGTAAATGGGTGAGAGACATCAACAACATGAGTGAGACAGAGGCATTGTCTTTTGAGATGCCAAATGCCAGAATATTAAGAGTTTGCCAAAGGCGTTTCAGAGATAGGTTTCCTATCTTCATCAATAATTTAAAACATTCCCACGTCTCCTCTGAGTAGCTCAGAATAAGAGCTGAAGGCACGGATGTCAGAAGGCAGAGTGACTCCCAATTAGTCAGGTAGAGTGCTTTCTTGTTGGCTCAGCCGGGGCAAGGGTGGCTATAAAACCCAGGCTTAAGTCCTTATAGATTCCTTAATAGTTTTTCTTCTTTAAATCTGTGGTAATTTGTAAGAGATGAGTGGGCAGTCCGGTCCCTAATCCACCAGGGTACTCATTAGTACCACTGAAAAAACACATGGGCGATTGTGTAAGTTGGCGAGTATACTTGCTAACAGAAAATGAGTTGGAAAATCAGCACCGTATTGTATGTGAGTGAGACCCAGAAAGAGGTGGCAGCTTTTAAAAGCTGCTGGAAACTGTGGCATGACTTGAGGGCATTATCAGCCAAGGAGAGTTTGCAGTGATGCCTTCTAAATTGGTGCTTCTTTTTTGAAAGCATCACCATTAGGATTGCCGTATATATGTGGAGTTAGGGGGAAGTGGTGGTATTTTGTTCCTTGCACGCGTGGCTCTTATTAGAACATTTTTGGTGTTGTGCAGAAAATTACGCTTGTGGGCCCCTAAAACTGAGTGGCATGAATGAGTTATCCTGAGTCAGCCAATTTGCAGCAGCTCTCTAGCTTCATCATAAAACTCTTGAGCGTGTTATCTATTTTTGAGCATGCAAAATGTTTTTATTTACCACACAGCTTATTGTGCACTAAACATCCACACGGCAGGCAATTTTCTAGTGCTTAGGCCACTATTTGACCCAGCTGCCATGGAGAAGGCTATATTAAGTCCAGCTGATCAGGGCTGTCTCCACGGTGGAACAGGAAATTAGTCTCTATAGCTATATGACTGTCAGCTTTTCTACACATTTCACACAACTAATTTCCTATAATGTGCAGCTTTTCCTACCATTCTTTTTTTGTGTATGTGTAAGATTATTTTTATATTGCATTCCCTGATGTGGTATTCAAATCTTAACCCTGACACTAATTATGTATTTTTTTTTTCCACTTTCTCCTGACACTGCTTACTGCACCTGTTTGTGCCATACTGCTTTTAACTGCATATGATTCCATCCAAAACGTGCTGGTTCCTTGCACTTGGGTTGGAATTGTGTTTTGCCGCACACTTCTTCGTTTTAATCACAGCTTTGCACTGCTTGTCTGGCCCAGTGGCAGCGCTCGACTGTGAAGCTTTCCTCCTTTGAAAAAACACCTATTTTTCAAAGCTGTCCCTTGTACTGTGGAGATCAGATTTAAATAGCTGGTTACTAAGAAAAAGTTGCAAGTGCTGTGAAGATAGAAGTTTTAGAGATTAAAGGAGCTCTGGAAAACTACAGATTAAGAGAGGATGAAGAGGATGGGATTGCAGTGAAGTGGGGATTTCTTTTCCCCCATAGGATTGTGTTCCAGCACTGCCTTGTTCATCTTGCAGAGTTGTAGGTGTTGTCCAGGCCTTGAGTCCGGGCTTCTTATTACATCTATTTAACACCAAGAATCTCATTCCAGGAAAAACAGATCTTCAGTTCTGGAACTCAGATTTTCAAGGTGCAGGGCATTTTTATCAGTGATGCAAGCTGTGATACAGCGTCTAACATGTGGCTTGAGTTGTCTGTGTAGGCAAAGCTCCTTGGTGCATGGTCCTGGCTCATGGCAAATAAAAGGTAATTCATGGAACTCAGATTAAAACTCCAGATTCTTGATGCTCCGGGTCTTGTCACTCTTTTGTTAATACGACAGAATTTAGTTAGCTGCAAAATATGGTTTGATGTTCAATCCCTTTGTCCTGCATCCTTAAACTCCCATGAAGCTATGTGATCCTTGGCAGGACCAAATTCTCATCTAAATTGCACTAATTTGAGTCTAAGGCAACTCCTTTACACTGCAAGCATTTTGTCCCTGCTCTTCCCTGCTGCAAAGTGCCAACTTGCCTACGCAATATGCCTTGGGTTTTACTGATCGGGTGGCTAGAGAGCTGGTGATGTGCCACTGGGCCAGTGGCTTAATGCAGGAATTACTGGAAGCAGCAATCTTGGAGTGCTTTTTATGAGGATAACAAGGCTTTTGCAGACATAAAAAGCAGGAGAAATGCTTATTAGTTATGGGGAAGGTGAAAGGCTTAGAAAACTGATTAGTGTAGCAGTGTGGTCAGATTGAAATGAAAGCTCAGTGGCATAATCGTTAATTGGGTGCTTACTTACCTACTAATTTGAGCTTGGATGTCAGCAGTACTGCACTTCATCTCAAACCAGAGGTCAGGCTTTAATGCTACATCATAAATTACGTAAAGGCACAACACTAACAATTAGATAATTATGGAGACCCATGCTGTTGCAATTTAACTGGGCAAGTTCAGGGCAATCATGACAGGAATAGTGCTTAACCCTGAATCTGCTGCCTTTCTTTCAACCTGACAGCCAAATGTATTTGGCCAAGGAGGTACCCAGCCGTCTGGCAGCCCACAGGTTAAAAGCATCTTCTCCTATTAGTCAGATTCATCAGATGGCCTGGGCGAACTCTGAGGCAATATTGCGAAAACGTTAATTATGGTTCAGGAAGAAAAGCCTGTATTTCAATCTATGGGAGATTCTGGGCAGGGCACAACAGTCAGAACGGTTTTTGTGTGCAAGGCTCCGTTGTGGGTTTTTTATTTGTTTCTAAGCCAAGCCTATATATGTGTTTGGTTTATTTACTTCTCTAAAATAAACCACCAAGCCAAAAATAAGGTTATCCTCAGGGATCTCTTTGCATGCATCCATGCTGCATAGGACAGACCCACAAAACCTCGCATTTGGAGTACTGGAGTCATTCAATTGCCTTGTGCTTGTATCTGCCTGGCTGGCAGTGCTGCTTTCGGGGTCAGAAGCAGCATTGTAGAGCAGAGAGTGGCTCGTCCCCAGCTGTGTCCCTGCTGTGACCACCCCAGAAGGCACATTGCCCAGCTGCAGCTTCTGGTGATTCCTGCCCGTCAGTCCCGGGAGCATTCAGTGTGGCTCCTCTTGATGCCCATGATGGCTTTAATGGGGAGAGAGTTCAATTCATGCTGGACACTTGAAAATTCAGTCCACAGAAGAGATATTGAAGATCAGGGTGGAAAACATCAGTCGGGTGGATTGGAAAGTGATTGACAGTGGGATGAAATTAATAACGTGCGGATCTTGGGTAGTTCAGCCGCATGGTTTCAGACCTGAGCAACGTACCCTCATCTGGAAATACATAATGAACAGTGATTTCTGTGGGGTCTTAGAAGCCAACAGGCTTTATTGGATTTAGGCTTAGGACTTTTTTTAGTGCTGTCCTTTTACTTTTGTTCCTGGTCCTTTTGGCAACGAGGTAAATCTCACACACCATAATATTTTATTACCTCTGTAAACATTGAGGTTTTGTTTGTGCTTTGGGTGGGGCTGAGTATACTGTGTGCACAAAAAAATAAGAACTATCCACTGCTGGCATTTTGGCACTGTTTTCCTTATTTAGGACATTTTATATAATTCAACAGAAAAATGGTCTTTTGAGGAAGTATCTCCTATTAATAGTAATGGTGTCTTTTATTGTGCCGTGCAATGATGTCATATGCCAGCATTTTCATTCCTGGGTTGAAGGACTGTGTGCATTAGGTTTAGCAATCTCTTGCTTTAGCCTTGGTAGGTAAAATTCCTTCAGGTGCTAAGTTTGTTATAAAAGTGCTAGGAAACCCTTAGCTGTGGCACGCTGCTTTGAAAAATAATCTCATAACCTTTATGTATATGCTGCAATATAGCATGGTCAAGTAATGACATATCTGGTTACTTATTATTAAGGGTTGAGTTATGGTATACTTTTTGTTTTAATTAGTCGGAGATAAGCAAAAACTCAGGGGCTGTTCTGCTCTGGTAGTTCTCATTTTTCCTGCAGCCTTCCCTGCCCTTATGGGTTTATTAGTGTAGAAAAAGTGGCGTGTCATACTTGCAACGTCTAGACCGCTGTGGTAGACCAAGCGGGAGGCTGGAGACTTGGTCTGAACCATATGTCCATAATACAGTGCTGGGGTGATCTGGGTAGGTCTACATTGCATCTAATTTGGTAGCTAGAGGCTATCCCCATGCCCAAATTCACTGACAGCCCTGCAGGATGGGCTGCAAATGGTGCCTGAGCCAGGTTGTCCCTTTTTGGGGTGCTCTACACAGCGTGGGAAGAGATGGACCTCTTCGCTCAGGCTGCTTGAGAGCCGGATTTTATTTTTTTTCCCCCCTGTTGGTACTTTTTATAGGGGAAAACAAAGCTAGACTGTACCATGGGCTGGGCCACACTTGGCTGTGTGGTTCTAGACAGCCCTGCACAAAAGTTGCTGGGCTCAGTCCAGCAGTGACCAGGAGGGATTTTCTGGCTTTTATAAAGAGATGGCTCAGAATAGGGGTACCAGCGCTCCCTTCGAGCAGTAGAATCAATCCCGTTCTTTGGCTGCCGTCCTCACAGCGCTGCCGGGGGGAGAGCCAGGGCAACAAGTGTTGGGAATGGCCTAGTGCTACACAGGGTTATGCTGGGTCTGAATCAGGGTCTTAAAAAGCCTTTAATGGGTTGGAAATGATCTTCAGTGCAAGGGACGTGCAGGAGTAGCCTAGCAGGCATGTTGACAGTTTTGCCCTCCTAATAAATTTGACACTGCTCTCCTGCAGCATTTGTGGGTATTTATTGCCATACATCATGGCATGAGTCCTTTTCCAAAGGGTCTGGTGCCTTGGGTCTGTGACAATCTGATCAGTGCTTTAGACCATGACATAAAAAGACCAGCAATTCCTCCTGGCAGGCCTTACTAGCAAAAAGCATTTTATAAATAAACCGTCTTATGAGAGCTGCAAAAGAAAATTCTGTCCTTAAGATGGTGCAGACCCAAATGCCTTCAACTGCAGGCCAAAAGGAGCTGCTCCTGTGCAGATCCTTGTGTGGGCAGTTGTTCACAGCCAACTTGAGGACGTGGCCTGCAGATCGGTGCTTGCCGGGACACCCTCGGGCCAGAGACAAACCACTGCCAACCTTGGAAATTTCACTGCAATATTTGGTCTTTCTTTTAAAGCTGTAGCTGCTGGAAGGAAGAGAATGAACTAGAGTTGCATTTTTCATTTTAAAAAGCACAGGTTTCTAGAGCTGAGAAAGAAAGCAGAGCAGCATAAAGCAAGTGCGCCCTCAAGGATCAGGAAGGAGAAGGTGAATGAAAGGCACCTGCAGTGATTTCTGCTAGAAGGATCACTCAGCGTTTGACCTATTCGTGTGGCTTCCTGACACTGGTGTCAGGACTTTTGCATCCTTGGGACTGGCGCCGACATCTACAGAGCAAAGAGCAGAGGCTGGTGCTGTGGTTCGCTCATCTGGGTGTGATCCCAGGCAAATGTGACAGTGAAATGTTGTGCCTGAAGCATATCAGATGGGTTAAAGACACAGTGTTGTTGAAGCACTTAATGCACATAGAGTTTGGTGTGCCATAGCACCGGTGCCCATCCATGGGGATGATTCCATAGCAGCCACTAGAAATTCCGGCCATGCTTTAATTATATCCCTTCCCTCTCCCTACCCCTCAAACCAGAAAATATCCATAGAAAATAAAAAGTTAACTTTCATCAGTCTTTCTGTCTTCAAAAGCTTGGGCCTCTCCCACTGTATTGTCTTGAATACTGATTACCACGGGATTTATCACTACTGGATTGGGTTGAACTGAAGAACATCTGAACTGTACAGCTGGTCAAGTAAATCGTATAATCTCTGCACATTGGCAACAAAGCTACAGGTCCAATTTACTCAGTATCTGCAAAGAGCTGAAAGCTGTGGCTTGTTCCTTGCTCATCCCCTATGTCTCTGGGTTACGCTTTGGCATCGATAGTGCGGGAGATCACCAGCTCTCTGGGAGTTCAGCAGCCCCTGCGCACAGAGTAAGGAGAGAAATATTGACAGTTTTGCTGTGAACATTTTTGCTTGCATCGGTGGTTTGTTATTCACATGTACAGCAAAGCTCTGATATATTTGGGATCCTCTCTCTGCAGAGAAGTTGTATCTCCACAGGTCTCTGGAGCCTGGTGTTTCAAAATAAGGTCACTGAGCAAAAGTGGTATTGCCAGATGGTTGGACTCCTCTGTCACTGAGGAGGATTTACGTGGAGTGGGAATATCCGGGTGAGACCTGCAGATGACCTGGGTAAACCCAGGGGCATGAGACCCATTTCTCCTCTTGCACAGACAAGATGATTCCACCTATCCAGTCTAAGCTATTTCACTCACCTCCCATGCCAGGGAATTTTGCCAGGGAGTCATGCCCTTCCCTGAATATTGGAGAGAGGCCAAAACCTAAATTTTGAGCCCCATCACTTGAAAGGGCACAGGTCTGATTTCTATCCATACTGGCTTTGCCCTGCCGTGCTCTGTTTCACGGGTTATACCGAGACTTTTTCCTCCTGGTGGCAGCGGAGTATTTAATGCCCTGTGCTATGACTCCTCTGCCCCATGCTGGATCCTGTCTGTGCACAGTCCTGGAGCTGGGACTGGATCCCAGAGGAATCCTGCATGCAAAAGAGCCCTGATAGAAAGTGCGGTAACCCTTGCTGTAGCCCTGCGTTACAACCCCTCCTATGTTACAGGATCGGTCCCTGGGACTCTGCAAAGCCTTGTACAATGTCTCAGAAGCATGTTTAAGGTCAGCGTGCCAGTCTAATTTATACAAAGTCTAGATACTATAGAACAATTGTATGCTTGATATAAAGCTCTGTTTGATCTGGCCGTTTTCCCTCTCTTTGGACATTTGTTTACAGACAAATCTGAAACTTTACCTGCCTTTGTCTTTGAAAATCTGAAAATAATGATTGTTGCAGAACCAAATTCTCTGACTGGTATATAAAGCAGAGGTGTACCACTGTACACCAGAATATGACTTAAATGCACATTGATTTTTTCCAAGTGAGCTTCCAGTAAGCAAATCCCATCACAATGCCACTTTAGCCCCCAAAAAATACTTACAGGTGCAATGCTGCATGTGCTGAAATCAGTGTTATCTTTAGGAAACTTGGCACTACATGATCTTGTCCATAGTTGCAATGATGACAGCAGTGCTGTTTCTAACTGTACTATTGCTCCATCTGCAAGAGAAGGGGTAGTGAATTTAAACAGGACTTTGGTGGCAGCCAGTGGTGCCTGACTGCAGTACAAAAGAAAGAACAAATTCTGTGTATTGGTGGTGCAGCTGCCTTTGAATCAAAAACTCCTGACTAGTCTGCCCAGTCTGGGACTGGAAGTCAAGCAGCAGCAGCATCTGGGGTTTGATTTCACTTCTTGGTGAA
The DNA here is from genome assembly GCF_028858705.1 of Grus americana. Lineage (NCBI taxonomy): Eukaryota > Metazoa > Chordata > Aves > Gruiformes > Gruidae > Grus > Grus americana. The sequence goes on along the minus strand of NC_072861.1, from coordinate 19,588,706 downwards.
GAAATACCTTAAGTGTTCCTATTGCATTAACATTTTTTTTATACAAATGGCAAAACAATTCAGCAAATGGAATCTTTACAGCTGAGAGACTGAGTAACAAGGGAAAGAAAATGTCAATGCAAGTTAAAGCAAATTTAATAAAGCAAATAAAAACAATATACTGACACTGAAATATAATCTTAACGCTCTGACTGCGACTAACTGAAGCCAGGAAATTCTCAGTTAAGTGTTCCCTCAGCCCTCTTAAATCAACCCATTTTGCTTAGGCATTGTTGCACATAAGCGCCTTTATGAGATGGCCCCAAAACACTGGATGATAATATGAACGCTAAGAAGATATTTATTTTGTCAGCTGTGTGTTTGTATATATCTGTGATGGATGGATCAGCACTGATTCTGCAAGCCATTGAAAAATCAGCTAAACTTTGAGTATATGCTTACGCAGTTTGGAGAATCAAGGTCACTGTGCTCCAGGAAAAGTGCAATCCATAAGGTGGCAACTGAAGACACAACAGTATTACCAAGGTCCCTTTGTAGATAGTCTAATGCTGCTTTTTGTAGATAATAAAGCATTGATCTTCACAAAATCTATACGTTAAGGAACCTTCATTTGCCAATTGAGAGGCTAAGGCACTGAGAGATGAAACTATTTACCAGCAGTCTCGGAGGGTGTGGGTGGCAGTGCCACGATTTGAACGTATGCTCTCAGTGCCTCCATTCAGGATTTTATCCCTGAGATGTCCCACTCATGGACTGAAAAAAAATTAAAAGGTTCAAAACTTGGGGAATCTGAACTGCCCTGCAGGTGTATTGGAATTTGGTAGATTTTAAACAGAGCTGAGAAGAGGGCTCACCATGCCCTGCTGTGGGTTAGGATTTGGTTTTGGGAACTGAGGGCCTCCAGAGCTAGAATTGCCTGCAATCCTGCTTGAATCAGAGGCACAGGATGAGGGTCAAGATGGAGCTGCTGCACATACCTGTTTTGGAGCTCGGAGATGACTTTGAGATGGCTGATGAGTGCTCTAAAAAGCATGGTTTACTCAATAGTATTTTTTTCCCTAAAAAAAGAATCTCAGAGAAAATGTTGGCCTTGAAAAATGAGATAAAGAGCGCCACTTGCATCTTTTCTTCATCTTCAACTGGAAATCTGGCCCTTAAAATATATTTGGAGTTCTGATTCTTCATTCTCATGCAAAAAAGTCTTTCTCACATGAATAATCTTGTGAAAGCCTTCAGAGTCTGCTTGAATTGTTAGGTCTACAGGTCTTTTGGGTGAGATAATATAAGCAACAGTTTGTACTAAGTGCTTGTGTGTTTGTGCCCCCCACCTCTGAGGAGTTTGAACCTCCTGATACTGTTTGCAGTTGAGTAAGAAAACACTGTTATCAGCCAAATGTATGCCTCAGTTGTTCTATTCACTTATGTTTGGAAAATGCACCTAATATTTCTCTTCCAGAAGTACAGCAGAGACAAATTTCTTGCCCAGATTTGCCTTGCTGCTGGATTCCACGTACAAGAAGCTCTGACCTGCTTCTGCCTCTCGAGTCCTCATTGCTAGCCCTGACTGTGTCTTTATTGAAGAGCCTTCACAGCCCATATCCATCCTGCTTATCACTCTTACTCAGTATTGACAAATCTATGCCCACTTCTGACAGGCCACAACTAATTGATTCTCTACCAGCAAGTTTTCCAGCAAACGCTTTTGCAGTATCTGGCCGTATGAGTTCCCCATGGACTCAGGGAAAGGTAGTGAATATCTTCAAAAATATCTTTTTTTGTAATATTTAAACTGTACTTCCTCTCTTGCTTTCCCACTAAAAGCCTCTCGAAGACAGGGAGCAGCGATATGATACCAATCAAGAATTCTTCATTGCTTTTACTTTTTCCCCTCCATTTTTTCATGCACTGCCATGTGTGGGTTGCCTCCACATGGTGATTCTATTTATCACGCTTGGGCTGTTAGATCTGTGGGACTGGGGCTGTCATTTTTTGCAGCCCCCAGTATACTGGGATCTTAATCTGTGCTTAGGACTCCCAGAACTTGTGGCGGTACAAGCATTAAGCGATCTCCTCTGCTTGTGTTTGGGGAAACTCCAGTAAACCCATCTGGATATAGCTCAGCCCTGCTTTTAATTCCTCGGTGGTGGCCCACGCTGTCCATGGTTGACTGCTTTGGAAAGGCTCTGAGTGCTCCTTCTGCTGATCTTTAGCACGCCCAGTGATTTAATGAGGCCGTGGCTACCATGCTGAAAGGGTTAGATGCAAAGATAAATATCAGCACCTTTCCAGGTTACAAGAAGATCTTGGTTTGTTCCTGCAGTCTGTTTTCTTTCCTAAAATCCCATTTATTCACTGTAGTAATTCAGGGCCTGACTTTTCTTAGCTTTTACCTTTCTGTGACTACAGGACTAGGCCAAATCACAGCGTAACCTGAGCTGTCAGTCATTTTAATAATTATTATTAACCCCCTGCTGATGCTTTTCCACATAAAAGCAAGAGTCTCTTTGGCACTTTTCTTACTTTTCTTTAAAAGATGGAAGGTGGAATAACAAAGTTCTTAATTAGCTGAGCTGATGTTGGAAAGCTCAGTGTCAGATTTCCAGGTCAGTGTTTGATGGAGGAATGATAGGGGGAAGTGATGCATCGACATTGATTAAAGAGCAGTGATGAAGCAAGATAAAATTGACATTTAATTCTTCCCAGCTAAAGTAATGTGACTGACAATACTTAAAGGTGAACAGTCTTACTTCTTGAATCAACAATGCAACCTGTAAAAACATCCGTCACAGCAGTCTTTTCTTAATTACTAACATCTAATTAGCCCCAAATCACTGTAGCGCACTGATTAAAATAAAAGGTGCCTGCCATTCTTTCTATTTTGGGTATATCTGAGAAGGGCAGAGGATATGAAATTAACTGGCACTTACAATTGTTTCATCTGGAGACCTTGCAAAGAGTCCTCAGCTTTTCCCTCTATTCTCCATTCCTTAGTCAAACAGAGCAGTAATCCCAGATGAAGTTGTGTTTTTTCCTGGATGCTGAGCAGGGACAACTTGCTGGAAGCACTGAGAACCCCCTAGAGGGGTGTGGGAACACTGCAAAAAGCCAAGCTACTGCCTTTCCTGCTGTTAATAATGGGGAACAATTAATATTTTATAGGACTGATTTTGTTATTGTTTTGTTTTTTAAATGCAGTGCATTTTCAAGCTTCTTTAAACTAGCAATTTAACGTTGCCTCACTCTAGTAAAAGACCAACCCAGCCTCCTTCCTTCAAGTTGACAAAAGGCTTTTGATGATCATTTCCCATCCCTTAGCTTTTTTTCCCTTGAAAGAAACAAAGGAAGCAACAAATATAAATCCCCCAATACCTTATTTTCTACAAGGGGTCTGGAGTGTGGCTGATTACTCTGTGAATATGTTCATATTGCAGAAAAGAGCATTCAGGTGATAACGCTTGAAGTGGCAGTTAATGCTCATTTTCGAGCTCTGATTGAGTTGAAATATTGCTTGTTGCACCAAGGTGACTGACAGGAGATAAGATCCCAGAGAAGTAGCATCCTTTTATCAGTAGATGGTAGTATAACAACATAGAAGGAGTGTAGCTGCTCTAAGGTTGTCCCAAGATCCAGGCTGTTATACTTGAATCTTAAGTGAAAAACAAGACAGAGAGAGGCAGAGACTAAGTTTAGACTCATGTTTTACTTTTCACCAAATAGTAGTTTACAGTGGAGGGAATTAATGTATGTTTTTATTCATGATTTATGCATGGTTTATCTAGAGCAGCGTGAATAATTGATTATTTTTGTTCTCTGGCAGTGCAAAAAAATTAAAGTAAATATGTTTTTTTTTTTTTTAAGCAAAATAAAAAAAGTTAGGAAATCAAACAGTGAAAGGGAAGGAGCAGACTCTTTTGTGTCAAAATAAATGTTTTATTTCTCTCCAAAACAACTGTTTTGTTCCATAAATGCTTTGCTTTTAAGGATGGTTTGAATCATTTAACATAAAATTAAAGGAAATTGCCAAACAAAACAGTTGTAGTTCAGTTCTGGCTTGTACATATCAAAATAACGGGTTTTAAACATCATTTCCTTTCCTGTCTCAAAGGCAAAGAGTTTGGTGAAACTGGGACAAGCTTCCTAGAAGATGGGTGCTGCCAAAACTGAAATACTGAAATTATCATGAGAATGTTTCAGCTGAGGCAATGGTCATCCTGGCTCTTGGTTTGGCCACGCTGCACGTGAATTTCCAGCCATGAAAATACAAACAAACCAGAATAAACTTGCAGAGGGGCCTCATCCCTCTGTAAGCCCACATTTGCAAAGCCTTTTTTTTTCTTTCTTTTTTTTTTTTTCCTTTTTTAATTAAAAGCAGACTTTTCCTGTATGTGAGCTCAAGGATCCCAGGGGTTGGATTCACAACGTAAATGCACTTAGGCTAAAGAGATCTGTATTGATTTGTATCAGTAGAGGATCTGGCCCAGAAGGAACAAACTCCTCTTTTCAAGATAGTCTTGAATTTGTATGTGTTGAATTCTGTGCTTTGGAATCGAAATCAAGGATTTGATAGCAAAAAAAAGAAAAGGAGGGATTTGCAGAGGTACCTCCATCCACCGTTTTCACTAGTCATGTCTCCTTATTAGCAAAAGCAGCATTGTAGGGGTGATGTTGATGAAGATAAAGAGGCTTTTTGGTTAGAGCTAATCCAAACCCTACTCTATGCATTTGGTAATGGTTGACAAATGGTGGCTTTTCTTTATGAAATTCTGAGGAGGGAAAAGAATCTATGAAAATTTCAGATTTCAAGCATATTCTGACTAGGTCTCTAGCTCATTGAAGTGTGATGCTATTTTTCTTCACCAATATATTTTCTCCTTCACTCTCAAATTCTTTACTGCTAAAAATATATTAGAAATATTATCTATTTTTAAGTTCACTCTAATAAATGCACCCATGAATTAAAATCAATGTTACAATGTGAATATATGAATGAATAGTCGAACAAAACCACTAATAGTGTGTCTACAAGAAGGAAGGATTTGTCATCAGAAGTCTGAGGTGTGAGTTCCCATATTGTTTTATTGCAAACATGTGCTTTTGCAAATTCAAGCGAGGTTAGGATCTCTGTGGCTGAAGCATCATCTGGGATCAGAGGGGACAGAAAAAGAAGGGACAGAAAAGGCTGTTTTCTCGGCACGTCGTGCGTCTGGGCAGCCACCTCTGGCCTGGGATCCATGCCGGGTGCCCTTGGCTGCTGGCAGGGGCAGTGTGACCTTCTGCAGAGGGCTGATTATTCGTTATTGTATTAAAACTGCAGTTTTTTAAAGTTTTTGCAGTGGGGGGCTGTAATTTCAGAGCAGGTGGAGCCCCTTCCCATAGAGCCCAGGGTTGGGGATGCTGTGGCCAAGAGGACACCAGGTGAGGTCTCGCTGGTTTTCTTCGTGGTGAACCTGGACTTCCAGCTGCAGGGGTGTCCCTTCAGAGCCAGGGCCGCTATCACAGACTGGTTTACAGTGGGATTTTTCTTCATCTTGTACTGGTGAACATACCTCTGCAACGTGGCTAATTCTGCTGCAGGAGGCTGTGATAGGTAGGGATGTAATGAGATACGGTTCTTCATCCTCAGTTACTTTAGGGGTGGAGGTCAGCGTGTGTGTATGCAGGTGTGTACATATGTGTGTGTGTGTGTATATATATATATATAACATTTTTGTCTATAGTGTCCCTGAAGAATCTGTGAGGAAAGCTCTGTAAAAGCTCTTACTGCATTTATTTTGCTAAATCCTCCCCTGTACTCTCACTCACTCTGCTTTCCGGGGGCTGTGCCGAGGGTTTGCTGCCAGACACGTGATGTGATTGCAGGAGCTGTGGAGAGACGGAGGGGGAGGCAGGGGAGGTCTTTCACCAGCAGCATCTTTCTGCCCAAGAGGACCTATTTTGTCTTTTGTGTAGCATTGCTGGACTTGGGTACAAAACCTGCTAAGCCACTGCAGTGGCTCAGCGCTGGTGAGCCTGCCTATCTGTTATCGATACAGAAGTACCACTCAGGAAGGGGTCTGGTAAACTGCAGCTGAGCGAGCTTAGCACTTTAGGCTGCACATGACAACATCTATTAAAGCGCATCTATATTCGGAGCATGTGGAAAGGGAGAAGGACACACGAAGGCATTTCAGAATACCAGAGTGCATAAAAAAGTCATTGCCTGGTACATGCGGTACTTTTATGGGGATGCTCAGGCTGTGTAAGTAATATAGTAACAGCGCAACTCACGCTGCAAATGCGTTCTGGCTGCGTTGCAAGAAAAGCTGCTACAGGAAACTTTCTCTTTATGCGTTTCCATCTAAAGGCACAACGCACAGGTCAAGGGTTTTGCTGCCATACAAGAACAAGTGCTCTGGCATCTATTAGGTTAATAATTTTCTGAATGAAATGTCTTTATGTCTTAAATTTAAAAAAATAGAAAAATCTGTTGAAAACTATCCTGATAAGAGCCGGTAACAAACTGGCTGGCTATAGACAAACTGACCCAGCTTATTCTGACTGGATGCAAATTTGTGTTATTGTGTGTACTGAGAGGAGAGAGGATACCCCAACCCTCATCTGGGTAGATATGTGTTTTGTACTTAAAGGAGAACCCCAAAGATGGATAAGGTTTATAGATCCATAGAATCATAGAATGGTTTGGGTTGGAAGAGACCTTAAAGATCATCTAGTTCCAACCCCTCTGCCATGGGCAGGGACACCCTCCACAAGACCAGGTTGCCCTGGTTGAATTTCTTCCTAATATCTAATCTAAATCTCCCCTCCTTCAGCTTAAGACCATTCCCCCTTGTCCTATCACTCCATGCCCTTGTAAACAGCCCCTCTCCAGCTTGCTTTCTTATGTCTGTGTGGGAACCTTCCTAGATGGAGAGATGAACCCTGTGCAGGAAGAGTGGTGCAATGGAAGAAAATAACTCTCCAAAATTTTAGGTGGTTTTAATTAAGGTGAGACTGGTGCTACCATGCCTGAGTGCCTGTTGTTTATATCTAGTGATAGAAGGCCAGCTACATGAACATGGAGCATCTTGTGCTAATGGATTAAATCCAGCTCGGCAGGAACCTCACTGTTCCTTTCCAAAGAGCACACGTTGCACGTGTGTGTGCACATCTGGGACCAACACTGACACAGCTTGGTGAACCTGTGCTATGAAACTGCAGTGTGGTAGAAAGCATGATGGCTACTTGCTGGACCTCAGATGAAGGAGATCTTGCTTCCTGTTGAGGCAGGGGAACCTTCAGATGACAGAATGGCTAAAACAATCCAATTCTGTTGTCTCAATCCTACTCCAATAAAACAAACTGTCCAGTCCCGTGAAAGATGAGCTCTTCCCTGAGGAACTGCATGAAAGGTGTGCGTGCTTCTGGATGCGCCTGACAGGAGAGAGCCCAATCTTTGTGGCTGAGGCTGGAGAAGATGCTTTGCAATGGCACATGAGGGCTTGCTCATCTCCAGAGAAGCCAGGCTTTGTTCACAAGGTGCCAGAGCATGAGCACGGCAGCAACACTGTGCTGTGAATGTATAAAAAGCCAGTTCTCGGCAGGGGATGGATGGTTATGAAGGGCCTTCTGAGGCTTAATGCCTCTGTAGGCTTGTCTGCACAGAGCAGGCTGAGAACAGTGGGATCTCCTCAGCAGGTGGACTCTGTGCTTAGATATTTAAGTCTTAAAGGCAGCTTGCTGGTTAATTTCACAGAAGTTACTGTTTGAGTGCTTTGGAGACAGGTGAGCAGAAGTGCAGGCTTTTACAGCAGAGAGGTCAGGAACAAGAAAACCAATAAAAAAAGGACACTGTAGAGGAGGGAGAATAGGGGAGAGAAATATGGACCCTCCACAGCCCATGTGAAGGAAGAGGAGATTGCCCTATTTATAAGCAGTCTCGCCTCAGGTCAAATATTACTCAGCAGGTCTGGGGAAAATGACAGAAGAAAACACACCAGGAAGAAATAAGTCTGGGGTGACTGATAGTTTTTGTTGAGCTGGATACTTTTTGTCCTTGCTAAAGAGGAGATGTCTGTGTTAGGAGGCCCCGGGAAGAGGCAGTTCCCAGGCCCGCTAAGGTGGGACCCAGCTCTGGCAGCACGTTTGCCGAGAGAGGGAGGGCAGGCTCCTGGTTTTCATTTGCGCAGCTGCAGACCAGAGCTCTTCCAGCAATATGGCTCTTCTTGCAAAGACAGAGGAGGCTGAAACTCAATAGGAGTTTTCATTTCCGTCACTTCTGAGCTAGTGCCACTAACGGGTTTGCACAGCTCCTCTGTTGCACTCACTGACTACGGTAATAAATAAAAAGAGATCACCCAGGTGTATCCAAAGCCAAACTTTCATCTGCAAACTGCATCTGTGATACTGGGATCATTATTCACTTATACAGAGCTTAGACAAAGATGAGGAGTGGTTCAAATTCAGGGCAAAATTCCTGTCATGCAGGTGGATGCTGAAAAACAGGGCTGACGTGTGTATGCTGTGTTCAATAACAGGAAGTCTGGGATGAAAGCATTTCACAGGCTTCTCTGCCTCACTGAAGGCTTGATTGAGAACATAAAACTCTATGTGTAGACAGAAGTTGTTTAACATCACTTTTTTAAGTTAGTAATTTTCTTTATAATTTTTCCAGCTGTTTATGTGCAAGTCACCTCTGGAGAGCACTTTCTGTGTTCTTAAAATCAGGAGTTAAATTATATTGCTGAAACAGCTATATTTAACTAAATATTTGCTTTAGCATCATAAAAAGCTACCCATTTTTTGTCTGATAATCTCTAGAACATAAAAATACGGCATGCTTATGCAATGTCTGATATTGGCTCTAATTAGCTACCATTCTTGAATCTTTGATGGTTTAGGTGGTATTCTAGATAGACTCTGCTCAGAAACCTAAGCAACTATTATTTGAGTGCTGTTCATCAATAACCTGTAATTGATTGCATTAATAACAAGATCAAATATCACAAGACTTACCTTAATTCTCCTTCTCCCTGCAGTCATCTGTCCCCCCTTACCGTGGCAGTCCTTAAGTCCAGGGACAGGATCCTTTCCGTTTGGGGTGGGATTCCACTCCTCTTCTGGTGGACTTCTACAGCTTGAACAAGTCATGAAGACTCCTGTTCTAGTCTTCTGAGAGAAAAAGGCACTTTCAAGGTGTGATTAATCTCATCCAAAAATAGACATTTAAAGCAATGAGATGAATAGCATTCTAGGAGTGCTTATTTTGGTCTTGCCGACTACCTTAGATGTAGCATTCGCAACATCTAAATATAGATGTGATGAATTTGATCCTTGGTGTCATTCTGTTAGATCTGATGTAAAGACTGTTACAGTCAATGGAAATACTCTCATGTAGCGGTAGTTATATACTGCATTGATCTTATTCCCGATCCCTTACTGTGCATTTTAATTTGAGCCAGTAGTGTCTCCTCTTTCAAGAGGTGGAGAGAAAACGCAGTCAATTACACCATGAAAGCCACGAAGCTCTTTCAGTGATCCAAACTGACTGGGAAGTTACATCTGAAACCATTCACCCATTCCATTAAAAAAATACTAGGAAGCGTGCATCCCTATAAAATAATGATGGGCAGAATAAACTGTCTGAAAGTATCTCGCCTACTCCATACCATTTAATCAAGAAGCAGTGAGTGGAACTGGCCTAACATTTACAAAGGGAGAACTGACACAATGCATATTTGAACACCATGAGAAATAGCATCACCGGGGACAGAGAGTGAGTTTAGTTAATAATGAATGGCACATCCTATAAAATACCATTACACAGTGTTCAAGGCCCAAGAATGATGACATAATTATTAGGAGACTGGGAGATTAAGATATAATTTAAAAAAACATGACAGGGGAGGGTGTAATTGGGGAGACAAAATACACAGGAAGTTTGTAATTTACATGTCAAAATACCTTTTTCATGTTTTGATTGGATTGGACGCCGCCTTTCCACTTCATTTATCTTGGCTTCAATTAGAGGCAGGAGAAATGACATCTCATGTTCATATTCTTGACACACACTGCTCATAGACACTTTCTAATTCTAACAGACAGTGAGGGGAAAAGGGAAACTCGATTCTGCCTCCGTCATGGACTTCTTAGTTAACCCCTAATTTGTTTCTAAATGAGGCTGTCACTGTGGTTCAAATGAATATGCGCTTAGGAATCAGGGTGTGCATTTGGGTATTAGCTTGTAGGCAGGGCTTTGCATGTTGCGTGGCTGGTTGTAACCAAAAGCTGCTTAGCTGGGGGAGGGAGGAAAAAAAAAAAAGCTAAGAGCATTTTACCCCCCAAAGAAGAACTTTCCTATATGAATGGTGCAGACTTTTTTATCAGAACAGCCATATTCACAGCGCGCCTCTAATCATGCAGAGCCATCTCCAAAGCTGAGGATGTGAGTTGTGATTTCCCCCTTTGGCAGAATTTTTGCTCTTTTTATTTTCTGTCTGTCTCTTTTATCTGGTGTCACCATGTGTTTCCCATCGAGCTCTGAAGTCTGCTTCCATTTTTTACAGGAACTGTGCTCTGTTTTACACCCATCCCCACCCAAACACATATACTAGAAATGTCAAAGGTGTGTTTGAGATAAAGCCGTGTGTTTCATCAGGACTGAAATATCTGCTCACCTGAAGGCATGTACTGAAGTCTTTCCTCTCTTGCCAACTATAAATACCCTTTTAATTCTTCTCGTGCTTCATCTCAAAATCTGAGTTTTAGATTTTTCCAAAGGCTATTGATTTTGGTTTCCTTTCTTTGCAGAGAGGAGTGCACAATTTGAGGTGCTGGAAAGAGGGTAAAAGTTTGCCCCTCTATAGGACTTCTGACCTCTAAATCTGGGGGCCCTTTCAAGCATCCTGAAGTGTCCAGCTGCAAACAGAGGTACTCAAAATCATCAGTCACTCTTGAAAACATGGGAGGCAAATTTCAGGCTTATCAGTAACTCTATTCATTGAATTTCCTTATAAAGCAAAATTGCTCCTGGAAATGCTAATCAGGAAATATCAGAGAAATAGCAGTCCTTGAGAGATCTCCTCTGAGAGGGACTTTGACTCACCAGACGGAGAGAGAAATCAGAGCAGCTGTATGAGGTCTCTGCATATTCTGTATTGTGTCCTGAACTCTATCAGAAACCCCAGAAGTGACATGAAACTGGATGAAGTGGGCAGTGCTGCTGTTGCTAATGCTATTGCATTTTTGATATTTAAGCCACCTGCAGCCATGCTGGGATCATTCACCATAAGGCTCCCTCTAATACTGGCAGGATCACACTACTCCTATTAAGTACCATCAGCTCCGAGTGTCTTGAAAATGGCATCAAATGCAAGGTAAAATAGAAGAAAAAATTAAAAAAAAAAAGGTTATGAGATAAATAACTGGCTTAAGAAATACAGTTTGGATCAGACCAATCGTTCATCCAGCCTGGATGTCTTAGGCTGCCCCCAAAAGATGTTGTCCAGGAGGAGTATGTGACTCTAGCCATCTTCTGCAGCCCTCTCCCATCATACTCCTCCAGCATCCATAATCATTGGATTAAAGATGTTAGAGGGTACATTCCTGCCTGCCCTTTGATGGATCTGTTGCCCATTAATTTCTCTAATCCCTTGAAACCCTGCGGATGCTGTTTGCCTCCACAGCCTCCTGTGGCAGCAGCTTCCACAAGTTCACTAACAGTATTGCTTCATACAGTTTTTCCAAACCGCTTTTCAGTAAAGCAGCCTAATGTGCGTTGTAAAGTTTACTAGCCACACCTAGAGAGGCTGCATTGGATGTTTTTGGAGTAAAATACTATGAAGCTTTAAAATATATAGTAGTTAGAAAAATACCCCACTCTGCAATCTCCAGGATAATATGGTCTGCCTCTCCCAATGTGTATTCATGTGTAATGTAAAACCTGCAGATAGTCTGTAGGAAGTCAGTAGGACTGCGTGTAAAGTTACTAAGGTACTTGTTTGCTACTTGGAGTTGTCTAACCTTTTCTGGAAGAATTGTGCTCCCAACATTGATTGTGGTGTCCCAGCTCCCTACAAAGCCAAGTAGGTAAATAAGAAATCATAACAATAAACCCACCCTGAAATAACTTTGGCTGTCAGGCAGAACTTTGACATGGTAAAGGGACATGTCCCAGGGGTTCCACAGTCTAACAGACACTTTGGTAGGTTATAGATTTTACATGAACAGAATTCAGATCACTCATGAAAGCATGAGTGGGTAAACACCAGGAGAAGCAATACAGCTGAAGAAATAACTCATGGACTAGCCAAGGCACCAAACTGATTTTTACCTCATGTTAGCTGAGTTGCGTGAACTCTGAACAATTTCACTCACCCCTTCATTTTGCATTTATTTCCATAAAAACAAGATTCTACGTTTAAGGAATGGAATATGTTAATTTTTAGCTGTGGCATGGGTTATCCTCTGTCTTCCGTTTACAGTGTGCCCATCTGAAGGCATCTGGGCAGCAAAAAGACTTTCAGCATCTATGCTGCTGCACAAGTTTTACGTATTAGCAACTCGTGTGTTAATATGCAATACCTGGAATAACCAAAGTTAAGAATTTCTAGTTGCTGTGTTATTCACATGGATTCATGCCATTTCTACTCAACACTGACATATCCAACTCACATATTCAATCTGAGTACTTCCTGTGGCTGATTTTGTTTTTTCCTGTATCTCGTTTGATGATACTTGAGAGATCAGTACAACCTTACTTTGACTGTTCTAATAAGAATTACACAAAAGAGGAGTATACGCTGCCAGTAGACTATCCTCAGAGACCAATAGTTTACTATGAACAGGTTTGTGGTAGCAAAAATTATGTTTGCCACTGTGTTGCGTGACCCGCTTTGAGCAGGGATAGATTGATCATCTGAAAAAAAAGCCCTGGACTGGCTAAAAGAAAGAATGTGCAATAGAAATCTGTATGTCTTTATTTCAGTATTCATCATGAACAAGGACAAAATGGGAAATAAAGGCCAAGGGCCTTAACTGGAGGCTGTGGTACCCCAAAGACTCAGGCTAGCACACATTGCATACATCATTAAGCCACTGGCAACAACACACTGAAGCCCTGCCCAAATTTCAATTCTTACACTTCAAATAGTCTCAGCTCTCACCAGAAAAATTAATATTTAATGCACAAGTGCATGCTGTAATATTCCCAACTGTGCAATCTAATATTAACAGCTATTTCATAAACCAACAAGGCCCATTCAATTGGTGACCATTTAAACTATAACACGCCATTAAACCGTAAAAGCAGCCATGAAAACACGATTAAGATACATGTTTGTCGGTCCATCACTAGAAGAGGGAATGTAGCAATGTCAGTACAAAAAGTCGGCTTATAGTTTCAGCAAGGCTGTTCAGAACAATAAAGGGAGTCAGGAAAGCAAATTCCTTCTTGCAGGTGAAGTTTGAGTCTTAGAGCAAAGTAAATCCCGTGCACAAGAATATATAGTTTTTAATAACCTTAAATGAATCCATGAGAATATGTGGCACCAACTAGCTTTCATTTACTTGTGCTTCTCTGTGGATGTGGCTACAGAGTCCCCCTGTTTCTGTGCTAATTCTGCAAGGGCTACATGATTCGTGGATATTTCATCAGGGTGGCAGTGGAGTGGGAAGGCAGCTTCTTTAGGAAGCCGATGGTACTGCACTTTATCTGATTCTTCTAATGCTCACATTCCGAAAAATATACTGGGAAATTGGTGAGGATGCGGAATAGAGATGCCTGGAGTAATACAGGGGCTGAGGAAAATGCTTTGTGGTGACATACTCTCAATCTTTTTAGCTTATCAAAAAGAAGATTGAGAGATGACTTGTCTTCAGTGTTAAGTGCCTCCATGCCTCCACAGCAGGAAGATACTAGTTTGTAAGAGGCTGTTTAATCTATTGATGAAGTTATAACAAGAACCAGTGTTTGGATACTGAACTGAAATGACTCAAGTGTATGTTTATCTCAACAAGGGTAAATAAGCAGTGGCAAGTTAAGGGTAATGGTGAATTTTTTTTCTTGTCTCCATATCAGGACAAGAAGCTTTCCTGAAAAACATACTTATTCCTTGGCGTATGGAAGAGAGGGGCCCTGTGCATCGTACAGGCCTAAGTAGTCATTCTCCTTTCTCTTCTCTCATAGTCCAGGCTTTCAAGTGAGTTAGACCTGAGTCCACAAAAGAAAGTGGAATTTGATGTTGATAGTATTGAAACACATTTGAAGACTTTGGCATAAGCAATTATTATATCATTAAGCAAATAGTGTCATATGAAGTGCCTTCAAATGACTGAGTTAGTTTTCATTTTAGAAATAAAAGGGAATTAAACTAGGTAGAATAGCAGGGTGAGACACTGAACCAAGACAAAGTATGATGTCAAAGGTGATGTGTGATGTTAAAGATGCAGAAGTGGAGGGATCTAATGGTTGTAACCAGTCCTAGAAATGGGTCCTGGAGCAGCCAGTCATGAAAGCAAGGCATGTTCCAGCATCATCACACTAACTTTTTGGGGGCTCTATTAACATAATAATGAATGAATGCTGGGCAAACAGGACATTGCAGGCACTTCCGTATTGTCAACGTTTTCTGAGTTTATCAGCTTCTAAACAGGAATAACTCTCAAATTATTTAACTGTATAAAGCTACTTTTGTGTTCTTCTCAAATTTGTGACTGTTCATTGTGCACAGTGCAGGCATTTCATTACATGGGCAGTCATTACATCTTTGCAAATATTCACCTTTGGTGGTCTGGTGTTCTTGATTCCCTTATTTTGCACTTAATGAGCTGAAGGCAAGACCTTGGAGGCCTATCTGTGCAAGTCCTTTTAATGGAGGACCATATATCATCCATCTGATAAGCAAGGGGAAGAAGGTTGTCTAAACTGCATTTCAGTGTTACATTACCCTGTGTTATGCCTGACATGGAATTTTAGCATCCTTTTTAATATAGTTTCCTTTTGTTTATATTAGTGGGTTTTTTCCAAATTCTTGCCCGCCCACCCATGCAAAGAAAACAAACAAGTTTCTTGTGAAGTAGTAGACTAATAAGAAGGGCCCTAAAAAGTTTCCTTAAATATTCTCCTTCATCTGAATAAGTATTGTAAAATATACAACGGCTCAGTCTCTGGTTTACTACATGCATTTTTGAACTTGGTGGTTTTGGAGGTAGGAACAACCTATAAATAGATGACTTGCAAGTGACAGGTTGTAGTCAAATTTGACCCAGGGCAGAAGTGACCAAAAGCCAGTGAAGTTTGATGTCTAATCTGAAATGATCTATTTGTCTCATTGGAAGTCTGAGAAGTTATTCAAATCAGAAAAACCAGTGCTGCAGATGGTACCAACTGTCACTCCTTGTTGGCAATCACATTAGAGAGGGCAAGAACCTGAGCAAAGCTTTTCAGACAGAGGATTGCAGCTATCTGTCTGCTTGTCTGTTGGAGCTGGTACAAAAGGTAAATCTGTTTTGTGAAAAAAATTATTTAAAAATGTTCAAAACATACTGATTGCTTACTAAAGAAAAAGAGATTTTGAATATAAAAGATATATCTTTCTGGCCTGGTTTTCAGTTCCTGTTTTTTCTCTCTGTACACTGGCCCATTACTTTTTTTTTTTTTTTTTTGGTCTCACTATTTTGATTCTGAACTAAGGATGGAGAGAGTAAAAGGAAGAAAAAAAAATTCCAGCTCAAATTGAATGAAACCAGACATCCTCTCACAGATGTATTAAAATACATCTGTGTGTTTTATTCTTCTGAATAACTAGAAATGATCTAAAAAATCTATTTACAGATCAAAGTTTTCTCCTTAGCTGTCTGACTGTCTATCCATGACCCTTGTGTAGGAAACTGCCCAGGCAGGGGAATGACCCTGGTGGGGTCCATGGTCTTGCGCTGATTTCTGTAGAGCAGGGCTGTGTCTGTTGTAACTACGTACTGCAGCTACAATGGGAAAGGAGGAGAGGGTGGAGAGTCTTCTAGTGTTTCCTGGTGCTCTGAATTAATCTGTTCTCTTCTGGAAACTCTTCCTCAGAGGAATCCCATTGCCTGCTTTTTCACCCTTCATGGAGTGCATGCAATTGCCTTGGAGGGTCAGCTCATGGAAATCAAGTCATTTGACCTAAGATCTGAAACAGT
Source organism: Grus americana (assembly GCF_028858705.1). Lineage (NCBI taxonomy): Eukaryota > Metazoa > Chordata > Aves > Gruiformes > Gruidae > Grus > Grus americana. Next base: position 19,572,554 of record NC_072861.1, on the reverse strand, counting down.
CTAGGAGCTGCTAGATGAACTGGGATGATGTACATTGCATTGAAAATAATACTCCTTTTCATTCAGCCTCAGACACAGCAAATTAGAGTGATTCAGCAGAGGAAAAACACGTGTAGCTCTCTATGGACCAGTCCTTGCTAGGATGAAGGAACATTATTTCTTTACCTGATGGAGCTGTAATGGTGATAATGATATCACTGACTGGAAACAGCCTAAATTTTCATATCACAATGACAAGTAGGAAGAGGGATGCCTCAGGTAAAGCAAACAGTGAGTCAGATGTCTCTTCAAATCAGACAAGGCAGCTTAAGGGATGTATTGTTGGCCAGTGAGCTGCGTGGAGAAGCAGCTGAGAGGCATCACCCAGCCTGCAGAGACCTGGGAGCACCTCTAAGCTGCCAGACTTAGGTGTGCTTCCAGGCTGCGCATGGTGGCAAAAAATGAGCTGTGCATCACTCCCCGGGTCTTCTGTCCCTACCTGCACTTTGCTTTCTACTGAACGAAAGAAATGTGGGTGCAGAATTAAAAGCTGTAACTCATCCTGGTCAGGTGCCCTAGCTGGATGAGTGGGGATCAGAGCCCTACAACGTGCTGCAACATTGCTCGCTGCTCACTTTAGAGATGACCAGAAGACTTTGATCTATCCCTGTCTTGCAGGATGATCACTGGTAGTTCACATCAGCTCTCCTTGCATTGACTTCCACACCTGTAAGAAGCAGGCAAGATTTATTCCTTCTTTTAAAAAATACTTGAAAATTTCCCTCCAAAAAGTGCAAAGTAATAAGTAGGAGTTATTACCCAAAAGTATTTTCTGTTTCTGATTGGCATTGCCTGGGTTAATTCTGAGCTGTCAGTCTGTTCCTTGGGAGATGATCTTTTGCAGGCTTCATAATATTGCTGGAGGAAAAGTGCTGTATTCTTGTACAGTATTATTATTGGCTCGGAAATAACCAACACAAAATGATTTCTTTAGGTTTTTCTAGCAGGAATCCCAGTTATTGTCTTCTGCTGCATTACACAAATATGCAACATGCGATGCTACCCAGTGATGGGAGACAACAGCTTTATAAATAAATGCAAATGAAAAACACAGGACATGTTCTGTAGCACTAAAAGCTATGCCTATAAAAGTATTGGTATTAGTAGGAATGGACAGCTCTATTTTCACCTGTGTACGAGAGTGATATTGGAATTTTTAAAATATCTAAGGGAAAAAGGGAATGATTTGTAGGGAGTTTGTTAGCTTTAGAAGTCACGTGTGAAAATCTGGCTTCGAGTTTTAAAGCCTGCAGTTTTGGGGGACTGTTCTTTATGGGCTAAGGAAAATATTTCCTTTTTTTGGCAGTTGAAGCTTTTCACTGTTCTTCGGTTACGTCGCCGTGCTGAGCTACAGACCCCAGTGTGCAGTCAATTATACACTCATGCTGCTTTCAGATTCACTTACCCAGCGATGATGACTGTCTGTGAGCAAAATCCATCAGAGAGTTATTATCTCCAAAGCAAAAGCCTCAAATGTTCAGGCATCTAATCTGCCCCTGAAAATCAGTACCTGTTCTCGAAAACACAAGACCTCAAATGGCTTATTATTTTGGATGCTTGAAGGCTGGAAACACTTTTGAAATCTTGTCTGTAGCTTAACAATTCAGTGTTGTCTCAAGTCCGTCGGCCAGTATTAGACAGTGTCAGAGGCGCAGTGTATTACCTGTGGTACAAAAGATCATCTGGATCATGTTATAATTACATGAACCTCTTCATTGTGCACTGTGATACCCACAGTAATGCTAGATAATGGTTTAGGTAGCATGCTAATTGGCTGTATAAAACGAGTGTTTTAAGCAGTGAATCTCTAGCTATCCCTGTATTTATGACATGCACACAATTAGCAAATGTGCTTCTTAGTTCTTCTAAACCCGTGATTCTAGCCATAATTTTAAGTCTGGTGTTGGGTTTCCTTTTTCACTTTCAGGATGTGGGTTATCTAGGCTTAGGTTGGTTCTCCCTGGCTATTTTCCCTCCTTGCCTCCAGCATTTACTTGTTCATGTCATAGTTTAAAAGCAATTAAACCTAGTCACAGTGGTCCATATTGCAGGACTAAATAGTATGGCCACTCTTGCAGCATCATGGCAAAACTTTTGATATTCCAAGGGTAACTTCTGTCTTGGATTAGTGTCTGAGAAAGCATGATATATGTAAAGCTTCTGATGAACTAATCCATTTATGTAACTGTGGTCCTAGTGCAGTATTTCTTAATCATAATCAATCAGCTTAAAGATGTTTACTTGCCACAGTTCCCAAGTCTTACAAGGGTCTTGGAAGTTGCTGGGCCATTGAGTTCAACAGCCATACAAGAAACTTGTCTGAAAGTTGGCATCAAGTTTGAGCTATGCATCCAGGCTTCACCTATTGCCAATTGAGAGAGAGGGAGAGGGCTATCTGGAGGTTTGTTTAGTTATTTAGGATGAATCACCGTAGACAAGAGGCCGTTAAACTGAGCTGTTAAGTGAGATGAATCCCATCTATTATGGAGAAAGGTCAACAGAACATCTTCACTTGCCTCCACACTCTACAGTCCAGAATATATTTCCCAGTAACTTTTAACAAACTTAATCGAAGCAGCAAGGAGATTCTCTCCTATGTGGCAGGAATATCGCTGGAGGGACTGAGCTTTGTGTGTCCTTTATTCTTGCAAAGTTGGGGTATTTTGCAAAGTACATTTTCAGGTGATTCAAGAAGTGGATTGTGCCCATTTTTCATAAGAAGCCAAAAACCCCTCAGCAGTACTTGCCAGCTTAACCTGAGAGAAGAATCTCTCTTGATCACTTCCAAATAATCCAATTTCTCTTGACAAAATTGCTGAGGACAAGAGTCACAAGCTTGACTACTTCTCTTCAGGTGGCCACCTTCCAGAACTACTGCTGGTTTGTTACTGTTTATGAAATGACTGGGAAAAAGTTTGTCCAGAAATATTGTTTCACTTCTGTGTCTGCTCCTGTTATGGTGTAACCTTTTAAGGCTAGAACATCTTAACCCGAGAATATTAGAGAAGATCCTACAAATTAGTAAGATTTACTCCACAGATAAGTTTTTTCAAGTGACAAATTAATATGTTAATGAAATTGAAGGCTCAGTCATTATTTTCATCTTTAAAAGTAGATTGGCCTTTGGGGACACCTTCCTGTGGTCATTGTAGTGAAGGAGTATTTCGTACCTACTGCATCATCTTTGCACCAGTGCAAATGACTATGCAAGTCTAGCGTTATGGAAATGGCGTTGCAGGAAAGCCAAAATGAGTCAAGCTAAATCTGTACCACTTTCCATCAGCTCAGGATTTCTTGCTGCTGGGCTGCCCATGCTGACGTGCCTGTCCCCTTTCACGCACTAATGCCTTTTGGAGCACTCTTTGAAACGTGGCAGTCGGTACAGCGAGGAGGGCTCTGACAGTCCTTCGATGTAGGACTCCAAAACACCTACTGGGACTCTGTGACAATCCTTTTAGAAATCAGGACGGGATGGCACAAAACAGGGACATCTGGCAGGTTCAGCAGAATGGATCAACTGCAGATTCCCCTGTTGGTGAACTTGGCCAGCGAGCTCTTTCAGCAGATGTTTGTCCTTAGGCATTGAATGCTTTCTGGATGTGTCTTTCCTCTGCCTCTCAGGAGCAAATGCCAGCACAATGGAAATTCACATAAGCTCACTGACCAACATTAGGAAGTGTTGACCTGATGATGGGCTCCAGCATGTAAACTGGGTTCCTTGAAAGAGCAGAAACTAATGCCTCCTCCAGGGAGTTATAATGAAGACATTCAGAATATAAGGAGCATTCGTGTAGTGTTTGTCAATGGTTGTTAGGTACAATCTCTTTTATTTTTGGAACGATTTCATCTTTCCCGATGTCTTTGATTTGAATGCTATATTGACTCTGCTCTGTATACGTTCAAGCAGGTATATTAAAAATGCAAGAGGAACTGCATTTTGAAGGGGGGGTGGGTGAAAAGAAAGAAAATAATTATTGTTACACATTGGAGCATATTAATGAATACATTAATAATTGATCCACTGTTATGTTTTCCCCTAATAGTCATCAAAATCTGTATAAACCTGCACTACAATGCATAACATCTCATTACAACGTTTGCTCAAAAAATCAATGCATATCTAAGTTATTTGTGTCAAAACTCATTTATTTCCACAATAACATGGACTGTCAAACCTTGACATCCTGTTAATAACATCCAGTGCATTTGCATATTATTCAAATATTTCCTTTTATGAAATGGGGGACTTTTACTTACACCGTCCTACTTGCAGTGCTTCATATATTTGCACATTAGCTCAATTCACACAGTTATAGAAGGGTTACCTGTGGCAACTAATTATACTGCACTTTATGCATATTAATGAGCCTTGTGAGCAGCCGTCCTCTGTTCTGTGGTGAGATGAGGAGGGAAAAAATAACAGTGTAAGTGGGAGACCTATTACAGGCAAAATGCAGGCGAGTGGAAGACAGATATTTTATAATGTTTTCTCTTTGATGCCCACAGCCTTTTAGAACAGACTATCCTGAGTGGGAAAAATACCTCACAGCAGTCCCAGCAGCTTTGAGGTCAGATGTGAAAAATTATTGCCTTTTTTTTCTTCTTTCTTTCTTGGTTTTTTTCTTTTTTTTTTTTTTTTCTTTTCTTCTTCTCTACCCCCTCTGCTGCTACCTTTAGTTTATGGACCTTGTCTTTGCGAGGTGCTGAGTGCTGCCCTCAACCCCAGTTGAGGGCAGCACCTCACAAGATCAGGCTTTTAATGCGTAGCCTAAAGCCGCCATCTGCCCTCTGATGAAGTAATCCTGAAAAAGGCCTTTTCACCTGCATAGATGAGCGCGACGTATTTTGTTTTGAAGGAGCGTTTCGGCAGCACATGTTAGCAGGAACGGGGACCCGGCTGTAGGCTGTTCAAGCGATTCCCGCGACCAGGTGTCACAAGGACAATGAGAAGAGTTGAGCCATGAGAATGGGAAGAGTTGGCAGCCCCGCTGCAATACAGAGAAGGGCCACATCCTGTGCATCCAAATGCACACACAGCCATGAAGCTTTCTTCCCCACTGTAAAAGCGGGCGATCTGTCAGCCTAGAGGTCTTGCAAAGGGCAAAAACCATGGGAGGGTGCGTCAGAGCGTTCTTGGAGCTAAAGGCTGAGCTGTGCTTCCTTGCTGGGGTGTTTCTTGAGATTGTCTCCACCTACTTTAAAAAAAGAGAAAAGCTCCCGCATTGACACAATGGAAGACAGAAAAGGAAGATTTGATTTTATGCAACAGCAGATGTCTCCTAAGCAGTAATCACAGTGTCAGATAGAAAAACTAATCATATTTCAGTAGCTTGTTCAGATCTCTGATTAAAATTCAGTGATACCATTCCTGGATCCTAAAATGCAACAGTCATCAGAAACAAAAGAGAATGTATCATAATTAATGCAATTAAAAGAGCCCTTTCCTTTCTCTTGCTGTTTCTGGGTAAGCTATGCTGACCTTACCAGAGATTAAAACCACTCTCCTCGGAACTAAAATCTGATTCAATGTGGGAGTAAGAAATCCCAACTCCTTATAGCCATGTCCAGGATGTGAGTCCATGGGGTCTTGTGCACATGGGAAAATAAATAGTCTTGCTTGCTTACTCCCTTCAGAAGAGGGGAGAAGGCAGATGGAGCTGTGCATCCAGCCTCCCTTATTTCTGCTGTGTACAGCTCTGTCAGTGATATGGTTATTTCCACTTACAGATTTAGTCAGGAATGGCAGTTAGCACCCCAATCTACCCTTTCTAGGACAAGCCAAATCTCCAAATTCTGAATTTTTTCACAGTCAGTCCCTGGGCCACCTGCCATGCAAATCAACCAGAATTTGCTGACTAAATCCCCTCTAAAACCAGAGCAGGGTCTGTAGTGTGAGTGTCAATGCAGCGCTGGAGAGACTCAGACGTGGATGGCGCTGGGTAGCCCTGGGGCAATTCCCTTGTCATCAGCCGGCCTAGGTAGAGAGCTGAATCAAGAAATCAAGATGTGCAGGTTGAAGAGTGAAATCAGGCAGTGCCATTTCAGGTTGATTGCAATTTCGGGTTTGATAATCAGTTTTCACAGGGAACGCTTTCAGTGAGGATTTATTTGGCTTTGGGTATGAGCTATTTTTGATGAAAACCAGAATGAAAAATATTTGAATGATACACAGTAAAATAAATATGAAATAGACAAATGGTTTATGCTATCTGAATATAGGAAAATATTTTTGTAGCAAAACAGCTATATCAATTCTGTGATGGAGGACTTGGGGAGAGGGTCCAGCAACAAAGGGGATGTTTGATCTTCCTTTCCCTAGTTATACCAGCTGGAATGACAATGTCCACTTCATTTAAAACAAGACTATATAAATTCCTTTTTACTTTACAGTGGCACTTGAAGACTTTTGTGGACTGCATGTGGTTTAATTCAGCATCTTGGATAGATGGAAAGCTCCGTTTGCTTGTTATGAGAGTTCTGCTCTAGTGGTGGTCTCCAGAGTAATTATTTTGTGCTGTATCCCATACCAACTCTGAGAAAAGAATTAGGAGTGTGAGTGAAAGGCTAGTTAAGAGATACAAGCATTTATTTTATTCCAGAGCTTCTCAACTTTGAGTTGCTACTATCAGGTGTTAAAAAAAATACTCCAGTACTTCACTAATAAAGCTGACAACCTGCTGTCTTATTAACATAACTCTAATGTGTCTGAGAGATCCAACACAGCAGATTGATTATGTTCATGTCGCAGCCGCAGTACTGATGATGATACGCTAGTAAATATATCAATGCATCACAAGCTTCACGCACAGAAGTCTTTCTGTGACATTTTCTGAATGAGATATGAAAATGAGAATGGTTTGTGCGTCTACTCTGCTCAAGTAGCTAAGTCGAGAAGGCTGCAGTGTTAGGCAGAAGTGCACCTGGCAGCGATGATTAACTGCGTGGTCTTGGTTGTCTCTGTATTGTAGAGATGTCACTCAGACAAGCAATGCAATAGCTTGATCTGCAGATTCCCAGAATAAGAAAAAGTCGATTTACAAAGATTGTTTTGTTCCTGAAGGAACAATAAGTGAATCGTGCCTAAGCTGAGAGACTGGCCTTACTGGTTCTGTTCTGTTTCTGGTGGAGGGAAGCATGATAGGCCAGGAAAGGAAGTGGATAATTATTGCCTTGAGGCAGGTTAATTAGCACAGGTAAGGAGCATGGCTACAATCAAAAATATCTGTCTTTACTTCCTTTCTTTTATAGATTTTTCTATGTGACTAGACAAGTCACCTAGGTTTTTTTGAACCTAGATGTAAAATGGGAATAATAGTGCTTTCTTTTTTCTGTCCTTTATCTGACTACCCATATCGTGGAGCTCTGAGCTCAGCTGATCTCTCCACGTGCTAAAACAATAAACTGAAAAGATGCAGTAATAATAGCAGTGTGGTACCTCATGCACAAGTTATTGCAAAAAGATAACCCAGGAATGAACATTTCGGTTGGCCAAGGCTTGACTCTGAATCGTCAGGTTTGAAATCCCAAGAGACTTTGTAACCAGGCACTGGGCTTTGGACAAGGAAGAGAGTGGCAGGCGGTCCTGGTTCAGGGATCCTGTTTCATTTTTTGCTTGTGACAATTGAACTATTCCACTAACGCCATCTATTCTTTGGACACTCATGCTTAGTGAATTAACCATGGGTATTCATACAGGTTAACTTAAGGCACCCAATGAAATACCAAATTTATATGGCCAGTTTCTCTAGTGTCATGATATACCAAAGTAGAGAGCTCCCCTGCAGCACCTGAAGGTTTTTTTGATTTGTCTTCAAGAATAGCTTTTCTGTCCAGCAGCTACCAGAGCACTGTGGGAGATCAGGCTTTTAACTTTGCATCAGCGCTACCAGACGTGAACTCCTCCAGAGATTTTGGGATGACGGGCAGTTGCATTCGACCCTGTAGCAAATTTCTTGGGCAGCTTCACCCGAAGAGGCAGTCAATGCAGTAACCAGGTATCCTCACCACTGCAGGGGGGCAGAGCACGTACGAGACTGAAACATCAATTTAGCTTTGAATTTCTTTTGACACAGAAGCTAATATCCCTCTGTGTCGAAGACAGTGGGAGAGGAAATAAACTCCCTCTTCTTGCTGAGAAATGTGGTAACCAAGACAGGAAATAGGAGACAGACCAGATGCTGGGATCATTCGAGGAGTCCATGTGTGGTCTGATCTGGCAGCAACTCACATGTGTCCTTGCAGAAGTTCCCTCTCTGTTTAGGCCCGTGCTGCCAAGGCTGTGTTGGTGCTGCAGAGTTTATTGCAGCCTTGGCTTTTAGAGGAACTGAGAACGTCTGCAAACAGCACCACTGCAACGCTGACACTTACGGGATTTTATTGCCCTTGGCAGCAATTCTTTCCTAATGTAAAACTGAGCTACTGTATCTTACAGGAAAGGACCTAAACAATGATGTATTCAGGCTGATGGGACTGGATTAACCCATTAATAAATAGGAGGTGAAGAGAGCAATCTTGTTGAACGTAATGTATGCTAATGATGTGACCTGGCTAATGGAGCCCTTTTCTATATTCTGTCATTGCGCACATCAATTATGCAGCCTCAATTATCATCCTGTTTTTGTATCGTGTGGCTGAGAAATGAGAGACTTAATAGAGATGTTTCACCCAGTAAAATGCCTGATTAGGTTATGAAAGCAGAAACTCAAGGAAGAGAAGAAAAAAAAAAACTTTGTTACATTATATCCTGATTTAATTAGCCAAAAGATATTATTCTCGGTAAGGGCCTTTGAAGTTGTAGAAATATTGCTGTAGGCTCAGCAGCAGAGATGACTAACTGTCTTAATACCTACAGCAGATACACTGACATAGCACTTACATACAGACAGATCTTAGCTAAGCATTGCAAATTAGGCCAAGATCATTGTTTACTCCATGTGGTTAAGGTTCCTGGTGAAGGGGAAAAGGAGAAGAGGGACTTTTGAGAGTCAGAGCTGCGGTTACATCTAGGAGGAAAACAATGGCAAGCCCATGCTACTAGTGACACCTTGGTGCATGTGGTAGATTGCAGGGTGTGTGGTGGCTTTTGATAGCAGTTCTCAGATAAATATGTTTCCTCCTCTTTTCTGGGTGGTCCTCTGCCTCCCTCTTCCTTTTTGTCTTTTTTTTTTTTTTTTTTTTTTTAACATGTGGGTTACACAGAGTTACTTTAAGTTTTATTGGCCTTGGGATTTTGTGTCCCTGTCACAACCTTAGTGATGGGGACATATCAGGTTCATTGAAATCTGTCAGGTTCATTCCTTGTTGCCTCAGATGGTTGCAGGTATTTCTTGTGTTTCTGACATGGATGCAAATGCTGGTCAGCCCTGCAGGACAGGGGAGGACCTTGGAGACAACCCAGTGTGTGATGAGAAGTCACCAGAGCGAAAAAATGGAAAAAACGCCACTGTTTTGCAGTAGCTGAACCCGTATGGGGAGCTGTGACCCTTGGCTTGTGCTTGCTGGACAAAATCTGTAGCTTTCGACAAGGTGGGAAAAAATGTAGTGGACAAGGAACTGAGCAGTGGGATGAAGGTGGACAGAGTTAAGCAATCTCTGCAGTCCTTAAGACAGATCCAGGCTCCATTGCCTTTGGCAGCACGGTGACTTTGCACCAGGGAGAAATCTGTCCCTTTCAGACCTAGTCTGAAGACAACTCTTTGAGTTTTCTTCCATGGTGGCAGAAGCATAACTATAAACTTTGTGTTTTGTTTTAGAAATAACGAGCCAGCTAGATCCCTGATAAAAATCACAGGTCTGATTCACACAGTTTTTGACTGAATTGCAGTGGCACAGAAAGCTGGTGTAAAGCAAGGGTGAATCAGGTCCTTGGCATGTGTCAAAGTTGTTAGTTCTTTCCTTCCCTCAGGGTCTCACCTGCTGTGATAAGGAATGATATCATGCTCATTGAGAACATGATTGGAATGACAAAACGCCCAGAGTGCTATATTTATTCATCTGTTCTTGGCCAGTCCATCTTCTAGTCTCAGGAAATAAACTCAGAGACTCAGGGAGAAATAAACACCTGGGCAAAATATCCAGCTGTAGCTCTTGGGTTTGAGTGCCTCCTCTTTTGGGTGTCTGTCCGGAGAAGCGCGTTTATGGCCTGACTCCGAAGAGCTGAGTTTGCAGCTGAAGCTCCTCTTAACTGCGGATGTCTGTCGCTTCTAAAAATGGTTGATATTGACCTAAACTTTTAAACGCCTCCCTCTGCAGCAGCCAAAGAAAATAGCAATAAACCTGTGATTTGCTAACTGAGAGCAGCATGTTGTCACAAGCTGTACTTTATCACTGGTGCTAGCAGGCTACGTAACTCAACATTAAGTTTCCTTGTTATCACATGCTTTGTGGACAGTGAAGCAATCTTCAGATGCTCTGTTCTTACCACCCCAGTAGTACGCAGCTGTGATCTAATGTGCACGAGAGGTAGTACCAAAGAGCAGGAATCATGTATCTTAGGTGGCTGAAATTGGTCAGGTCACTTGCTGTCTGCCTAAGGAATGGTATTTAAAGACTAGCGGCTATGGCAAAATTAATTTCATTTATTTTTTCTTTTTTTAATGTACCTTGAATTGCCCCCAGCCCCAGTTAGCTAATTTTGTGCAGAAAAGAGGTGTCTGAAACTTTTGAGATGCTGTAAGAATTTTAAATTTGAAAACAAAAAAATAAATAAAATCAAAGCATTAAGAAAGCTCTTGTTAGAAGCAGTGAGGTGGATTGATTCTTTTCTCCTACAGATTTTTGAATGGTGACATTTAAATAGTAGAAAATGTGGTTTTTAATGTCTACATCCCCCCTTCTTGCACATATACACTCCTCACAAGCTTTACTGCAAACTTCAGTTTTAATTTGTGTGCCTTTGTGGACAGGAGTGGGGTCATGCTTTTGAAGTATATGCTTCATTATTGCTTTGTGTACTTTCCTATTAACTTCAACACAGTATCCAGCTTATCATTGCTTGATCCTTCATGCATCTCAAATGCAGCACTAACTGCTAGGCTGCATGTGTTTCCTGACCTTCTTTTCATTTCTATACAATGTCCACATGATCTATCGTAGCTTTGAAAATTCAACTGCAGGGTAGAGATTTCTTTGCCAGAATTGATCCTTCTCTTTTCCTCAGAAACCATCAGATAAAGGAATACTTGTGACAAATAACCATGAGAAAGATCACCATATTAGAAATCTTTTGCTTTGTGCTGTGCTAGCTCTGTGTAATTTGGACGGGTCCTCAGTTACTTGTCTTTCACCTTTGGGGTAATTATTTGCTTGCGAGTGACGAAGATTCTTGATCCCATTTTGACCTACAGAACTTCTGATAAGGAAAGATTTGCCTTCAGGCTTCAGTCCACAAAAGCCTGATATTCCTTTTTTTCACCATCACATTATATTAGTTGGAGAAGCTGTACAAGATGAGAAGCTCATTATAGCTTTAGGGTCATCACTGAATGACTTTATCCAATGGCCTTCAAGCACTTCCACAAGGGCTTTCATATCATCCCTATTATAATAATCTTGTATACATTGTTTTAATTTCTATATCCTTTTAATCTAGTTACTGAGGGAAGTGTATTTTACAATTATTAATGTATTTAGCCTCAAAGCTTGTGAGTTAGAGAAAACTTCATTATGCCCAGGGCAGGGGTGGGTGAATTGAGGAGCAGAGAAAGGAAAGCGTTTGCTAATGGTCCTGGAGCCTAACTCATGCCTCACTCGCTCCGTGTCTGACTCAGTGATGAATAAAATCAGGGCTAATATGGCTCCAAGCAGTTCTTTCGTATGGTGTTTTGCTGTGTGATGATATCATTACTGTTTGTTTAACTAAGACGGAGTTGTTCTGTGCCTCTTGGCTGGAAGAGGTTGAGTTTTACTAAACTTGGACAATTTGGAGTTTTTTGATAAAAATTAAAATATCCACAATATATAGGAGGAAAACCAACATGTTGAGGTACCTAAATGATTAAGGCTGAAATTCAGAAGAACTATAATTCAGGTACTGTATGCTCCCATTCCTTCCCTGCAGGGACTTGCTTTCCCATGACACGCTGCAGTCACATCATGGGTAGGTGGCTCTGATGGATCGTGGAAGTTGGATCTGGGATCAGAAAACCTGGCAGGTGGAAAAGGGAGAGAGCATGAGACCTCCTCACTGCATCCCTGGTGAGGCATCTTCTTTCAGGCCCTTATCGTGAGAAATGTTTTTTCAGTTAAAACTGTGTTGCAGTTGAAACTTTTCACCAGCTCTACACTTGCTTTCATTTGCAGTTTCTTCTAATGTTTTTCCCACTGGGTCTCTGTGCAATGAAAAACGCCTCCTAATTCAGAGGTGACCGTTAAAAACGTGTGTTAACCAGGCAGCATCATTTACAGGCAGTGTCGCAGCATCCGAACAAAACTGCCTTAAGTGTAACCATTAATGGTTTGCAACAGCACTGACTATGTCAGGATAGGACATTTAAAATTCAGCCCATGCGCTTTCCATTCCAGAGAGTTTTGTGGTTTGCACAAGAAGGGTTATTGATAGTTTATCCAAATGTTTTTTGACAGACCCTTTCACACGTTCCTCCTAGGTGGTACAGCGCACAGGGCTGCTTTTTATCACTGTTGGTTGGATGTTACCCAAGGCGGCTGTTCTGCCCTTGTTCATCACAAAATGATCCATAAAGCAAATTGGGATATCTAAATGCACCAGGCTGTTCACAGATCCCACAGCAATTATTTCGGAGTGCTAGATGTAGAAATGTTTGCCAGAGGTGGAAAGCGAGTTGCAAATTGTATGAAATCCGCTCTTTGCAAGTAGTGGCTAGTCTCAGTCCACTCTCACTTGTTCATGGAGAAGGATGGTCTTGGCAAACCATCCCAGCACTAAGTAGAAGCCATATTTGGAGCTGAAATATTAAGTGCAGCCCATCATGGATGGTCCAGGTTGGAAGCTGAACCAAAGGACAAAACTAATCTCAGCCTCACAGTTTACACATTCTTCAGCCCTTGTCACCCAACACAAGGGCTGCTGGGCTGAACCCCCTTTGGCCACTGGTTATCATCCAGTGGCTGAACCCAGTGTCACTGACTGATGACTCGTGGCTTGGATATTGAGCTGACATCTTTTTTTCTTCTTACATAGACCAGTTACCCAAATGACCAGCCAGCTCTCTGCAGACCACAGCCAAGAAACACTTGTACCACATGGGACCTATAGATGTGGTCTGGGAACAGGGGATTAGGACTCTGAATGCCAAAGCGGGTGGATATATGTGTCTACAACATGTGATCAGATGTATATAGGGCGCATTTCTGTGTGGAAGTATGGTTTTTGTGCATGTGTTGCATGTGGAGCTGGTTATTTGATAACTGGCACGCGTGAGCAATATGGCTGATGTGTCCTCTCTGTTTCTGTGCCTGATGCACACGTACACGTGTGTACAGTGAATGCTCTCTCTTTCTGGCTGTATGTAAAGGCTGGGAGAGTTGCGTGAAATTTGGAACTTTGCTTTCATGTGAAACATTATCAGATCATTCCTTTGCTGAACTGGTTGATCTGATTAGAGGTGGCTTAAAAAAAAAAAAAGTGAAGTGAACAGGTGGCAGACATAAATACACAGCTGTGCATTATTGCTGATTTTATTGCTATTTTATAATGTTGTCCGCAGTTATTTTACAACAATTTTCTCAATTCATGACATTGCTGTAAATCTCATTGTAAAATGGCCCTAATGTGCAATGAATACTATTAAGTAAAATGGAGAAACTTAGAGAATCACTCTTTTGTTATGAAAAGAGGGACAGGGAGAGAGACGCAGCTAGGGGAATAGCAGAAAGCCATGGGAAAAGAATTAGGGGACCAAAAGGCTTGTTACGTAACGAGGGTAAATCTCCACATGCGATGTCATAAAAGCATCACAGGATAAAGCAATAGCTCATTTGACCCACTAGATGGAGATGGAAAGAAGCATTTTCTGCATTATGATATTCCTGGTAGCTGCCTGCTATGTACTCTGCTTCTGTATTGAATGGCTTTTACTTACAGTATCTTAAGCTTATCCTTAAAGCAATTACAAGATTTCTCCAGAGTAACATTTGGCACGTGCAGGCTATATCTAGGCTTTTAGCACCAGCTAATTTGCTTGGCGTAATTTTGTATATGTTCCCATTTATATTCATGGTCAGTATCTATTGTAGTTACAGGCTTTTTCATATAAAAGGCACCTCATTCTTTTCTTAATTTTATTGAGAATTAATACAGCTTCTTGTATGTCAGCAGGATGAGGCTAGAGAATTAGAAATATTTTCCCTCTGAAAATCGTTATCTCAGTGGCTCTACCCATCATTGACTTTGCTTGCTTCTTTAGTACCTACAAAGTCTTTTGGGGTCAAGTCCTCTGACTACAGAGGACTGAAATACAGAATTCCCTCTCCTTTGAGAAGTCCAGCACCAGTGCTCGCTCCAAAGTCCAAAGCAAATCTTGGCAATGTCCTGTCGTGAAAAAATGTCAAACTCTCGGAAATGTTTTTGTTGGCAATACATTCACCCCCTTTTTCTGAAAGCTGATTTTATCACAAAATGAAGCGAAAAGTTTCCAAATGCCTCAAACCCAGAAATTTTGGGATCAAGGAAGAAAAAACCCCAGAACTCCTGGCACATGATATTTCTAAGAGAAAAGGTGGCGGGGACGTTCTGCAGTGGGGAGTGTGGGGATGCCCAGCCTGTGTGCTGCACAGCTCCACAGCTGCTCTCCCTCACTACAGTCACATCTGGAATGCTCCCAGCTCCTGCGTGGTGCTGTGGCACCAGCACTGCCTGCTTTCCCCGATGCTCCGCTTCCTCATGCGGAGCCTGGAATCCCAGCTTTGCTAGCAAAGCCCGAAGAAAACAGGATTCCCATCCAGTAGCCCTCTTGGAATCCATGCCCATGGACCCACTGTGATGTGTTGGAAGTTAACAGGGTATTTCTAAAAACCTACTGTGAATTCAGCAAAAGAGCATCTTCCACTGAAATGGTGCGTCGCCTGAAATTTCTGACTAGTTGTGCACTGATTGCTTTGGGATGTGGGGAACCATGCAATGAAAGTTCAATGACCAGAAAGTCATGGAGCATCTTCTGTGTTGGGAGCTGACTGTCCTCGTAGTGTTCAGGAACTAGAACAGCCTTTGCTGTATTTTCTGAGAATCTCTTTTATTGAGGTTTAGCTAACAGAGTTCACAGTGCGACCGGGGCAGGCTAAGAGCCTGCGGCTGAGTACTTGTGGCAGCTCTACTGATGGATGGTGAAGCACAGAGCTGCTGCGATTCATTTGCCCTTGACTGCATGACCATCTCTTGAGTGCTAGGCTGGCTTACAGCCCCCTTCCACTGTGCAATAAGCTTTATACTTGCAGCGTACCTGCTCTATTGCTTGTAAAGATGTATGGTTGAATAGAGAAAGCATGTTTGAACATGGCCATGAGTATTGTATAGATCATGTAATACCACCTCACAGGGCCGTGCTCCAGCCTTTAAGGTTGTGTATCTCCATGCACTGTTTGCACCTGAAACGTTTGCTGCAGTCTCTTGCAACCCCCAAAGGACTGGCAGGTCCAGCGCAGCACTTACTCTTTCATTCTTTTTTCTTCTGTCCTCTCTTGATTGTCACTCACTGCATGGGGCAGAGATATGTGTGAAGATTTCTGCACCCCTCAGACAGCAGCCATCCACTTGGAAATGTGAGTCCCAGGGCTCACATGCTCCACACCTGCAGGTCTTGGACTTTGCAGGGCAGAACCTAAGACACTTGTTAAGCTGTTATTCAGTGTTAGTGTCACTTTTCATTCTTCAAAGGAGTGAGATCAGAAACCACTTCAGCAGACCCTTCTCTCTCAACAACCAAAGTCATGAATCACTTTCAAGCCTGCCAAACGTCAGCAATGTGAACGGGAGTTAGAACACTTGGGGCTGGTCTTGCAGAGGAGCTTTCCCACACACAAGCTTTGGCCTCCATACAAGACTATAGGTGATTTTTGGGAGGTGGTGATATACAGGATGTCAGAGTAAGTGCTGTAATGGTCTGCTGTGGGCACGAACTGCATAAACTCGACAAAGCAGAGAAGTAGTATAAGTGTAATTCCTTTAGCAGGGGCTAAAGGGTGGGGGGGATTTGTCCTGCTCATGATCAGGAAACCTCCATTAGAATAAAACAAGGAATGCGTCTTGATTAGGTGGACTTGCCTGTAGGCTCGAAATGATGCTGAGCTGTGGTTAAAGGCAGGTACCACTCCTGAGTGACTAGCACTTAATGTGGCTTAGCCGTGCTGTCTCATAGACCACAGCTCTGGGCAATTGCCCTGGTTGCTTGTCCCTAAAAGTGCCTCGAGAGGCTTCCTGCAGTTAGCAATCTGTTTTGATCCCTAGAGAGATTATTTACTCTCGTACTTCTGCTCTTACAGCTGAGCCTGTGCCTGGCCTTCATTTCAGAGCTGCCCAAGTGCTGCTCTAACAGCTGCCTTGTTGGAGGTGAATTTTCAGCTGTGCCAGAAGAGGTTTGCAAGGAAGTTTGTGTTATACTTAGTCATGCTGCTTGGTTCCAGCAATGTTATTTGTCCCACAAGACCACAAATGCAAAAATCACTTACAAATGTATAAAAGCCCCCAAACCACTGAGCACCAGGCAGAAACATGCTTTTACAAGCCACTGATTGCTCCAAGGGTCTCTCTGGCATTGAAAGCCCGCCATTTGTTGGCCTTTTGTAACCAAATACACAAACTATATCTCTCAGGTGGCAGGGGGGGTTTGTTTCCAAATCTAAGTGCTGTCGCCAAGAGTGTGTTAGAGTAGTAGAAAATAAGTATTTGTTTAAAGAGGGATTACACTTTCCAACTCAGAACTGCGTAAGGTTTTTCAAACTGATTGCAACTCTCTTTCTCTGGAGAGGACAAGTGTGTTGTCTGGCTGTAAACTGAAGTGGAAGGAAATTGGAGTAAGGGTTTTTTGATGATATTGAACAATGTCTTTGGAAAGCCCTCAGATAGGCAGCAAATATGTCACTGCAAGGGATGGTCAGGGCTCACTGGCTCTGCAAAGTCCCACTTCCCCACTGGGAACCCTGACTTGCGACGCCAGGGGCTTCACACACCAGCTGATTTTTCTGTGGTAGGTGGGTGCTTATAACAACAGAAATTAAGTTTGTATAACAGGTGCAGGGTTGCAAAAGGCGGATTGCTCAGCTCACTTTGTGTATGTGAAGGGCCGTATACTAAGTATGAACCTAATCTTTCTACACTCAAAATTCCTGTTAACTAATATTTTATGCCTTTTATTTCTCTAGCGCAAATGACTGGGCACTGTGAGTGCCCCCATGGTGAAGATGTGCTCCCAGTTCCCACCACAGCAAAGCAGTGAGGGGGCAGTGGGAAATGTATGATCATACAGGACTAGGACAAGGAGTTGCTGTGTGATGACAGCAGACCAGAAAATTTGTCCTGAGTTTAAATGAGTGGAAGTACTCTAATGGGAAGAGTTTAGGATGGCTGGTGCCATGTGCAGGAAGAAGTGTGAGGGTGGAAGATGTCTTGTGTGAGAGCATGGAGGAAAGGGCAATAATCTCTCCTATGTGATGAAGTCAGACGGGAGTCGTGTTCGGTGGCATGGGCACCCCTGTGTGTGAGGGAGGTCTCACGCAGTGAAGCTGGCCCACTGCTGAAGTAAAAGCATTGGAAAGGGAAACCTGCGGGTCAGTCTGTTTGACCTCCAGAAGTGGCACAAAGAAATGGTAGTTTGGTCCCCTTCATGTGTGGTGACAGCTTTCTGTGCTGGGGGGGACACGGCCCTGGGCATCTTTAACATCCCCGGGTGTGATAGAGACACGGGTAACATGTTTATTGAAGGATCTGTCTTTTGCATGTTGTACACCCTTGTATCTATTTCAGGGTAGAGCAGCTTCATTTAAACTGCCTGGAAAGATTAAATTATATTATTCTCTTAAAATGACAAGAGGGTGACAGACTCCGGTTTCACCGCACAATGGTACACAGTGAAGCGGAACTTTGAACATGTACCTGCTCCCTCCCGGGGAGGAGTGTATCGATTGAAGAGCTGTGCAGTGCATTAGAAGGATGAGAAAGCGTGGATTAATTTCGACAATCTGATGTAAAACATGAACATCCCCTTCTTGAGCTAAATCACAAAGGGGGGTTCTGGGCCTGTCAGGTGTCACAGCACAGGCAGAGAGCAGGGGACTCCACGGTGCTGAGGGGGATGAAGACCAGCAGAGGAACAGCTTTAGGTTTTTTTCATCTTTGTTTTGTTGTCAGCTTCTGACTTCGCAACAAATAAATGCAACTTTGTGTAGACAGAACAAAATAATCCATCTTATGGAAAGAACAGAAAGAGAAAGAACAGTCCCTTGTTTGGGTACTAGCTCAGGGAATGAACAGAATTCACTTCCCAGATCAACCCTGCCCTTGGGCAGATCTGCATAGGTAAACTTTGATTTTGATAGGAGCCTGGCCCAGATAATTTCTGGACCTCCTTTTCTTGTTTGCAAAACATCATTTCCTTACCTTACAAGAGTGTTGTGACAATTCACATGTTAAAGATTGTGAGATGCTCAGATTTGGGGGTAATTCATACAGGTGACTTAGACAAAGATAGACTGCTTGCAGGGCATTAGACAAGATAAGCCAGGCATGTTTGATTAGTTAGATGGACATTCAGTGGTTAGCAACATAAATATCAAAGCTCTGGTAGAAATACATATTTGGCTTGCAAATCTGTCTGTTCTCCTCAGTTTCGGCAGGACCTTTGTTCTGGTTTTCAGCTGGGATAGAGTTAATTTTCACAAGAAGCTGGGAGGGGACACAGCCAGGCTATCTGACCCAAAATAGCCAAAGGGATATTCCATACCATGACATCATGCTCAGTATATAAGGGTTGAGCTGGCTGGGGAAGAGGAGTGACTGCTTGGGGACAGGCTAGGCATTGGTCCTGGGCGGTGAGCAAATTGTATCACTCGCTTCGTATGTTCTTTAATAAGTATTATAAAGTTTATTATTTATAAGTTAAAACCTCTGTAGTATGGAGGACGATGGCTGAAATATAAATATGGGGAGGCCTGGCAGATTGATTACATCACACTCCCACAAACCTGCCAAGGCAAGCGCTGTCTACTTACAATGGTGGAAGCAACCACTGGATGGTTGGAAACATATCCCGTGCCCCATGCCACCACCTGGAACACCATCCTGGGCCTTGAAAAGCAAGTCTTGTGGTGACATGGCACCCCAGAAAGAATTGAGTCAGACAACAGGACTCATTTCTGGAACAACCTCACAGACACCTGGGCCAAAATGCATGGCATTGAGTGAGCGTATCACATCCCCTACCATGTACCAGCCTCTGGGAAAACCAAACAATACAATGGACTGCTAAAGACTATTTATTGTACTAGGAAGAAACCGTGGAGCTGTACTGATGGCTTAAGCTCCTGAACGCATCCATGCAGTGGGAAAATCAGGCACTAAGTTAGCTCTCACAGTAAATCCTGCAGATTCTCATGGCTAATATGAGAGGTCCCATAGACCTTCTTATATCCCCTGTTGCTTTTTGCTTACAGTTCCTTATGGTACAGGAACACCAATGGCTGGCTCATACACAGTGACTTTGATGCTAGAATAGGCTCTTGCTCAGCATTGAAGGGAGTCAGTTGCTCTGGGATGCTTTCTCAGTTAGATGTTTGATTTGCTCTCAGGAGGAGGGGGGATTTTGTCAGGAGGGAAGATGGCATTGCTTCTTCTTTCACACTCAGCTTTAAATAGCTTCTTGGGAACACTGGACCTCTGTATGCTTTCTCCCAGGTGAACACATCAGGGTCTACCTGTTTTGCACAATAATCGTAAACCTCCAGAGCTCGGAGCATGAAGCATTTAGGAATAAGGAGACCTCTTTTTGTATTTCCTTACATGGGGTCACATCATGACATCAGGGGAATTCTGCTTAAAAACTGACATCACAAGACTGCTTAGTGACTACTGGCTTGACTAAGTAGCTACCATGGGTACATGTGAAAGCCAGTTTGTTTCGGAAGGTTGAATTCCTAAATACTCAAATCATACACACAACTGCTTACACAAAGCATTAGTTATGCTTAGTTCACTAACAAGATTTATGCACGTGCTGTGCTAGAGGCAGCAAGACCATACTGTGCAACAAATGCTGTTCTCCTACAATGGCGACTGGCGCTCTAGGTTAGATACTGGTAATTTATCACAAAGGCTTGACAAGTTTAACAATACATCAGGTAGATTTACTCTCACTTTGAGTTTAATGTTCCTCATTCTCTTATGTTCAAGAAATGATCCTTCGGTGAGGTCCAGAGGCTGGGAAGCTGGCTTAGAGGTGTAATGGGACTCACTCATGGCTATCGTCAAATCTAAAATTGTTCCTTTGAATACTGTCTGCAGCCTTTAAGATGCAGACTGCAGGACTTTAATGCCACCAAAGGGTTTTTCTTGGTAGAGAAAAATCTTCCTCTTGATATTCAGCAGTTTCTTTATGGGGTTGTTTGGTCTCTAGACACAAGAAAATCCTGGCAATTTTGATCATTTGAAGAGAATGAGTAATGCGTAGTGCTTAGTACAGTGTGTCGCTCTTCAAATCACTGATTATGCTTTATTTTCTATTATGTTGAATGGAGTGATTCTATTATGGACTATCATTTTCTCTTTTTACTGCGGTTTATTTCAAGGATTCCTGCTGGAGCCCTATCTACAGAACATTTCTAGATTACAATTGACTATCTAAGACTGTTTCAGGAATACTTAATGGGCCAACTCAAATTAGCCAATCTGAAGAAGTGAATTTTGGCCTTGAGAGCTCTCTGAACACATGCCATTCTGCAAGCAAACGGAAAAGGCTGTCTGCTGTTAGAATTTCAGTAGGTGTCAGTGTAGATTTTAAGCTGGATGCTCAGCCTGAGTATTTAGGCTCTTTGTGAATTTATCACAGTCCTGTTCTCAGTTATCAGCCCTTGCTTCAATTTAACCTCGTCTTTCCACACTTTGATCAAAGATTACTGGTGATAGATGGTCACTAACTTAGATAACAGAGCAAGGACTAAGAGGGACCTTTTGCTCCTGCAGTTGTAAGTCTCCACAAAACCATGACCCAACTATCCTGCCTGTGTATCTGGGGACTGTAACAGAGCCACACATCTGGCTGAAGCACTGAGATACTTAACATCTGTCCTTGTGCAACCTTCAACTTCCTTATCTGGCAGGACATGACAAGCCTGCATGGGAAGATCAAAAGAGCTCATCTCATTCAGCCCATCAACATTTGGGCCTAACTCCAATTGCTGTCAAGAGTACATCAAAGGTAAACACAAGAACAAATAAGCAAATAATGGCCAAGAAGAAAGGTGGGCTGCCCACGAGAGGCTGCCTAATCTTCAGGGAATGATGTTCAGTAACAGCCTTCAGAGGGGACATTGTGAATGTGAGAGCAAACACTGAGCAAGGTAGAAGGCAGCAAGCAGCCAGTTTATGGCAGTTTATTCCAGACTTTGGGCAGTGTTTCCGCACATTTCTCATTTGATTGGCTTATCTGACTCTAATTACTACATTTTCAAAACATACTGTGATACATACTGTCAGAAAAATACACTGCTTGTCAATGTGGCTGAATTCCCAAGCATACTCTTCAAGCTACAGAATTATCTACTTTATTATATTCTTCCTCTTTAGCTTGAGGAAATTATAAAAAAGAAAAGAGTAAAATTATAGGCTGGAGGCATATCTTTTCCCCCAAAACTCTGCTTTCACTAGTTATTAAATCTTCCAAAGGTTTTAATTTCATAAACTGAGATGGATACAGAGGCACTGATCCAATAAGTTGTCTTTCAGGGATCATTATTAAAATATCAAAGAATAATTGAATTTTTCCTCCACATGGTTTTATTTTTTCTTCTGACTGTCTGAAACAATTGTTTGTGTGTATGTAAGTCACAGCTGAAGGGTGCACTGAGTATTCAGGGACTGGGGGAGAAAAATGTCAACATGGACCCAAGCCTTTCTCACCTATTTTCTAGGTGATCTTCATTTAAGTGGCATTTATCAAGTACAGAGAGCACCAGGAAGATTGACATCCATTACAGAGCAATGCAGAAGCCCTCGGGAAATTAGGACAGTGACTACAGAAAGCAAGGCACATCCTGACCAGGGCTCTTTATATCGATTAAGTTTCTTACCCCTGCAGAAGAGTGTGGGTTAGGCTGGGAGACCAACGAGGTCTGCGTAAACCTCTGAAGCTCCACCTTACAGCTGTCCGCCGTGGGAGGGTACCTGGCCAGCAGCCTTGGGATGTGCTTCCCTCTCCTTACTGCTGGCCAGAGCTGTTGCGTGTTTGTTAACTGATGCCTTTTGCTCCAGGGATGGTGGATTTCAGGATTGGGTTATGTCACTGCATTCCCTTTTTGGGGAAGTGCATAACTAGCTGTTTCAGTATGAGTTATGCTTACAGTATGCGAAGCACGAGGTTTTTTGTTTGCTTGCTTGCTTGCTTGTTTAAAGAATGATGGAGTTAAGTGTGTGCTTAAGTGATATCCCGGTGGAGGATCCAAGTTAGAACTTTGTGAGGATAATTAAGGGACCATTAGAAAGAAAGCAAAACAAAACAAAACAAAAGGTTAGCCCATGTTTGATAGCAGCCCAGAGAAGAATGCGAGCACCCCTCTTCTTTTTAAAATATTCCAGTGCATTCTCCTGGTCATGCTTTCATTTGGAGATAGCACTTCACAGAGAGGCCTCAATACGTGTACCTGTAAAATCTCTTGTGTGTTTGATGTTGGCACTTCTCTGAAGATGTATTTTTCCAACACAAGCCTGAGTCAGTAACAGACAGCTCAGAGGAAAGGCTGGGCTCCAGGAACAAATACAGCTTTCGTCTCCTCTCTTTGAGGGCTTTGGATTGCAAAAAGAAATGTAACCTGGCTGTTCGGTGTGTTTCTGTTCTGTGTTCAAAAGTCTGATGTGGAGGAGACCAAGAGCTGGTAATCGGTATTGAGTTAATTCCTGCCTTCATTGTTGCTGCCTTGCAAACTTCAAAGCAGAAAAGCTACTCTCTTTACACCTACAAGCATAATTTCCAGAGCTGAAGCAGGGTAATTTTCACATGCAAATTCAAGAGGCGAGCCTGCCTTATCTGAGCGGGTGGACATGCTGTTTAATGGGACAACGGCACCTCTCCTTTACTTCCCAGAAGGGGAGCAAGGCAGCAGAAATAAAAAGGGGTTTTTGGCTGTTGTTTTAAAGGAAAAGATGTGTACTTTTACAAAAGGGGAAAATGCCACCTTGTGCTTTGTTTTTATGCTTTGAATTGTATTGGATGCTGGAAAAAATAGAATTCAGTTTACCATCTAGAGCTTTATATTACATTTTTCATAAGCTGTTGGAAGCATAATGCAGAAATCAAAGACTTGGCAAAGGAACAGGTCAGCTTTACAATCCCTCTTGTTCTCAGGCATTTGATATACACAGTTTTGTAGACGTTAATCCTAACATTATTAATGTAGTGGGAAAACAGGGAGCAAATTTATAGTATTTACAGTTCTCACTGTTGTTTTTCTTTTTTTCATATTTTCTTTGGGACAGTAATTTCTCTCATTTGTTATTTCAGAAGCTGCCTTCTTGGCCTTGAATATTGGTGGGTTTTTTTCATTGACTCTAACAGCAGAATCATTGGGAAGGAAAGTTATTCAAAGCAGAGAAGAGTGAGTGCCAAGGGACCAGGCAGGATAATAACTGCTGGTATGACTTAGGCAGGTCACTTTGCAAGCTTAGGTACTCCTCTCTGAAATGACCTGAGGATTTGAGATGCTCAGTTTCTGAAAACAGCTGGAGCTTGGGGGTTTTTTTTAGCAGTTCAGCAAAGCAGACTGTGGTTTTTCGGTGCAGAAATGTGGCTCATGCTTCCTTTGCTTGATGACTGTATTTGATTCTGCCTTTAGCTGGGCTGTCTGTCGGTGACACATTGGTGAAGCGGGCACATCGAGCAGGTTTGCAAGCGTGGCCTCAGGCATTCGTTGGCCCTCAAGCATGAGCCTGTATGCAGGATGCTATGTATAAACATACAAATAGCTAAAGCTCATAAATGCTTGGAAAGTTGCATTTTTCACATGTATTAGTTTCCTGTGTGGGTTGTCAGGTGTGTGTGCAGCTTTTTAACATGCTCAGGAAAAAGCCTCATCCTGATGCAGAGTGTTTTTGGGTGAGGGCAGTACTTTTCACTAGAGAGATTATTACTGAGGCTTGCTCTCCTTGACCAGCAAGCACGGAGCATGTTGCTGTTCCCTGATCCAGGCACACAGGCCAGTGTGGGTTGGCTGTCACCTCCCTGCACCCCACCACATCTCTCCCAGCTGTCTGGGAGAGAAACGACTGATGACCTCTGCAGAAACTGAGGACTTCATTGTTAATTGCTATGGACTCTAAGTCTGATTAAAATCAGCCTTTATTAAATTAAATAAGCTCCATCTGTTAATAGTGTGTGTGCCCTTCCACTGAAGACAGAGAAAGCAAGTCAAAGGGAGCATCTTTCAGACGATATTCTCATTTCAGTTAAGGTGCAGAATACAGAAGTGGCTTGGTCCTTGAAGTCTAGGCCAGATCACCCTGAGCCTCCTGTCTTTAATGAATCAAACCAAGCCCCAGCTCCAGCAGGAATAAAAATCCAGATTCAATGGAATGAATCTCAATGGTTTGGGCCCCACTCTTCAGTGTTGATGATAACTGTGAGCCAGGAACTGGCCTGAAATCATACTATGGGTGAAATAGGCTTGTGGCTCTGTTCTCATTCTTCTTTTAAAGGATTAAATGTGTTGAGATGACATTTCTCTTGGGGTTTTCAGGTACCTCTGTGGGAATCTTAGTGTGAAGATAGATGTAATTTGGCTGGATGCTTTACTCCCCTGATTTCCTTCTGCTTTTTCATGCCCCTCAGATCCCAGAGTCAGTGAAGCACAGAGAATTTGCCGTTTGTGTTTGCATGTATGCATCTGCCTTCCCACTTGATGAAGCTTTTAACTCACCCTTTGATATGCAAGCAAAATGACACAGAACCGAGGCCTAAGTATGGAGGAACTGTTAGTAAAAGAAACCCTAAGGAGGGAGCTTGGCAGAATTACAAGACAGCTGATAAGATAATGATGACTATGATCCAAACCTCCCTTCCCTTCCTGAAACAGCCTTTTGGTGTATTTGGAATCTGGGTCTGAAAGGGTTGCTTGACACCATTTACAAATCAGCCCAGATGACCTGCTGCTATGAATGACCCCTGGGCAGCTTTCAGGTAGACCTGATACACTAAACAACCTTTGGATGGATAAAAGAGAGCTCTGGAGAGGAAGAGGCATCTCTGGGTCAGTGATACGTCACATACGTTCTGTCACCTTGCTTTTTGTGACAGTGGGCAAGTAACATGGAAGCTGTGTAATGCCTCGATGGCGAAGGCAATGCAATACCCATAAAAGCACCGTATGGTAAAAGCACCTGAGGCAGTCCATGGTCATGAGGGATGCTGTGGCCTTTAGTTGACTTGTGTGGAGGAAGAAGCCCAAGGAACCAGAAGGCATCTGACTCCCACATGAGAAACTGTGAGCAGGTGCCATGTGCGTAGGTACAAAGTGAGAAGGATGTGCATCTTACCTGACATCAGAACAGGATATTCCTTGCAATCATGCACCAACCCTTCTCCTACCACAGTTTTCAGGGAGCTGTTTTTTTCTCTTTAAATTGAAGATTGTGTTCATGTTTTTTTTTTCCATGGGGATCAACTCTGTCCATGTGCTCCAAGTCCAGCTCACCTCTAGAGACTGGAGAATCACAGAAAGTCCATTTAATGAAATGCCCATTTGAAAAAATCCTGCTTCCATTGAAATCAGTTACAAAATCCCACTGATTTCATGTAGGCTGAGTTATTTTCCAAAGTCACCAGACAATGTGGTTGAGTCTTTTTGATTCATTGGTTGAAAATTGAGGGTCTATAGAGGCAGTGGTCCTTCCCATACTTAGCTATGTTGAAAATATCACAAGGACACACTTTTGTGAAGTATGTTACATTGTGTTCCTTGACCTTGGTCATATGAGCAAAAATGAATTTTTATGGGTAAGTAGCATAGGTAAACATTAAATAATATTTTGGGGAGATTTATTTTAGGATTGAGAAGAAAATGCAAAAGGTTTATTATATATTTTGCCTCAGCAAGAAGAGAGCAAATTTTCTTATGGTGGCCTAAAGAGCATATAACAAAGATAAAAGGGTGTAATTAAGAGAAAGTTGAACTTAGGCTGAACTTTTCACCAGATACTGGAATATTGTCCCAAAGGATGTGGTGGATGCTTCACTGTCTGAGTCACTTATAATAATGCTGGACTGAACTTCTGTTCACTAAAAAAATGTACAGCAGTGAATAGGAATATTACCCTTCCTCCAACCTCATTGGTCTTTTTTGTGCTCATTTCTGTGATAGCGTCTGGCCTCTTTTGTCAATTCCCTTATCAGAGAACAGCCCTGTCCTGCCTGTCAGATCTTCCAAATCAGTAAGACTTGGAGAGATATGACTGTACTATCAACTTGTGCCTGGTTTTATATCAAACCTTTCTACCATCTACATGGAAAAACTTCTCTGGCTAAAGTCAGGTTTCTATAGCCAAGAAAACTTCTTTGCCAGTGAATTTAGGATGAAAACTCATTGCTTTTAACAGAGATCAACAATACTGAAGATGACCTGTGGTCTTAGAGGATGCGCACCTCATAAATCAAGTCTAATAATAATGTTTAAAAGCTTGGACAGGGTGTTTACTGGCTGGTCAGAGAAGAAACCACAAGTGTAGTAAGCAGTAACCAAAAAAGCTGTCTCAGAAGGAAGCAATACATACAGTACAGAAACTGCAAACTCTGAGAAAACAAGGCAGGAATCTTTTCCCATCACAATTTAGAAACAGCCAAAATATGGGCTCATTCTTGTACTAGATAACTGCTGCCGTGTGCCCGCAGAGTAAGAGGACCTTCGTCAGCTAAATGGGCCATGGGCTGGACCAGGTTTAACATGGGAAATCTGTGGAAAAATTAGACAAGAAAGGAAATCCCCTCAAAGTGAAAGGAGAGGACTGTGGGATGTTCATTGTCAGGTCAAGTCAACCTAAAATCTGTCTGACCAGCAGCAGAAATCATGTCAAGTTATTTTGAAAGTACTTGAGCTCAACCCACCATTACCCTGACAAACCTAATCAATCCTACTGACTCTTGTTATGGTTATTGTGTACCTGCCTTCTAATAATCATCTGTTGTACTGGCTAGCAATGTAACTTCATCACTGTCACAGGGCCTTCAAAATTAAGGGATTTTTAACCGAGTGATTAGTGAGTATGATCTCATGCCACTGGGTGCTCCAAAAATCCCAACAAATGCACAAATACTTTTTTCAATTGCTGTCTTTGTTGCCATGCCTATATTCTAGTTTAGCAGATTCAGAGCTTCAATCATGTGGGTAAAATATCACACCTGAGATGTCCCCCTCTATTTATTTTTTTTCCTTAACTTCACCGAGGTTTTGCTGAACAGGATAATTCATCAGTTTCCCATGCCTGTGAGGGAACACTTGAGTGTTGGCAGACCAATGCTGGGAAAGAAACCAGAAGCACTGAGGTTTGGGGAGAAAAAGGGGAAACAATCCTAGTTTTCCTTGAGCAAGGAGCCAGACTTGACCAGCAGCTGGCCTTGGATAGATGGGCAAGCTATATTTCTGAGGAGTTCGGGAAAGGTAATTTATCCCAGGGGGGCTTTTGGATATTTGCTTGCAATTACATTTGTTTTAGCAAAGTGAACAGAATTTGCTCTTTGGATTTTCATTTCCATGCCCAGAGTTTAGAGTTGCAGGTACCACCTGTTAACACTATGCAAACAAAATATAATTGACTCCCGCAGGAATCCCTCTGAAAGGCAGCACC
This sequence comes from Grus americana, assembly GCF_028858705.1. Lineage (NCBI taxonomy): Eukaryota > Metazoa > Chordata > Aves > Gruiformes > Gruidae > Grus > Grus americana. Next base: position 19,544,506 of record NC_072861.1, on the reverse strand, counting down.
TTGGGATTAAAGTTGCAGAGCCATCTATCTAAAATGATGTGGCAGATTTAATTAACGTGTCTAAAAATACACAGGCTGCAATCAAGCCTTTGCTTCTGCCCATGTCTGTTCCCTGAAGGGGAATGCACATAATTTTCAAAATCTTGGGTTCTGTCAGCCACCTGTGAGTTGAATTTATTGATGCATGAGATTATCATAAAATTAATTTGGACACTGCTGAATTATGAGGTTGAAAACAGGTTGAGAAGTAGTTTCTCACCCAGTTTAAGCAATATGCTGTCAATAATGTTCTTTCTAGCCCATATGTAGAGCATTACTAGACAGCTACAGTTACGAACTGTAAATGCATGGAGATTGGATGCATATAGCCCCTTGTGGCAGAGAAAGATCTCCATAGTGTGGTGCTGGGAATGATTTGGAATGACTTGAATCTGAGCAGCAGATAACTACAGACAGCAAATACATTTCACTACTTGCCACTCAGGAGACAGATCTTTGCTACAGAGTCAGAAAATGGCACAGCACCGAAACAGCCGAGGAGCCTTCAGTCAATATGTCTATCTGTCTACCCACCGCTTGGGGTTTCAGGCCTTATATCCACTTTTTAATTAAAAGAACTTGTTTTTGTTAATGCAGTAGTAGGGAAGCGATGAAATGCGATTTGCTCAGACTGCAGTAAAGATGTTAAGGGAAAAAACAAATAACATTTCTTACAGCACTAACATGGTCCTCATAGAAATTGCTTCCAGTGAGCCTTCTTGTGCTGGCAGGTTTTGGCATTGCTTTTTGTCAGTTGTTCACAAAGGTCCCTCCAGGCTTCAGGGTGCAATAGAGGGCCTGAAGTTAGATGCCCACAGTCTGGCTGAATGAAGCCATATTAATGGCTTTGCTCATGAGCCCAGATGGGAGATTTTAGGTCAGGTTCTTCTCTGGCAGAGCTCCAATGAGTTCAGTGAAACTCTCCCGGAGCATTGACCTAACACAGCTAACCAGCAGTAATACCCCTTGGAAATGAAATAATACTCTTCATCCAGAAATTTCAGACCCTGTAGAAACGTGTGCATGGGAATGGAGTGGGGAAACGGAGGTCACATAACTCTGGGCACTGACATCCTTGGTCAAATTTGAAAAATACCCGTCTTGCTGCACGCGCAGTCCCGTGTGACAGGATGCAGCTCTGCTGAGAAGGGGCTTAAGGGAGTTCAGGGTTTGGAGCTTGTAATTCAGGCTCTTGGCAGAGCCAAGTAGATATAGCCTATTATGCTTAATTTATGTTCCAAGGTTATCTTACAATCTAGAGATTGATAAAACCACTTTTGAGAAGCTGTAAATTTGGGATCTGCTGGATTCCAGTGCCTGTGACTCTTGGAAGAAGGGCTGTAGTGCATAGACCTTATTTCATCCTGGTTGCGATGGCTGCCTCAACTGCCTGCTGATTATCTGCCTTTGTTAGCACAGCAGATGGCTGTCAGTGTCCTGGTAACTCAAGTGGCCTCCCCAGCCATTTTTATAACTACACTTCAGGGAATAGATGTAGGTGCCAAGGTGACTGTTCCAGTTTTAAAGCCCAGTAAGATAAGATGATTGAGAAAGCTTTAAATAAAAGCTAACCTGTGGAAATCCCTTGACAAATCATCCGTTTGTGAACTTTTACTTCCTCTTACATTGCCTTAATCTCCTCCATCAGACAGGCTAAAGAAAGTCCAAGGGTACAAGAGAACTATTTTAACTTAGACCACCAACCTCATCCACATTAACAGCTGGGGCTGTTTGCAAAGGCCTTCTGCATGTGCAATAACATGTGCCAGAGGGCTAAAAACCGGGGCTCCTTCAAAGTGGGGTAAAAATATAAAATAAAAATGAGAAACTGTAAAATATTTCCTTCTGATAAATAAAGGAAGGAGCAGAAAAGAACTGTTGTGCAATGCAAAATGCAAATTCATGTCTCTACCATTGGACTTCTTTGCCATTAGCAAAGGCCTATGCTAAACTTTAAGAGTACATTTATGCTTGTACCATTGTCAGCGATTGGTTTTTGTATTTCTGATCGCAGTAGGATTGCAGGGGTATTTTAATGTGCCTGCAAGCATGTGAACTAATCTAATGAAGTCTGGTGGGCTGCTGATGTGCCCTGTTACCAGATCAGGGCTGTACAGTCGATGTTGTGAGGCTTAATGACTTTGCACAATGTTAAATTGTGCATCCTCTTGGAGAGAGGGTTCTGGCTCTTTTTCAAGATCTATAAATACTCTGGAAGTCGGCCTGATTCCTTGTTGAGGACTGTGGGCACGGTGCAGGCTGGGTGTGTGTACACGTGTGCTCTGCAGGGAGCTCCTCGCGTGGTACACGGCCTGCGGTCAGCCAGCCTCCTTTTCTAAAGAGGTGGTGGAAAACAACACAGAGAGAAATAGGCTGTTCCCCCATGCATGGTTTTATTTACTTTTTCACCTTTCAAATACCTTACAAAAATGTCAGAAGGTCATTAAATAGCTCATATTTTCCCCCGTGGGTGTCCTTGCCTCAGGTGGGGAGGAAAATGTCCAGGCCCAGGTCAGATGTAATCAAGCTGAGTCTTTTGGAGAAGGACTGAGGATGTGAAGATGAGGAAAATATCCAGGATTGTGACTAGTAGTTAGGGAGAGCTGTGAGACCTAACAGTCCTCATGTCACTGAATGCGCCTGGGAGCGCACAGGGAGACGCATGGCTGACCGTGAAGCTCTGCAGAGCGATGTGCTATGACAGAATTAACCTTGTACGTGGGATTTACCTGCTGCAGTTGTGAGAGAAAGGAATGATTGCTGCAGCCTCCAGGAAATGCATTTTATTAATTTATGTAACTGCTTTTTACCCACAAGCAGGGGAGGAAGCGCGCAGCTGATGGCTGGTAACCAGCCGGGCAGCCGTGCGTGGGCTGTGGGTCTGTCCACAGCGGCAGGAGGCACTAGGCAGTGCACCGGGGCTACCACCAGCCCCAGTAAATAAGTTCTCAAAATTGTTTCTATAGCAGACACTGAATAAGTGTTTTGGACTCCAGAGTAAATGCTTCTTCTGGAATTTCTCAGTGGATTTTTATTAGAGCTGGCTGAGGCTGGAGGAAACAGCCCCTCTGACGTCAGAGGCTTTATATCAGGCTGTTTCCATTTTTATACTGTGCTCCTCTGGGCATTCAAGGCATTTCCACCACATAGCAGATCCGCCTGGAACTGCTTCATTCCTTTCTGCTCTGATTTAAAGCAGATAAAAGTTCTTGCCTGTTGCCAATTACAAGAACGTGTTTCAGTCTAATTTCAGGTACCATTTGGAGTTTATGTCACTGGATATTTAGTTCTTTGGAGCACGAACCTTGGGCAGACCAGGTTTCCCATAAATAAGAGAGCAAAGATGCTGAGCCTAATCTGTTGCTGGAGATATACGATCGCGCTCCCTCTCTCTGTGTGTTGTAAAATGTGTGGTGTTGCATCTGCTGGCACCCGGCCAGGTGTTTGAGTCTGTTTAACTGTGGCTAGACTTGTTGCATGCGTTCTTCATTCACCACAAGCCATGTCTGAACTTGGCAAGTGCTTGCTTAGGCCATGGGCAGCAGCTCTGCCAGGTGAGCCATTAGTGGCTGGTCTCGACTGGAAGTCTTCTTCCTGCAGATCTTGAAGGCAATTCAACCGCGCTAAACAGCAAACCGCAGCTACGCCCACGTGCATGCAGTAGTGGAAACAGTTTGACGTGCAAATCAGAAATGGCACTTCATTTAGCCAACGACTCTTGGCTGAGAAAGACCTGGACTTGTGCTCGGACCTGCAAGAGACCAGATGGCTAATGTGGTCATCAGCTATTGCACCGTAATCCCACATCAAAACTTGGCTTTCCACAGAGGTCTGTGAACAGGAGTGAAATGTAGAATGTTAAATACAAAGCAAAGCAGAACCACTCCATTATAACCTGCAGTGATGGGAATTCAGTGCTGCTTTTAAGCAGCAGGGTTCTTAACTCCAGGCTTTTTCTATTTGGTTTTATTTCCCAAACCCTGCATTATCTTGTTAGGAGAGACATTATTTCCCTTTGGTAATTTCTCTTCCCTTCCTCAACTCTCCAGCATTTTTTGAGCTCGCAGTGGGGAGATTAAAATTTATAGTTGTTGGAGCTCTGTCTGTCTTTATTTTCCCCCTTTTCTAATTCTTCAACTCATCATGTTAAAATAGCACTGATTAAATCTGTTCTCACTTAAAATGCAGTCCTGCCTTCAGTAGGCAAAATTACATCTGGACTCTCCTGAATCGGTCTAACCTTGGCAGTATTTCAACAGAAATCAGTGGCACTAGGCTGGGGTAAGATGGGCATCGATAGATCAGAGTCGGGCCTCTGGTTATTTGCGTTACACGCAGTCAGTACGCTACTATCTGTCAGAGTGTGTTAGCTCACGTGTGAGGTTATGTGAGCACAAGTACATTGCTTGTCTGGGTCAACTCGGGCTCAACACCAGATCAGCCAGATAGGAGGGGGAATTGCAAGGAGCCGTTCGGATCCTCTGCACTGCTCTGCTCTTTTGGGGAGGGTTTATTAGCCTGGGAGTAGCGTCCAGCCCACAGTGGCTGTGTGCAGCACCCACGTGAGAAAGTCTGTGGAAGAAATAGGCACTGCCAGAGCTGGCGGAGTCCCTGTATTATTGCTTTTTGCTGGCAGGTTTATCCCAACCTTTCGATACCTATATAATGAGAATTTGCTGGTAGATTCCTGTGCGAGCCTTTGGGGTGTGTATTAGGAGAGCAGGGATCCACTTCTTGGATCAAGTCTTTAGCGTGCACGTCTCCTTGGAGGTAATATCCTAGCCACCTGAATTCAACATGTGCTTCCAGCTGGCTGTGGCACTTTTTCTCATGATCTGTCCTGGACTCCTGTGTTTCTGTACACAGCTGTCTTTCAGGAGTGGCTGGTTTTAATGGCGTGGGAATTTTTTCCTCCTGCCAGAGGTTTTGGTACCAGTCTTTGCATTCCTTAACAAAAGAAGAGCCAGAGAGTCTGCAAAGTCCACATGAGACTTTGCTGTTGCTTTCAACCCATGATATAGCAGCAATCTCAAATGCTGAGATAGATACGTAGTTAGTAAATAGCTTTGAGAATTCTTTGGAATAAAAGATACATATACTCTATAAATGTAAGAGATCTAATTATTTTTATTGCTAGGACTGTGCTGAGCAACACTGCTGGGGAAAGATCACACATTGCCATTCTATTTCTCTTGGGACAGAATAGGAGACTTGCTTAGACCCAAGAAGAACTGCTTCTGTGCCTGCCTCTGATTCATGCTGCATAGTTAAATGCCATGGGAAAGCACTTGTAATACAAACGCTTTTGTTTATAGGCAGACATTTAATTATCATATTACAGAATTCTCAGGACCAGCTGCCGCATGAGATTTCTGGCTAGGACATTTAACATAAAATTAAAATACAGCGTCACGTGCCCGTTTAGCTGAAAACCTGATCGTAGTATTTGCACTTTCCTGTTCTCTATAAAGAGCTTCCTGGATGATATTTCTGTGCAGATTAGTCGTGAGAAGTCAGCATGCTGTAAGCTTGATGACGTCTTTGTGGCTGGATCAGAGAACAAATATTGTGATCTGTTCAGCATGGGCTCCCTGTGAGTGATTAAATTTCTTCTCCAAGGAATCTAGGTCATTTGCTGGGATCGGAGCACTGGGCATCTATGGAAAGGAAAACCAAAGTGGACTGTTTCCATGCTTTTGAATCCAAAGTTTTATTGATAGTCCTGAATGCTTTGGGAAAATGCAAAATAGTTACAGTACAATGTGGAGAATAATGCTACATGTTAGTAATTCTGTGTAAAGGAAAGCTTGGAAACCTACTTTTAATCCTCATGCAGTTTGCAAGATTGAATCCTTTTCTCAGGCAAATAAGGATTATATTTGTGAGTAAGAGTGTGCAGGGCCATGCTTTCTCTCCTCATCTCTCTCTGCTTTTTCCTGCACCCATCACATCTGCCTGGTGGGTCACATTGCCATCTCTGATACTCTGTGTGCTCCGTGCACTGGTTCCCTTTCCTTCTCTTCCTGCCAGTTTGCTTTAGTCCCAGTGTCCAGGCTGAGATGTGCTTCCAGTATTCCAGCAAGGGCTCGCTAATCGTGGTGAGTAAACTCCCCAGAGGTGACTCAGGAACTCAGCTCCCTATGAGTCCAAATGCACAAGATTTCTGAAGCATCTAAGACCTCTTCTGGTGCTCACCTGCCCAAGCGTCTACAGCAGCTAGGTGCCTGGGCTTCTAAAACAGTGGCACTGGAAAACACAGTGATGGCAACAGAGAAATCCCTTTCCTAACAATATAACCAAAAGGAGAAATCTGCTGGTTTCCTGGTCTGTTTTAGTGTGCATTGTCAGGAAATTAGCCTACGACATCTTTCTATACCAAGAACAGGAGATGAACTGGCAGGAATGTTTCACTAACATATTTTTGGAATGCAAAATCCCATTTATACTGAAGGGATAGAGTGTCTTAAATGCCATCTAAAAATTGCTAAGTGACAGTGCCTTGCCACCGTGCTGTGCTACAGGATGGGTGAGAGTCAATTGCTCCAGATCAGGACATACGCTTCTCTTGGGATCTGCCATCCATTTTTACTTCTCATTTCTGTCCTCTCTCGGGGTCCGGTCTTTGCTTCCATGTGATAAACCCATAGCTGTGGGACTCCCAGGAATAAATATGGAGCTTTATAAATTCACAGGCTTTTGGGACCTGTGGCTGGTTGAGCCAGCTGTCTTGAATGAAAGCTGGAGCTATCTGCACTGGTGCATTGCTGTTCAAAATTCACGCAAGGCACAGGATGCACTGTACGTTCAGCGCTGGCTTGGGGCTTCTCAGCAGTGTTGGCAAAATGTGGTCAAAGCAACACAGCCTGGATGAGAGCTTTTGAGAGCTGCTTTGCTGAGAAACTTCTGTTTCCGCGAGGCAGTGTCTCCTCTCTGAAAAAAAGCCACATTTAATATACCTCTGTCTTGTTTGGTGCCAGTAAGCAGGAAGAGGAAGACTACTTCTGGCTTTGTAGATACTTTGCAGTAGTAGAGCTGGTCTCTGTTTTTCTCTTCAGCATATGTAAAGCAGCCAGTTACCAGGGTCAGTGGTCATCCTGGGCAATGGTCTTCATGTCTGCTGAGAGCTCGATCAGTATTCAGGCTGCAAATGAGGCTTTACCAAGTTGCTTGCCTGGTGCTGCAACCTCCGGGCTCACCAGAGACGTGAGCACATCCAAGTGCAAATACTGAAAGTGAAAAAGGGAGCAGGGGAAGGAGAATGCTAAAGCATATTGGGGTGAGTGGGTGTCATTTGTTTATAGTATGTTTTTTTAATTTCCTCCTCCCTTTATCTTGAGGTCATGAAATGTTTTTTTCCAGCGGTGTCATGGTATGAAGAAATACGAAAACACATACTCCTGTTGCAATATAATCTGTTGGTGGAAATCATGTGAATGTTTTGAAAGACCAGGAGTTTCTTCACTGATCAGGCTGATTAGTGTGTCTGAACTGTAACTCAAATAACTGACCTACCCTGCATTGCCACACTGGATATGATGAAAAATGACCCATAGTCCACGAGGAACGCAATTCTTTGACACACTGGGTGATTATCTTGGGATTTTGAAGAAAATACTTCAGAGATGGGAGGGGGAGAAGGAAGGAAGATAAATAAACCTAGAAAATACCCTGTGTAACAGCTGCAGGGCTGTTACAGGCTTCCAGCTTGAGAAAAGTAGTCCAGGGACAGTTTTTCACAACTGCAGTTTTGTGACCTTACAGTTGCAATAACCCTGGCGTGCATTTAGCAGAGTCGAAAACCCTGTGTTTGAAGCAGGCACCTCATTTCCACCGTGCTTCTGCAGGAAACCTGAGGTCTCTGCAAGTGTTTTATGTAGATGAGGTGAAGAGGATGGACAAGGGTTGTGGCTTCAAAGGCTGTATCAGAGGGATGAGACGTGCAGTTTGTGAAGGAGCATTGCAATCGCTGTTCCTGCTGGAAGCGGGAGCCCCTGAAAGAGCTGAGAGTGGCTGGGGCAGTTGGTGGGATTGGGTTTCCCCAGGGACGGTCTTTGGTCTGCTGTATTTAAGAAAAGAAAAAAGCAGTGCTTACTCGTGTTAGAGTTTCTGGGAAGCCATCTGAGCTCAGATGACTGTATCTCAAAGTGGCCAGTGGGCTTGGAAAGGAGAGGATTCACACTGTGCTGCTGTGGATGCATCTTACATGTGCTAGCTCTTTCCAGGAGTGAAAACTGAATTTCGTAGAAGCCAGGCTTTTATTTACAGTGCACTGAGACAGTTGTCTTGCTGGGGCTGCTGAGATATCACCCAGAAAATCTTTTCTGTGAGGTAACCTAAACCTCACAAATGTGACTTGTGGGAAGGAAATACTTTTCTCCAAAAACCATCTCCAGTTCCCCTTTCACTTTGAGCTCCCGCAGCACTAAGTCACTGCTGTAGGCGCTGTACGAGCTTGTACGAAATCCATGAAGTTCCTGGGCTCTCAGAAGCTGGGTGACCATGGGGGCTGGCAGCCGATGTGTCCGGGGCTGACCCACCAGCGAGCGCTGGCCGTGTGGCCAAGAGCACGGCTGGGACACAGCCCCACGCACAGTATGAATGAGCAGGGCATCCTTGACACGTGAGGCTGACGTAAGTGCTTGTGGGTTTCTACTCCTCTCAGTCACATTGTGGGTTTTGGTGGGTTGGGTTTTTTTTTTCCTTTTTATACAAGCTCTTTTTTCAGAAAGTCACAAGTTACCGCAGCCTCACAAACGAGATCGATATGAAAAGCTATGTGAGACCAGTACAAAGTGGCACAGGACCAGAGGCTGAAATACTTCTTCGAGGAGAATTTCATAAAATTGCTCAAATTCAGACGCTCATTTTTATTTTAACACCTTATTTAACATAGAAGATGATGTAGGGTTTTTTTTTAACAGAATAATTAAAACTGTGAAGTAGAATTTAAGACATAATTAAGGACTTATATTTGATAAATCTTACATTATTTAAAAAAATATTCTACAAAAGATTATTCTGTTAAATTGTATATAAATTCCAAACAACTTTGTCACCAAGGAGTATTATTTCTAAATTTCACCTCTTTTCAAAAATTTCATATTGGTCTTTTCATCCAGTTAGAAAATGCTCAGCACTGAACCCTGTCAAATCTGGATGACTTGCTGTTTGTTACACTGCTCTATCAGGTCCTTGTGATTTCAGCTGACTGCAATTAATAACGATAACATTCGGTTTTAATTACTTGGGGTACATTTCTCATTTTCCAAAGGTGTGTTTGGCACTTGCAGAAAGCGCCGTGGGCTCTCTGGTCTTTCACTGGAGGGATTAATCCTGCTGGGTTCATACTCTAAGCTCTGTGGGACCAAAAGGGACTGGACTGCTTTGCTTTGTGCAGAGCCATGACCACTTCAGCCCGTGAAATGTTTATGTCTTCTCAGCTGGCCTGTGTGACTCTCAGAGCATTAACACAGCAGAGAGTTAAACGATATTTAAACTGCTTTAGGATTCAGATGACTGCAAAAACCGAAACCTCTGTGGGCTCACATATGCTTCACCACGTTTGCAGCATGCAGCCGGCAATCTGTGAAACAGCCCATCGCTGATGGAAACACAAACAAGGGCTGTCAGAAAATTTCTGTTCAAAGGTCAGTGGTAAATGACAGACACTTAAATGTTGTTTTGTCTCTGTTCCACAAGCTGGAAAATAATAGGATTGGATTTTGATCAAGAACTCTGTTTTATTCCCTCTAGTCATTAGCTTTTGTGTAACCGAAGATAAAGTATAGCTGATAGTAAAGGGAAGAGAGCTTTCACAGTTCATTTTTTCAGATTATTTTGCTAATGGACTCTGAACATTTTTGGACAGTTAGGATTGTGGGGCAAAACCGCAAACATCCTCTTTTAGAATAGGAAAGCAGGTTGGAGCTTGCATAATATGAGAGGCTCCGCTGCTTGGGTAGGTTTCCAGGTTCCCCTTGGGACCCACAGTTATACACCCACAGTTATATGTGTGTATGTTCATATAAACTAATAACTTTTCCAACCATCTCAGAGATGTTAGGAAACTGTTTCCATCGTGATTCAGAAATGAATAACTTCTCTTTAAAAAGCAGTAGCAGTAGATGTGCATGTAATCTTACATAGTGCCAAATGCCCTTCATACATGTTTCTGGAAAATGATTTCGTAGATGTTTACCAGGCTCAAAATAACAGGGACATGACCCCACTGGTGCGTCCCCTCTCCATAGCAATATACACAAGAACAGTGCTGCCCCATCACAAGGTGCTGTACAAAAATAAGAAATACAGGTAGCTCCTGCCTCATGGACAGTGTGATCTAAGCTTCACAGCACATTTTCCATGTTCCATTCTCTGCAGTGTGTTCTTGCCCTTCCTATCTCTTCATTAGCCAGATGAAGATCATCTTCAAGTGAGGAGCAAAATGATCCAGTATCCTGCAAAACAGGAAGAAAATGTCAGTTGTCTTTTAACTCAGAAGAAAAATCCTTTTCATTGGCAAGAGGTACTGCATTTTCAAGAAAGCTTCATTTCCTCTCCTTCCTGTCCACCCCTGCACTGCTCCATCATTATGTAGCTCAGTGTGCCACCCTTGCCTGCTCCAGTAGTTGAAGTGAGCAATGGAGGTGTCATGTTTGGAGGTAATTAAAGGTTGCTACTCTCAGTCCTCACCCAACAATGTACCCTTTGCACAATGTACCTTAGTGTGTTTTAGCGTCGTTTGGTCATTTCACTTCTAATAGTCCTTCCACTTCCATTATATCCCCTGAGTAATGCCTGCTTGGAGGACAGCACAGTAAGTGACTTCTTCCTAATCTGATTTCTGATTCTTAGTGGCCTGGATAGACCAGCATTAGTTTGCTATTTCAATCTGATCCATCGGAGTCCTCTGCTGCACAGGGCTGCTCTTTTATATCACTTACGCTGCAAAACCACAGCTTGATTCAGCTGGTCTCCAAAGTGAGGCCAACCAGGTTGTGTGTGTGCGGAGCAGAGACGATTAACAGCCTCCTGCTGTACCAAACCCAGTGCAGGAGCTGAGCAAAGAGGTCTGCTGTTGCCCAGAGCTGCTGGGGAGAAAAGGAGCTTCTGCAGGGTATGAACAGGGTGTGTGATGCAATGCAACAATAACTGTTTATGCATTAAATTAATACTTTGTCGTCTGGATGCTGGCAGGATTCGCTTGACCTCTTTATCACCAGTTCTGCAAATGATGGACTGTTTCTGAGTGCAACTTCAAATAGAAATCCCCCCAAAAGCATTGGTTTTAACGTGTCTGATGGCAGTTCCAGTTAAATCAGTCATCAGACACAGCTGAACAAGGTGAACAGAGTGTCAAGGTGGGGACTGACATGGGTTTGGGGATGGAAGATCATTATACTCTCCTTTATGAAGTGATATACTTCTCCCTGCTGTCCAGACCCTTACTGATGGATTGTAGTCTGGAAAATGAGAAAACAGAGAAGAGGGAGGTACCCCCTGAATTAAGGGACCTGAGTGTGGTGGAAAGCAGCTGTATCTACCATTCCATCAGAAGATCCTTCCTGGGAATTAGGTGGGGTTGGTAATGCTCTGGGCATATGCCAGACTTGTGGGCTCCCAAGCTTGGAAGGATGCTGCAGTCAGACATAGTCATTACCACCCACCATCGCTTCAGAGCAGCTGGCTCAGGAAAACAACGACGGGGCAAATCACAACACTGACAATGTAACGAGATGAGGGTCAGGGTAGGAGTAGCTTTGGACCAGTGATTTGACTTTTCGGCTTCTGGAAAAGATCTGCTTGAGTCTGATGGAGTTTGGATGAGTTCCCAATTTCCTTTGGGGTTTCCCTTTCTCGTGGCTCCCTGTCAGACGTGTTCATTGCTCAAACCCAATGAGATTTCTTTACTTGGCATTGCTAGACTGCATGTCCAAACCGAATCTGAAATTCCACCATCCTCCCTCACTCTGTCCACCGGCCCCAACCTGCAAGAAAGCACATGATCCTCCTCAACATCCGCCAGTTGGGTTAGCAGGGCAGGAAGATGAAGAAAACAACCTGTTTCTTCCACAATTCAACACATTATGTGGCAGACAGTGGTGATTTTTTTTTTTTTTGTGTAAGCAAGCAAGAAACAGAGACATGATTGAGCTGATTTTTCAAGGGCTGTGGTCTCAACGGCCTCTTGCAGCTTTGCAAACCCTTTCGCAAAATCCAAGAGCTTTGAAAACTCCTGGATAAAATTGCACAAAGCTTGGAGCGGCATGTGCCAAAGTTAGTCATTCTGCTGCCTGTGCCACCTGTTTAGATAACCAAGTAGTTATCTGCCTGCCTGCCAAGCCCGAGGCTGAAGTAAGGGCATAGGCATGAATGGGAAAAGTTGCAGTCTGTGGCACTCTTGCGGGATCTTGACTTAGGTCTGGGTGCGGTGAGCGGCCTTTGCCTTTCCAGCAGAGTCAGGAATAAGTTGGTTTAAGTCAAGAGCTTTCTGAGCACCTCCCTGACTGCAGTTTTCTCTAGCTTGGTAGCCCTCAGCATTAGTGAAATGTGACTGAGGTAGGCACAGGGTGAAATGGTTTCTTCACTACACAGGAGCTAGTGCAGCTCCTGACCTGTCCTCTGTCCCGCTCCGGTTCTAAAGAGCAAGGCAGGGATTTGGGAGTCCACTGACCTCTGCATCCCCCAGGAAAATTACTCATCTGATATATAAAGATTGTAATCTGACTCTAGGACTGATGGATATGTATTATGATGATTGCTGTAGCGCTTATCGAGTGTTTGGAGATTTTGGTATAAAGGCTTAAACTTTTATATTTATAAAGAGGTTGAGCTTGGGTGTCTGAAGTTAAAAGCAGAAGTTTCTACTATCTGAAATAAACAACTGCGAGGCAGGCAAAAGTGGTAGCATACTTGTGTGCTCAGTGAATTCAGCACAAATAGCAGGATGTAGTAAAGACTGATCGGTAGGCAATATTTGGAGAGTTTTCCGGGACAGGCTTACTAGAACTATGGAGTAATTGGTAACTACTGCCTTGACTCTGCCTGGTGGGACATGTTTCCTCATGGCGGTTGTGGGAACAGAGGTAGGTGGCCCTCTGTCCTTTCCAGGTCATGTTGAATCTGCCAGCCCCAGTGACACTAGGTCTGGACCCAAGACACTGAATTCCAGATGGATGTTAAAACTTTTGCCCCCTTTTTGTATGTCTGTCCCTGACAGCAAGAGCTTTAGGGTAGAGTGAAAATGTGCATGAATCTTGTGGTGCTCACTAGATCTGGAGCCACAATCTAAGCAGGATGCGTTCACCCATCATATTCTGCCCTTCTTCCCCAAAACTCCTGTATCTGTTGCCTCCAGTCAAAGGTAGTGAGAAGAGTATCCAGTATCCTACAAAGCAGCACGGTCTTACATCTGTTCTCCATTTCCAAATCTTTGTCTCTGTTGTTCTACTTATGGGTGGATCACAAAAATAATTACCTAAATTAATCAGGCGCCAAAACACCATCAGTGATCGCATACTCCAAAGAATAACAATGATTAGGTCACCCTCCTTGCTTATCTTGGGTTCTCATCCTTAAAATAAGGGCAACAATATTTTTTGCTTTTAAAAGAGCAGGATGAACTCGTTCATGTTTGAACTATTAATTGTTGTTGTTATTATTACTCATATGGATGACAGGGAAGCACTTAATGAATTCTGGTTATGTTACAATAGGCCGTGACTGCTATTGTCATGACTAACACAGCATAAATTTACTAGGCTGCCTGTTTATACTAACGCTAACTCCATCACATACTTGTGGTCCATTACCAACAGATCACCGTGGCCAGGAAGTTCTTACGGTGCTCATTGTTTTGTATTACACCTCTATCCTTTCAAAACACAGGAGCCTTGCTCACTCAATAGGGTATCTCTGCATGTGCCTCCGAACAGGAGCTGCCCAGCGTGTTTCCTTACTGCCTGGCAATGGCAGGGTCTGTCTGGAGCAATTTCTTCCTTTCTGCTTTAAAAGACATAGAGAGAGAAGCAGGTCAGACTTCCAGCTGCTGCTTTCTGCAGAGCGTATCCTTTTGGCTATTAGAGAATTGATGCAGAAAACCAAATTCCCTCCAAGTGTGTTTTTGCTCAGGACTAAACATTGCTCACCCTTTTTCCTTCATAGAGAGTGCTGCTAATTATATCCCTTAATTAATTTGCTAGAAGTGACCTTGGGTGCGTGGGGTGATAAAATGGGACATTAGGTGTGTGTATTTGGATAAGGAGGGGTGGCGTTGTCTTTGCAGTTGGCTGTCAGACAGGCATGATGCCGTTTCCCCCATTGGCAGCCATCGCACGGGGAAAGAGCAGCGTTACAAATGAGCTGTCCTTCCCAGGAGCTCTGCCCAATCCTCTGCGGGCCAAGCCGCATGAGCCATACGCCCCTTTCTGGTTAGGGCCACCTCTTCCCGGCTGCTGCTGGCCAGTGGCCCACAGAGGTTTTTGGTGTTCACCTCTCCCTCCTCCCAGTGAATTTCAGCCAAAGGCCACCTCTGAAAGTTGACTGGGCGGTGTGTTGCGTCAGTCCTTGCACAGCTTATGATTCAGCAGTTGTACAAGTTTCATACCTGTTAGGAACATGCCAGAAATCACAAATGTTCCTAAGCCAGCAACAGCAAAAGGAACCTAGAGTTTCCACTCAGTCGAAGACAGCAATGTCTGCAGTAGATTTTCTTGCAAATTGGTTTCATTTCATTGCCAAGAGATGAGAGCAGGAAAAGGATGCCAAGGGATGAGAGCAGGAAAACCAGCATCTGGATTTCTAGAGCCCAGAAAGCCCGAGATCTTCAAGAGAACAAGTGACACATTACTCTGCACTGAAGTCTATTTAAAGGGAACAAAAGTCCTCCTGGAAGCAAGGCCATGAAAGCATTAAGTATTTTAGGAAAATCCCAGGCTGTGAGATCAACACTCCTGAGGTACATGGGAGCAAAATGCAAACATCTCTGCAGGCGTCAGCTTGAAAATATCATTATCCAAACAAGTGCTGGCACAGTAGCAGTCACCGCGGCGCAGGAGCTGCGTGTCCTGGTGCCAGACCCCAGGCAGAAGGGCTGTCCTGCTGCTGATGGCGTCGTGCGTAACCCAAGAAGGGGCATCTCCTGGCATCCTGCGATGCCTCCCACCGGCTCTGTCTGCCAGAGAGCCAGGAATGTGTGCCAGCGACGGTAAGATTGCTTCTACACTGAGCGTAGCAGAGACTGGGATGCAGCCTTATTAATTTCATTCAACCGTTGGCTCAAATGAGTTGAGCTGGCAAGGAGAGCTGTGACAGCAAGTGCTTGTGTTGCGAGCACAGGAAGCCTTGTTCCCTGCCTTCCTCCTGCTCCTTTGCCACCCCCTGCTCTGTGCAGGGATCTTAAGATCTATGCGATCTCGGTGTAGGGGGGAAGGGAAGGACTGAACAATTTGAACAATTGAGGGCTGGCGATAGAATAGCCGGTCTTTGCTCAGGGATTGTAGCCAAGATAACAGTGATTGGCGTGCAGTTGTCTGGAAAGAAGGAAGTAGTTAGGAGCAGTTGAAGGACTGGGAGGGATTGCTGCCTGCTCAGGCCTGTGGGCGATGGCTTGCCTTGGGAAAAGGGGCACCGCTGTAAATGGATGGAGAGTCTGGGGGGGGGGAGAGAAAGAGGGGACCCTGAAGAACAAGCCTGGTCCATCCTGGATTGCCATCCTGCAGTAAATTAAAATGTCCCAGGCCAAGGGTGATGTGGTTGAACTTCCTATTCTCTTCTCCTCTCTTCTGCTTTTTTTTTTTGCTTTTTTTTTCTGCTTTTCCCCTCCCAAAGCAAAATTTTCTGGCAGCATGTGTTTAACAGTGTGTGTTGCAGGCAGAGATGGGGATCCCCTTGAACTGTGAACTGTTGTATGCATGGGAATCCTCTCTAAATAGCCTTGAAGTCATTTTCCCAACATGCTTGGGTTGTGAGTGTGTGCCAGATCCCCATAAGGGCTGCTTGGCTGTGATCAAACAGAAGGCTTAATGACAGGAGATGCAAATGATTGCTATGGTTGCCGGTTGAAGACGATCTGAGCAGAAGTGGGAGGCTGAGTTCTCATGGAGCTGCTCTGCGTTAGGCTGGTGCGAGGTGGGGGTTGGAGTGGGGCTGGGGGGGGGGTTGTGTTCAGCCTGCGATGTGCCCTAATACATCTGGGGGTGCTCAGCTGAGCATGGAGGGCAGAATGTATGCGCATGGCTTGAGCAGGATTCTGAGCTCTGCCAGTGTTTGGTGTGGCTTTGTAAAAGTTGCATTTGATAAATAATTTTAAGCATAAATTGAGTGCAAGAGGGACGGGTGGTGCTCTTAGCACTGCTTGGGCTTTCCTACCAATTCCCACGGTGCATCACCAACAGATGACGTCCCTCTCCCTGTGTCACATAGCAGTACACTGCTGTGCACTGCTTGATAGGAGTGTTTCACTGCTTGGTTTGGGCTTCTGCCTGGAAAAAAATACACACCTGGCACCCACCCAAGAGCTATTTATAGCAGGAGTTCCTAGAAGAAAGTGTGACAACTTCAGAAAACAAGGAATTGCCAAATAATCTTGTCGAAAACAGCAAATTACTCCCCCCCCCACAGCCCCGAATCCTAGTGAGAATCGGTACCAAGTAACATAATGAAGGAAACACTGCCAAGAATCAACAAGGACAGCTTAAGAGTCCTGCACAAAATGCCACATCATGGGCAACAGCCCACGTGAAAGATCACGTGAACTTTTTGTCCTTCTGACAAATCCTGTGGAAACAAACCCCCAGGACACAAAGAGTCGATTCTCCAGCGACGTGGCAACGGTGTCTTTGAAGACGCCTCCACTATGTAAATAGTGATCTGTGCTTCAGACTCTTCCACTCCTCAAACCTTTCTTGGTTTTGCTGCACATCTTAAATAAAGGATCTGCTAAAAAAAAAGAAAATACCTCTCTAGTGTGACCTCTGAAATGGGAACCTGTACAGCTGTTGGGCTGCTTGTTCCAATCAGGTAAATGCAATTTTTGTAACAAACGTCATTTCCCCTTTCATAACTCACAGCAGATGTATCTCTCGCCTTGTCAGGAGCTGGTGGGCACAGTTCTGCAGGGAAACCCAGACTTTATTTCTCACTCTGCCTGGCTGGCGATTGCAACAGGGTGACCTTGACCCTTTCTGGGCTGAGGGTGTTCAGTGTATAATTGAGCATTGAACCCAAATACATAAAAATAACAACAACACCACCCCAACCAAAACCCCAAACCAGACATTATCTAACTTCTACCTGGAGCAGAGAGTCCTGTCCAGTATATATCATACTGCCTCCTTCCCGGTACTTCTTGTAAACACCATTTACGTTGTGTGTTTATACAATCCATATGCTCCTTGCAGTTCTGTGATACACTTACTTGTTCCACCCGCCAGACTAGTTGTAACAGGCACTAAATTATGGGGGTTTTGTTGCTTGTTTACTTTATACGCCTGCAATTTCCTGGTTTATATGTCCAAAACCGTTTTGTAGTCTTTAATATTATTCATAGATTTTATTGAGTATTAGTTAACTTTGTAAAGCACCTTAATTGGCAGTGTCTTTTTAATTATATATGGCAAAACCTATAGAAACAAAGGGAAATTGACCCAATTTGTTACAGCTGGTTTACAAAGAGCCCTTGAGGTGACTGAGCATCACTTTCCCTTATTATTGTACTTCATACATTTTCCAACTCCTGTCAATTTAGATCCCAACTAACCTCTCTTTCCTGAAGCAGGCTCCGCATGCAGTAGGGCTGCCCCTCCTCCCTCCAGCACTGAGCCAAACCCCAACGTCTTGGCAGTTATTTTAGGCAGGAGGAAGAAGATTGACATAGTCTCGTGGAGTTTTCTTTCCCTGTTGCTTACTGGAAATGTGCAAAATGCTGTTTTTCTGAACACTGCTGCATACTGGGAGACTTTGTCTGCGCACATGGATCCAAATGCTTTGCACACAGTGCCTTGCCCCAAAACGATTCCCCTGCGCTCTTCTTGAGGCTACAGACCCGCTGCTTGCTCTCACTCCCCTCTCGTTTCTCCACTTTTCTTTGTCTCTCTGTCACAGGCACACAAACCCGCAAAATAAGAGAGAAAGTCTTCTCTGCTGGAAACCTGGGTGAACGCCTTTCCCGATGCAGCAGCCTGTGTCTGTGTTTCAGCTGGAGGCTGCTGTTGTCTCATCGTAACATTTGACTACTTCCTACAATCATCTCAAAAAACCCAACAACTTTCAATCCTGTTGAACTGGTAATGCTATTGCATCTATTGTGGAAATGACCAAGAAGCATTATCTACAACTCTAGGATGGCTAAATGACTCCGTATCGGTTAATGTATCTCCTTTATGCAGCAAAAGCTGCCATAAGCATCGAGATAATCTATGCCCTTTTCAAGGTATCCATCAAACGCTGTCTGGCGCATCAGTGAAGTGTGAGATACAGCTCTGGTTTGTATAGTTGGAATATGTTTGAATATCGGCTACGCCATATCCTGGACGCAGCGTTAATTAAACAGAATGGCCCTGCTTCAGGCCCCAATGGACGAGCATCCGCATGGCAACTGTGAGCCTTGTCGGCAGCAAGAGATTAAGGAATTAATTGGCAGGGTTAATCTTCATGCCAGGGTTGGAAATGAATTGTTAATTTGTTTGGATGAGTGTAAAGTCCTCTCCCAGCGACGGCAGGTGGGATCACATGAGAAAAAGCCTGCGAGGCTGCCCTTCCTGGGGACCTTTCTATTTAACACCTCCTGCAAACAGACCTCTCAAATTCTTTGCCCCTGACGTGCAAGACTCCTGCGTGGGGTCGGAGCAGCAGGTTGTGCCACTCACGTGTAAGCTCACGTCCTTGCAGACAACGGCACAGCTGCTCTGGGCCGTGAGCTGGGAGAGGGGCTGGCTGCAGCTTGGGAGCATCCATTTGCACTACGGCTTTGCTTTTGTTTCTGCTCTTGCTCCCTTGTGCTAAGCAGGTCTGTCGGCTGCACTGCAGATGCTGGAGCAGGCTTTAGGATCTCAGACGGAGGGAGCAATGTGCTGACACTGAAATGCTGCTGTTGGGGTAAGCGGTACCAGCCTCGCACACAGCGTGCAAAACTTGATAGGTCTGTATGGCACTAAACGCCCCCAGACACTTCTCCTCCAGGACACTGTAGGATGAGAATCTGTCAAGTCAGTTAATGCTTTTCCCTTTCTGCTCTCATTTTACACTTAGGATGGCAGAGTACTTTCTGGTTTAGTATCCTTCTGATCTGTTAAGGCTAATGCATTGGTCACATCACATTAAGACATGGGATAAAAGCACTTCAGGGCTTAAATTATTTAAATGAAAATTTAACATTTTCTTACTTGTGCTCTCTTTTGTGCATTGATTAATCTAATTAGTTCAGCAATAAGAATCACTTCCTTCTCGTGCTGTGGTCTGATACGTTGTGACCGGCACAACGTGATTCCAGACATCACATCAAATAGGACTGGCCTGTAAATAAACCTGGGATCTTTCTGGGTGTGCAACAATCCTGTTTAAGACCTTGGGGTCAAAATACTACCGTATTGACCATGCTTCAGTTCCCACCATCAATTCTTACACCCAGTCTTTCTTTTTCTCTGAAGGAGGGCTGAGGAAAGTGTGTGTTTGTGTTCCCCAAACCAGAAGTACCACTGTTCACAACACACAGCCGCTGCAGGGCCTGACCTGAAGACGTGTACGACAGAAGGTCAGGTCGTGATTGCAGTCTGATCCACTGAGGTTGATTTGTAAGACGTTGCTATTATACATATGCAATATATGCTCCTCATTTTTTGAAAAGCCGTTGTGTATGTATATAAATGTCACACAACTGGGTACTCAAATACAGGTACAATCACCTTCTGTTGTCTGTGACAGTGCAAGCCACTTTCTCTGTGCCCAACACCTAACTTACGGGGAGGCTGATGCTGTTCCAAGGCACTTTAAAATAATGAGAGTTTTTCATAGCCAAAAATGTTTGTCTGGGTGTAGCCTATATATCTGTATCCTTTCTGTGCGCATTGTGTGTGTCAGCGTCTGAGACCACGTCCTGCCAGTGAAACTCCAGGAGTCGGGGCGAGTGATTGGTGTTGGTGTTGAGGTTAAATCCCCTCCCAGAGGAGTGCTCGCTGCTCTGCGTCCTCTGCCCGACACCGACCACTTCTCCTTTCCATACCCACCACATTTCCCCACTTGGCCAGTGTCGACCGCTGACTGCCTACCGTTTTTACCTCTGTTCTATTTAATAGCACTAGAAATCTCTTTATGCTGCTCTCCCCGTCTGTGTGAGCCTCCAGAGACTTCCATGAGTCTCATGCTACAAGCAAAGTATCAATGAGCGGTTTTGTTGGAGAGGGGAGAGCAGGGCAAGCATGGCCCTAGAGGTCTGGGACACTGAGTACAGCTAAAAGCAAAGCAGATGGGCTGGTCTGATGTTTGGGTGATGCTTTTTGTTAGGCCATCACAGTTGCTGAGTGCTAAGTAAAAATATGCCTGACATGATACGTACTTAGGTAGCCTTAATCTGACCACAGTCACTTGTTATTTGACACCACAAGTAATAAGGAGAAACACTGCCATCAATTGACACGGCAAATATCTTATGCATTTGCATAAAAATGTTTTGGGCTGCTCTACATTCTTCAGATTATTTGAGGCAATCTATTTGCGTCTGTCAAGCACCAGCACTTGCTCCTACTTTCACCTTGGGTTTCATGTTCTCCTCACCTTACAGGCAGCCAGATGGTTGAATGTAAGCCAAAACTACGAAGGATTTCCTCTTTTCTTTTGAAGGGACCGGTCTTCAGAGATGTATCAGTAATACAGTTGTACTTAATCAGATAAAGTCTGTCCTGTGTAACTAAGGCGGCCCACAGCATGTTGCTAGCATAAGCAGCTACTCTAGCGAAGTCTCACTTGAGTTGCCATTTTGCAGTCCACGTCAAAGCGTGCTTTATGGTTCTTTTGACTTACCGTTATTAGGCAGTAGTCCTAAAAATGCCAATAATGCAGGGATGTTCCAGTACGGGTTTTGCGTACTGTCATTTTATAGAAATCGTTTAGAAATTATGATCACTACATAATTTGGAACAAGACTGTCACCCTGTCTATGCCACATATAAAATGTTAATATTAAAAGGGAATGACTGGCCTCATCATAGACCTAATTAGTTCTTTAGAGGATCTGCTTTGTACAGTAGCCTGTGCTGTCCGTATTGATGTTAACGTATTATATAATCAGCTTTAGAAAATGCAGCAGTCTGAAAGCTGGTTTCTGTGCCCCTGTGCTCGTTCACTACCCTAAAGAGAGTACTGAAAACCAGCAGAATTTTACTAAACTAGGCATTTCTGCTGCAGGTTTTTTGGGGGTTAGCAGAGCAATTAATTACCTTCAAATCAACCTTGTCTGCAAACAGTGCTCTGCACACGCTTTGTTATTTAGATAGATATAGAGATATATATATATATATAGTAGAGATCTTACAAAATTGAGTTAAATGTTCCCTTTTGCTGTTCAAATTGGGTGATGAAGTAACAGAACATGCTATTTTGATAGTTTGGAATGTGCCCCAGGAGTTGATTAAATGATCTTTCTTACTCTGTATGTGAATTGTGTTTCCAGGCAAACATCAGAAGTACCAGAGCTGCCAACACAAGCCTGCAGTATCTGCTCTATCCCTGTATGGCAGAGCACATAATTTACTACCTGTTTGAACACTGAACCTATCTTAATAGACAATTACAGTTTGTCACCAGAAATAGTCTCCTATAAAATTTAGCAGTGGATAAAGTGAAATGGCTACTGTGAACTCAGGGTATTTTAGGATCACTTATTAAGAGACCTTTTAGAAATCTAAGACCGGAATTTGAGGTTTTGTGTTTTCCTTTCTCCAAGTCATGACCCTTTCTACAAGCTCCAGTGCTTGAACACATCATCCTGACCAGCATCTTCACCTGGATTTCCCAAGGAGAGGTTTGCCATCTTCTCTCAAAAGCGGAAACAGGAAGAAGAAATCAACTGCTGTTTGTTATTCCGCAAATCTTTGGGAGGCAGGACCCTGACAGCAGTTTCATCATCTCATTCATGCCTTAGGTGAGCTATGTGGTTGATAGAATTTGTCAATGTTTCCCCACAGTAGGAGGGATGCTGCTTTAGTCATTCTGCTGTATTTAGATCAATGAACTACACAGTAAAGATAATCTTGTCTAAAGGAAATACAACAAAATATCCTGCAAGATTAATACATGAGATGAGAAATCCAATTAGAGCACACATCCTGCCACTTCCATCATTATGGGTAAGATACCCACAATTAAGTCCTGTATGTTATGTTAGTAACTATAGGTGGGAGCAGGCTATGTCTGATAAATTAGTTCCAATTCTTCGTTATGGATAGTTCAGTTCAACAGCAACAGATGAAAACGAAGTTCCCAAATCAGAAAAGAATTAGGAGATCTGTATGTGTTCAAAGGAGGTAGAATCCAGGTATTGCTTGACATTGCAGCCATTTGTCTTACAGACGCCAAAACAGAGATGAACAACACTCTGTAGGTTTGACACTTTTATTAACAAAGAACCCATGGGGCTCATTCATTAGTACAAAATACAATCATGTTCCTGTATGTTAAACAGCATGGTTTGGTTTTTTTAATTTTTTTTTTATTTTGTCTCTTTTAAACTGTTTCACAGTTATCAAAACAAAGCCCCTGCATATTGAACTTATTATTGTGCAAACAGTAATTATTTTAAGGATCACCCTCTGCACTAAGCCAAGTGTCAGAGAGCAGAATTTAATCTAGTTTTCACCCCTCCTTTGAAGGGCCATGTGTGCTTCCTAAGAAACACATTCTAGTTGTCTTTTTTGCAGCAAACAATCTAAGGCCACAGTTTATCTGCAAATAATAAAAAACAACTCAAAGATTTTAGGAGGAGAAAAAAAAAAAGCACATCTTTACCCTTCATGCTCTTGTTTGCTTGACCATGTTTATACCAGGTAGCACACATCACCTATCAGGTATTACAGTCCAAAAAAGCACCTAATGTTCTTTAAGCTAATATTTTGAATTATTAACATGCAAGTTAATACACAGCCACATTACTTTTCAAGTAACTATAATGGTATCTGTTTAAGGAAAATACGCTTGTTCCCTTTCCAGGTGATGTGAATGAAAATCCTGCATTGATTGTATGGGCACACCATCACTTAAATAAAAAGGCATGAGAGCTACATCTTGAGACTTAAGATAAATACTACTTTTTAGAAGGTCCTTTCTAAAACATGCACTCAAATTTTGGTTAGAGCTGCATTTGCTATAGAAGACAATACTTAAAGTTGCAAATGAAAAAAAATAACTGCAGTTTGGAAACGTGAATCTCAATCAGTATGTATCTTACACAGATGTAAAAGTGACTTGAGGTGAAGTGCTAGAAATTAGACAATGTAAGGAAGTCATACTAAACCAAGACTAAAAATATATATCCGTGTATGCCTGTAGAAAAATCCCTGCTTCTTAAATGAAGACAGATTTCATAAAAAACCATTTAAGCTTTTTTAAACTGCAGTTATTGATGAAATGAAGGAAACTCAATTACTGTTCTTGTAGTCATCAGAAAGTACAATGTATTACCACATGAAGCACCGGGTTTTACCCCCAAACTGTTCTGTAAGACATATGGAGTAGTTCTAGTAGTTCAAAATCCCCTGTCGCTTAAAGACTTGACTGTAAACGTGCATATTGAGAATGCTGTGTTTCTGCTCCTTTAAGTGATCTGTTGATGGTGGCTTACTTATTCCAATTGATGCTTGGCAGGAAGCAAACATTCTACTTTAAATGAAGGCAGCAGAAGGGCCAAGTAAAATGCTCTGCCTTCACTTTTAGCAGCAACAAACTCTCACTGTTCTAAATGACCTGAGGAAGAAAACATTAAAATATTGCACCAAAACAAAATTAAACAGCAAAAAACAAACAAGGAAACACACTAACAAAAAATAGTATGGATAGCAAATGACCAGTGCAGCCCCTGACAACAGATCTCTAGACAAAAATGCAGGAGTAATGAAAAGCTTTGTGCCATTACCAGAGGATTTCGTTCCTCTGACGTCTGCTTTCACTTCACTTATAAGCTATGTCTATTCTGGGTATATTTACACCTCTCCCTACACCTCCTATCTCATTCACTAACCACAGAAACCATTTAGGGTCCCTTTTAGAACCTTGAAGTATACTGGAGCTTTAACAAGACTTTTTTGGTCTCAGATCTGACCGTAAGTAAATATCCAAAACAGAGGTAGGCTTATAAAGGCTTCTGAATAAATAAGTATTGTCCATGTTGCTAAGTATACCTGCTGTTGGCAAAAGGATTCTCCCTTGCCATGCTTCCTCTTACCATGCTATCCATAGGCTTAAGATGCAGAAAAAAAACTCACAGTAGAAGAGGCTAGAATAATTCCCTTAAGAAATCCCTTGAAAGAAAGCATAGTGCATAAGCTCTTATAAAAGTTCAATTTTCTTTTACATACTCGTGTCTTTCATTCAGTAAATGGTTGCCTTCATAATATTGCGTAATAGCTATTCTGTCATCCATGATGTCTTTAGAATCATTATGAATGATGAAATAGTACCACTTGGCAGTTGTTAGAAGAGCAGGTTCTCATGAAATACAAAGTTAAGCTAGAGTGAAGACTTCACTCCACATTTTAGTAGTGTTCTTTTCTTGGATGCAGACAGTGCAAAACTGAAGCTCCTTGAACACTGGAATCTTTTGGAAATGTTTTCTTAACCCCACATTCTGTTCTACTACGCAAGTTCTACTACAGGAAGTTCTCAACATCATTAGTAAATTCTTCCAGTGTTCCAAACAAAATATAAATTCTTTTCTCTTCAGAAGATCCTTACATCTCCTCCTCGTACTTTATGTAGTATATCCACTTTTTAGAAAGCATTCAGTATTTTCAGGTACTTCTCAAGTATCCCAAACATAGCTGCTCCCACAATATCCTCTGTGCAGACTAATCCAGCAGATTCTCTTCCATCACCAAACATGCTCATACCTCCCTCTCCATTTTCCTTTGCCTTTCTTGTACACAAACTTAAGTTTTGAAAAAGAAAACTGTTTCCTTTTTAGCTGCGCTATTGGCTTAAGCAGCAGAAAGATTTAAGACATTCATCACAATGATGCTCATTACAAATCCTCTTCAGAGCATGAAAGAAACAGGCTGAATTTCTTCTACATCAGTTGGATGTGGATCGATCTACAGAGAGAAGAAAGGCAACAATTACTGCCTGTAATTCTTGCATTTCTGTATGTGGGGTTATTTTGCCATCTGACAAAAAAAACCACCACCCGCTGTTTATTTTTTTACCTCTGAATAAAGAGGTGGAGGCTGAAACCGGAACTCTTGTATGTAAGCAAAGACAGGACAACACAATTGTTCCTCACAGTCAATTGGTGGTGGATAAGCAGGAACATGTCTGGAGAACTCTTCCTCAGACACTACATCAGCATAATTTGGTGGTGCTGAAATAGAAGAGATGTCACTGTCAAATTTTTGAACTATTCACTCACAGCAAGACAACATACGTATCACAGTATGCAAAACCATGAAGACTATTGACAATAGTACAATGTTTAATAAAATTGTATGAAGTGCACTATACTCATAAATACTGTAACTGGAATTATGTTTTTAGTCAGCTTAGGTGATTCATCAGGAACACTACAGATGCTTTTAGGGCTACTCCAACAACAAACCTGGGTTGTATCAAGATATATTCAGTAATGATTTTAAGGTGTCTACCTCCAAAGCAGAATCCCCACTATGAGAAGTTAGTTATTTCAAGATTCAGCTGAAAAGAGTCAGATAGTAGAGAGAGACTTAAAGGCTGGAGTTAGGGTATCCTCACCAATGCTTTTGGATCTTGACTTAGATTTCTGTGCCTCACTTCTCATGAGTCATAGTTTAATGGCCTGCATCCCTAGTAGTGCCCTTAAACTGGCACTACTATCCTTCTGTTGTAGACAGTACTATGCTGTATTACAAAGAGTTCAATATGTATTACCTTCAGGGTGTTCTGGCATGGTCAGTGCCAGCCAACTCATATCCATACTAAACTGGCTGGTAATGCTGGAGTTTCTGCTTGAAAATCCAATACATGGAATAGTGCCAATCACCAGAGGCATTTCAATCATCAATTTCTTAGCACCAGGAATATGGATATACACCTATGTGACAGCCCCCAAATAAAAGAAAAAAAACAACATAAGACCCCATTGAATTGCTGCTCCTAGAAGGTACCCTACTCCCTATACTGCAGATTGTTTAAAAATTAGGAGTTTTCTCATCCCAGAGATGTTTAGCTAATACTCTGTCAGCTTTCCTTATTTTCCAGCAACTTCCTTCTTTCTGTACCTTGTCTCTAGATTACATTAAACAAATACAAAACAGGTTGGCAAAAATAATTATGCACTTGACTTTCAGTCCTATCTTCCCATTTCTGGAAAGAATCACTAGAGGAACCCATTCAGCTTGAACTACCTTCCCCTAAAAACCTCTGCATGTCTGAAACATAAGCTGCTTCTTCCTCAGAAACATTTTTCCATTTTCCCCATTATTCCTCTTTCCATTTCAGAATCTCTTCATGATCTTCAGTCTCTCACCTGTATGGTACGTGATATTTATTTATATTTATTGTTGTTCCCAAATTAAAAATCTAATAGCTGCTCAGTAGAGAAAATTGTTCTGTTCCCAACTCAATGTAGTATTCAAGAATATGTATGTTTGTAATAAAAATCCATGCTTACAGCTAATGAATATTCTACTCTAATAATACAGCAGTCAAGTATAGAGGGGGATACAGGTGGAATTTTCAGAGTTTTCCCATTCCAGGTATCTGTACTCCCAGAGGCAATATGGTTTCCTCGGACATTGGCAACCATCTGACGGAAAGTTTTTGTCTTCCCACTGGCCAGGTAAGTTTGTGTTTGGAAAATGGCAGCTTTTGGAACAATCAAACGAGAAGAGCAGTTCTCGATTTCTGCATAGATTGGTATGGCTTCCCCTTAAAGACAGAAAAAGTTCAATGAATAACTTGTATTTACCAACTTTCCTCTGGAACTATCAAAGCACACAAATCATCTGCAATGGTTTGAGAACAACACTTGTTAGTTTCCTCAAGCTAGATTTTTTTTTTTTTTTTTTTTTTTGCAGAGTGGTATCCAGGCAGAATTACAGCCACCTACTACATTTCACATATAAACAATGATTCATTTTGAAACATTAAGCATAATATGAATGAGCTGTAAAAGCTTTATTTGCAAATTACACACCAATCTCCCTTTTATATAGTACTAACTGAATTTCAGAATGTTTTCTTTTATTTCCTCAATGTATCTAATGTTATCAAGATGACAAAGAAGCTGCTAAAAGCTCCTTCTTACAGAAGTGTAAACCTACAAAAACAGGACATAAAAACCTGATTACATCCCCAATTAAGTATTTTATCCCAAATAAAAGCATTTTGTTGTTCTTTACACTCAAATGTAAATGACTTTTCCATGAGATTACTGACTAACAGGATTTCCTTTCAATTTATATTCCCAAGTGGGGGGTGAGGGGAAAGGCAAGGTGATTTTTGTTAAAGAAAGTTCATATAGATCTCAATTTACTACCTACTAAACTAAACTGTTCTTTCAACTATAAAGTGTTGGCTTCATAGAGACGAGAAAAACCCTATTAGATGGTTAATATTCACATGTTGAAGATAACTACTCTTACCATTACAGTATCCCTTCCTCTCAATTTTGGCACTGAGAGACACTGGCCCAGAGGTGAAAAACCAACAGCCAACCATCTTCTCCTGACTTCTTAGAACAGGTGTCTATAAAATATAGAGTATTTTTCATTTTATGGCATAAAGCTTTCAATCACTTGCAGTTTAATGTTATGCATATCCGTCATTGCAATCTAGCTCTAAAATCCACTTGATTTGGTACTATTCAGTGCAGCTGGAGTTTTTTGCCACCATGTAAAATGGAACCCAAGTTTGACTACCTGAAGGTATGGCTGGTTTAATATCCCAGTCTGCATTTAGACTGTATCAGCTAGGTAACACAGAGACCAATGTGCATTTGAACGTAATCAGTCTTCAAAAAGATTCATTTAGCGAATTTTAGAGACTTTTTAAAGGTCTAATGAGGTACTGTGGTATTTATGCCCATGTTCCTCAGTGCAGAAGAATGCAGAATTAATTTAATCTGCAAACAACTAATAGTTAAGCAGGTAAATTGTTTTTACCCTTGTATCCTTCGTAAGAAAGGATAAATGTATACACACTGGGCTAAGGGGATGCATCTTCCTAACTTGCAAGCCACACAAGCCCCCCAAAATTCTAGCTTGTGAGAAAAACCATCTTAATTCTCCATGGAGGACTGTCACATTAGATGACATTTACACAGTCTGTAGACTTTTCATTAGAATAAACTTACAACATACAAGTACACACATCAAGGGTCCAAGCCAGGATTCAAGCTACTTACAATTATTTACTGGGCACTATTTATGTGCCCCACAGCCCTCTCCTGTGCAATAACCTATGGTCTACTTTATCCTTGCTGGATAAGAACTGGAGATGCTGTCTTCATACTCCCAACCCACATTGTTGAATATAAAGACTATATTCTACTTACAGATGTGACTGCCAAAATACTTCTCCAAGTTCTCTCTAAAGATTAAAATCTAAGCATATAAAGAGGAAAAAACCCCCACCCTGCTCAAAACATCTCTTAGCTACGTTCACATCATAATGAAATGTTAAAATTATCCTAGTATTTTAAATAAAGTAGAAATTACTCATTCATATTTAAATGAATAACCATTTAGATCCAGTTGCTATCATGAAAGTGTAAGGTATAATTTTATATTATTTTCATAATATGGGTTGAGATAAAAGAATCTAGCTCATTAGCTTCCATCTTGCCTATTTTCTCATTACTTAATGCCTGATCTTTCTTATTACTCTACAGTATTTCTAGTGATTATTAGAAACTCAATGCTTTAATGTGGCCAAATCTGTCATAAGGAAATAACTGAAAAGATCTCTGAAGCAGCTGCATGCACGCACTTAATGTTAGAAAACGACATGCAAAATGGAAGGATACGTAACATAATGGCCAGAGCATAAATGACAGGCTGGGCATGATTAATACTCTTCCATAATTACTGTTCCTCAACCTACTATTATTGTAGAGTTTAGGACACTGCAGCCCTGTGAATGTAGTTGCTCTGGTAAGAGTAACTACTTTATGCTTGTGCATGATTATTATTAAGCCTTATTTATGCATCTGAAGCCTGCATAACTTTTTGGCAAGAGCATCTCTGCCAGCAGGGATGTAATCAATGGTATTAAAAAAAGCCACTCTGTTTGCTATTCACACAACCTAAGATCATCTATTTATAGAGAAGAGCTTAGGGAGCTTATATGCTTTCAGAAGTCAGAAAATGGCACTCCAGAATAACATGGAAATGGTTATGGCTGGATGTGAATGCTTCTTGGAAGTGATTTTGTTTGCAGCTGGCTTTAAAGGGGGGAGGAGGAGTGGAGGACCCTCTTACCAATAGAGCTGGCGAGCTGACGTCGATATGACTAACAACCTGAAGCTCTGTCTGTACACTTTGATCAGGTGCTGCAGGCCTCTCCAGAATTGCTTTCACGTAGTAGTGAACACTGCCATACTTCCCAGTAAAAGAGGTCACCAGGGGTCTGAAACAAGCAGGCATAAAAGCATTACCATGAGTTTATAATTTAGTTCCAAACGCGAAAGCCTCCTGTGTACATAAACGTTCACCAATTTACAGCTTGTACTTTTAGGGCCTTAGGGAAAATGATGCAAACAAGGCATGTTTGTGTGGCGGTTGATTGAAGACAAACATATAAAACTGACCTATCAGTCTGATATTAAAAAAACAAAACAAAACACAAGTCAAATTACATGAAGTTAATGTTCCGCAACAAGCAGTGCCCAGCCCAGTCCCTTCAGGTTGGATTATTTAACTTACTCTTGAGGGAGTTGAAAGCTGAACGGAAATTCATGTCTTCCATCTAGAAGAATTAAGCTTTCCTCACCTGTAGGATAAAAATGAATAGTATGTTTTAGTTATTCCATAAATAGAAGAACAAAGCAAACGCTTTTATAAATTATTTATGTATAAAAACACCCAGATGCAAGCAACCAGAAGAAGTTTTTATTGATCCCTGTGGGTTCTGGATTGAAGCCCATGCTTTATTTATGCTGTGATGTGATTTCAATGAAAAAAATCAAGGAAACATGGAGACCTTGAGTTTCAGTTCAGGACTCTGGCCAATTTCTAATCCAAAATGGCTTCTGGAAAGCATAAAGTAAGTTTCTTTTCCTTTTCAGCCGGACAGCAATTAATCTACTTTTCAATTTTCAAATTTTCAATTAACAACTACAACAAACTTCTGTGCTAAAAAGCTCCAATTTAAGGTCAGTGTTATGAAATACTATTAATATACGTAATCTTAATACATTCACGGAGGGCCTACTATTAGACAGTTTTTAAAGCCCTAAATTTACTTTTCCTACAGATAAACCTGAGAAGCATTTCACCCTTACAGAACAAAATGCCATTCCCCTTGAATGTTTCGATACTGCCATAGCGCTGCAGTGTCCGAGTGACAAAACCACCAGGCAGAGACCTATGCAACAAAGAGCTTGCGCTGCTTTCTTAAGCCATTGCAAAAGGAGGCCGACTGCTTCCAGTGTCTTCCACGGGCAGCTTCCCAGGTGCTGCTTCCAGGGCACAACGAACACACGGGTGCCCGACGTAATCCATAGGAGAGCTAACCTCTGCAGGAAACCAACGCAGAGTGTAGGAAAATGAAGAGCCACAGACTTTCTTCTGGCCCTGCTCCGCATTTTTCAGCCGTTTACACAAAGAATCGAGTGGCCACTTGATGAAGCCGTAGCAACCCTCCCCTGGGCATGCAGGTGAAGGCTGTGGCTACACCAGCCAGAGGTTTCCAGTGCGGGGCAGATGTCCCCGCTGGCTGGGCACCCACCCGGGCCTCACGCCGTTTCTCAGCATCCGATGCCGATTTCTCCTCGGCGAAGGGTTTCAACCCTCAGCCTTTCCCCTCTCTGGAAAACGCAGGCGTGGGCGCCTTCCTGCGGCGGGGAGCCCTGGGGGCCCCTCCGCCACCCCGGGGAGCAGGGAGGGGGGGACTTGGCTTCAGAGCCCTACCCTGCCGCCCTCCCCCGCGAAGGAGGGGCCCCCAGGCCCCCCCCACCCCGCTGTCGCTGCGGCGGCCGGGCAGCCCCGCCGGCGCTCCCACGGCGGCCGGGCGGGAAGCCTCCGCTCAGGGCCCGGCCCGCGCCCCCGCACAGCCACGACCCCCCGCACCCCCGTCGCGTCCGTCCCCCCCCCCGCCCCCCGGCAGCCCCTCACCTTCGGGCGGGTCCCGCAGGAGGCTCTGCCGGATGTCCAGGTAGCGCACCTCCGCCTCCCGCCGCGGCCCCGGCCCCGGCGCCCTCACCACCGCCCCCCAGGTTCCCGCCCCGGGGACAGCGCCCGAGCTCTCGTTCCAAGCGACGCGGGCCCGGCCCGCGGCCTCCAGGCGCAGCCCGCGGAGCGGCAGCGGGCCCGCCAGCTCCAGCAGCACCTGGCCGGACACCGTGTCCCCGCTGCAGTAGCCGCCGCCGCCGCGCTGGGCCTCATCCTCCAGCACCAGGGCCAGCGTCCTCACCGTCCCGCCAGCCCCGGGGCCCAGGCCCGGCCCGGCCGCCGCCATAGCTCCCCGGCTCCGGGGGAAGCCTGCGGCCGCCGTCGACGGTTCCTTTAAAACCCGCCCGGGTCTGCCAGCGCCCGCAGCGGAAAGTCCCGCCTCAGCCCGCTCCTCATTGGCCACCTTTCAGCTCCTCACCCTACTATTCGGCGCGGACTGCCCCTGGGCCCCCTCCTCATTGGTTCCTCGACGGGCGCACGCTCGGAGTGCATCACGCTGCGTGATCACCGCCGCGGAGCCAATCGGATGTGGGCGGCCGCGCGTGGACAGCGCCCCGATTGGCAGGACGGCTGCAGCTACCTGGCGAGAGGGCCAATGGCGCGGCACAGCTACCACGTGCACAGCCTGTGGATAAACAGGCAGAGAAGGGGCGGGGCGAGGGTTGCGGGGGCGGGGCGAAGCGGAGGGGCAGGG
Organism: Grus americana; assembly: GCF_028858705.1. Lineage (NCBI taxonomy): Eukaryota > Metazoa > Chordata > Aves > Gruiformes > Gruidae > Grus > Grus americana. Next base: position 19,512,208 of record NC_072861.1, on the reverse strand, counting down.
CGGGGCGAAGGGCCGGGCGGGGAGATGAGCCCCGGGCAGGGCTGTGGAGGGGAGGCAGGTGTACTGCACCCTCTCAGGCAGGGCCTGGGCAGCGGGGCCCTCGCCGGGGGGGGGGTTTGTGTGTGTGTCTTGGCCCTCGCTGCCCAGCACCAGGCTGTAGTCACTGCCTTGGCAGCCTAGCGGGGTGCTGCGCCCTGCGCTGTGGGGAGGCCTTGGGCCCTCGGTGGGCCTCGGTTCCTGTCATGGCGGCTGAGGGAGAGACTGCGGAGCTGGGCCCGGTGCTGCATTGCATTCAGTCTCAGCCTCTCCCCTCGACAGCTGGACTGTCTTGTCCACTAGAATAAATGTAAAGTTTGCTGTTGTTTCCAATTTTTAGAAGTACAAGCTTAGGGAAAACCAGCATCTACAGAAGAGTGGCAAATATGCCCATGTTGATAGGTGAGTATGGTCAGATCCAGCACCCCGACAGTGGAGAGGCTGCTGCAGCTCCGTGTCCCAGGTCCAGGCAATAGCCAGCCCAATGCAGGTTATGGAACAAAATGCTTTGCATATACTGGTCAGACACTGAAATTAATTCTGTTCTAGGAAGTGTCATAGTTTACGTGTGCCTGAGTTGGCAGTAGTGCATCTTCCTGAAGGTGTGTATGGTGAATGATCTGCCAGCATTTCCATTGGTAACAAGGGAGTCATTTCCCGGTTCGAGTCACCTGCCTGCTTGAAGCTTCTGACAGCTGCACCTTCCTGCATTCATCCTTTTGGAGTGCTGGAAAACACCAGCCCGGTGTTTCCCAGCTGACTCAGTTAATTACTGAAATTAGCAAAAAAATGTCTTCCAGACTCAAGAGCATTGGCTTTTAAATTACTGACAAGATAACGTCAGGCTTCCTCAGAATCCCTGGCATATCTTTGTGATATACTGTCTTGTATATCATGTTTAGAGTTACTTCTGTGATGAAGAACTTACCCTTGCCGAGAGCGAGGTAGGCCTTTCAAATTCCTTTTGTTGGCTAAAAGTTAATGCACACCTACCTCTGTGTTAATCAATAACAACATGGGAAAAAGTAATGTGGTTACAGACAGAGTGAATTCATAGGGTTTATTTGGAGCTTTGGCCGTGGGTTCCCCAGTTCATGATGAAGAGTTGTGTAACTAAAGAAAATAATGCTGTGATGGTTGTTTGAGTATTTAAAGAATTTTTGGATATTATTACCCCTTTGTGCTTTTTGAAATAGTTTTTATAAAAACTGCAAATGTTGCATTATAGTTGAAAACTGTGGTGTATAAAATCATGCTATCTTTGTTGGTTTTAGTTCGATTAAGCTAACACAGCTTGAATGTCTAGTTTTGCATAAATCTTTTCCTTATATCCAGTTTTTTACATTAGCAAGTATCACGTTAGTTTTGTAGCCAGCCAACAGAATATGCTTGGATATGAGTACTGAATATTTGCTTATTTGCTAAATTTGGTTAGGTACAATGTGTGTAGGCAATTTCTTGCAACTGATTTTGAAAGTATGGTACATACAGAGGGGAAAAAAAACCCCCAAACCAAAATCCCACACCTCCCTTTTTTTCCTGTATGAATTAGATCCTCTATAAAAGTAATTAATTCTCTTATGGATATTATGTGACCATTCAAACGTTTCCTCCTGTTTATTCTTTGCAAGTGCAAATGAGCTAGATAGAGAAATGAATAAACATGGACAATTGCATATGAAACAAAACATTATACAGAATTAGTGAGAGTTAAGAGGCTTGAATAACTTGGACAATTGGCCCATAGAGGACACAATTAAGAGGAACAGTCTGTCACAGTCAGATGATACTTGTTCCAGATGTTTGTTTGCCCTTTAATAGACTTTTTTTCAGCAGGATTCCAAGACCAGAACTTGTTGAAATTACCATAGAGTGATTGGTTTTCTCATCCGCCCACCCTGAGAGTACTTTCTTGTGCATGAGGCATTCTAACTGACCAACACAGTGAAGTGGAAACCACCACACCACTGTTTTAGTCTCTGATAAGCCAGAAGGAAGGAATGGAAGATGAACACTCAGACAGTGTGGGTGTATGTGTGTGACTGGATATTTGTGGGGGGGTCTACGTGTGAAAAAGCAAGAAATATATTAACATGGTTGATTATATTTTCATTTCGCTTATTTTGCCACTTTATTCAAGACCATGTAAGAAAGAGCTGCCTGAACAAATTAATTAATGCACAAGTTAGCCTGTAAGAGTAAAGAATACACAAAGAAAGGTCTCATTTGAGAGAATCCACAAAGTTGTGAACAACTCTAGCAATAATCACAAGGCATCTTGAAGGTGAAGGAACTAGGAGAACATCTTCCTACAGCAGCTGGTAATCTCCTAGCTCTGCTGGTTAATTTGGAAATGAATGCTGTGGTCAGATCATTGAATTTAGATGGATGTGACAGTGTAAGTTTCTACATGTAATAATTATTTTTAACTTATTTCAGTGCACATGTTGAAAATAGGCTATCAGGGCTTGAACCTGCCAGAAGAGTTTTTGAAAGTATCATGTAGATTCCAAGTTTCCACAATGGGAAGGACACCTGGTATATAAATAACCATTTCTGTGGAAGATACAAGATAAGAAGCGCTCTTAGCAACGGTGACCTCTGCCAAGGTCTCTGTTTTTCAGAAATCCAAGCAGTGACTGGGAAGGAAGTGAAAAACTTGATCAGTATTTGCTGTCCTCTTCCTGCTAGAAGGGAACTGAGACAGAGCTCTTAATAGTGAGCCAGGCACCAGCACTAGGAGTTTGCCAGCTAAGCCTTGCTGATCGTAATCAATAGCCTGACAGTTTAGAGAGCAAACAGCTATTTTTGCTACTGGAGAGGACTTTGAGAAGTGTTTATGAGAGCTGCTAACAGCTAATTTACAAACTGTGGTTTTCTTATTTGAGATTGCTGTACTACAACTTCCATTCAAGTGTCTGTCTTATCCTGTACCAAACACAACAGCCAAAAAACCAGTGACTGAGCTGCGGTTGAGTTTGGTGGAAGAGCCGTGAGATAGGCTCTGCTTGAATGAAGGCCTCACAATGGCAGCGAATGGCGTGTAAACCCCGCACTGACCTTCTTTCTGCACGGGTAGGGAGGATTTACACCTATACCTCAACCTTTATCTGCATGTAGTCTCAATTATCTCAGTGGGTCTGACAGATGTTAGAAAGCAGTTGAGTGAGAGCAATGTTTACCCCTGGAAACAGATATGAACTCTTTTTAAGTTCAGAATATAGGGCCTTTTTTTTTGCCAGATACTCAGAAATCCTCTTTCTGGGTTTGTTTATGGAGTTGGGATAGGGAGGGATGGGAGACAATTCCTTTCTTTCTCTAGTTCCTGGCCTTTTACCAGTGAGTTCCTTTATCAGCTCTGTGCCAAAAATGCAGCCCTGGAGCGGAGTGTGAATTCTCCCTGGTGCTCCCACTCAGCACAAGAAGGCGACGAATGGATATTGGTGACACTTGCTGTCATGTATAGTCTTTTATTGGTTTTATTCTATTACCAGTAATTGAAAGGTCAGCCAAATTTTTCTTAGACAATTAAGTGACATTTACAGATAGGAGATTGTAAGGAGCCAGAGATGCTTTTCCAAGTGCTGCTGCAAACACAGTGCCCAGCTAGTCTGATATGTCACCACTACCAATGTCTAAAACACCAGTGAGCATATTTTTAAGAATAGTGTTGTGCGTGGTACATTGCGAAAAGCAAATACTGAGATACTGGCCCAGGAATCTCAAGGTGCATGGTTTATCTTGGCAGGTGTTTGTTCACACAGCCCGTCAGAAAAAAAGGCAATTGTCTTGAAGGCCAAAAGACCAATTTTAATACGAGGTTATGTCTGAGAGTGGAAAATCACAAATGACAGTAGGACAGCTGATGTAGGAAATCTAAGGCAGAGGAGGGACAGAGTAGGTCGCACTAGGTTGATGATCGAGAACCAAACTGTCAAGGCTTATGTGCTGAGCTGCCTCCTACCCCATCCTTACCTTCCGAGGCATGGGAGAGGTGTGTCTCATCCCAGTGTCGAGAGGCTGGGGTAGAGGAAAGGGTTGCAGTGCAAACTAGAAGGGATCTGCCCACAGGACAGGGGTCCCCATACCAGTTCCTAGCCCAACTCACTGGGATTGCATCCCAGCATGTGATGGACCGTCATGTTGTTTCATGCACTGGTAAAGAAAACACTTGAGTGACCTGTTGTTTGCTTAAATATTTATATAGTGAATCAGATTGCAGGATCTGTTACGGCTAGTTCCCTTAGATAAAAGTGATTAAATCCAGCACTCAGTTGGGCAGCAGCAGACTGCTTGAGGGTGGCTTTGATTGTTTACAGCTACTACAGGCTTTGCAGGGAGCATGAGTGGAGAAAAATGGAAGTGGTTAGAACATCCCTTCATCCTGGTGTCCCCTGAGGACAGAAAGATTTAGCAGGGTTAGTGGCGCCTGCACAATTAGAGTGGCCTTCTGGAAGTGCTCCTCTGGAGGAAGAGCTTCCTACAATTGTAACATGTACCCCTCTGCATTTCAGTGACTCTGACTTCAAAGCAAGGTGGTCAGAAATATTCCTATAAATATCTGACACAGAGGGAGGATACAGATTTCTGTTGTTGAATCAACTCTGAAACAGAAGCTGCATTATTCATGTGTGGATTGTGGTTTGGTGTTCCAGCTCAAGGGAATGAATAGCCAGAAAGGGAAAGGGGAATTAATAAACTCATTTGGGTTCTTAGTTATGTGCTCCTTTAGCTGGTCCTACTATGGGCTGTAATTTGAGGGTTTTGAGGGCTTTGTAAAGTGCCTTTTTTGTTTGGTTTTTTAATTTAAACTGGAAAAGTTTGAACTTGGAAGAACCAGAACCTCATACCAGAAATCCTCACGCTGATGGGAAGCGCACTCCCGGATCTGAACTAGAGCATTCCTGTAAACAGGACTGTGTGCCTTGTGGTGACTGCAGCCTCACCAGTTCACACCAAGCAATGACGTGGGATCATATCTCTGAGAAAACACAGATGGCATACCCAAAATCATTGTAAAGATAGTTCCGACTGCGTTATGTGCTGGACAGCATCTGGTAGAAGTCACCCTCACGCTGTGTATGGCTCTCTGCATGGTCCAGCAACACAGCAATTAACAGAAGTAGAAGTGCTTCACGTGAAGCGGGTTTTTTTGCAACACCATTTCTGACGGCTGCTGTTGTTGCCTAGGCTTAGGAAAGGTATACTTCAGCAGAAAATGGAGATAATGGAATGCTTTATGCCAAAAGGGAATGTAGAGTAAGAGCTGCAGGGGATGGAAAGTGGAGTCAGCAGCCTGAGATGACATAACTGGTCGGCAGGACAGGATGCAGCCTGGGACACAGTTGAGCTCTGCTGGTGGGAGCGTGTGCTTTAACTTAAAACAGTGTTATTTGGCTTTTACTGCTATTTCAGCACAATTTGGGATATCGACACAGTACAAGTCTGCCCTTAAAAAGATGCGTGTGTTGTGAGGTGCTTATGCTTGATGTCAGGTTGTTGGATGTAATAAGAGAAAGGACGATGGTAGAGAAGTTGTGCAAATGCATTGAGGTACTCGATCTCCCACACCTGGAGTAGCAGGAGTTGCTACATGATATGGAACCTCTTTCCTTGTAACACTGAGGAGGGGTTCGGAGTTTCACAGGATCTGCCTAGAGTTAAGGCCATCTAGTTTTCCTTGCATGCTTTTGCTCAAGCTTAAGGACCGAGCCTGTATTTCAGTCTTAATGTAATTCCAATGCCTAGCACAGGAGGGGAACAAATGAAAGCAAGGCACCATCACTGGTAAGGTGTGTGGAGGTAGGGTCTCCCCACACGGTCCCATCAAGAAATCAACCCTGTATGGCAGAAGGAGGCAGAAAAGCAAACATACCCTGAAACAACCCACCTCGTTAACAACCCTGCCCTAAAATCTGGTGACCGGAATAACCTTGGACCTGTAAGCAAGGCACATCATCAGGTCAGCCAAGGATATTCTTGGTGTCCAAGAGAGGACATCAAGCTCCTGCCTCCAGTGCTCTGGAGGAAGGTAGAACACCCTCAGCGATGGAAGCTGACTGACAAATCTAGGGGAAAAAATCCTCTTACGTTTATTGGTAACCAGCTGATGCTGCAAGGCATGAAATCTGATTATAATTATTGTCTTAGGATAGAGCTGCACCTTTTATGACCATGTCCCATTGTGGAAGTGAATCTGAATCTCTCTTAGATCACTTCATAGGTCCTGGGGAGACCATGACATTTTGAGTCACATCTTCCTCCCCCTCCATGTGCATACAAGTGAAGGCTCTCACAAACGCTGCATCAGAGCATGTGCCATGGAAAGATACTGAATCTTGCCATGTAGGTGCCAGGACGTGGCAACACCCTTATTCTTTCTGGTCACCACTTCTTTTTATTCATCTTGCTTCAAGGAAATGGTGTCTTTATTCAAGGTAGAAATTATTAGTTTCTAAATAGTAGGTCATTGTTTTGCTGATTTGTATGAGGTTGAATCTTTCCCATTACTGAATTTTTCTAGATATTTATCAAGACTTATCACCATCCAAAACCTTTCCTTTGATAAGCTGAGTGAGTTGAATCTTTTATGTCTTGTATCATGATGCCCATTTCCCCAAACCTGGGAGTCTTTGTTTAAACTTTCCCAGGTAGATTTTTTTAAAAAATCGTTAGTGGGTTAACCACATTTAAAAATATTTAAACATTTATTGGAGAAATTTCTCAGTAACTAGTTCAAGCTGTGATTAAACCAGAAATGAAATAGCTGGACTGGCATTAAGTGGTTAAGCCTGTATTTCCTTTTGAAACATAGTATACAAATTATTCTTAAATGTAAGGAAAGGTTAGGACTTTCTGTCATTTCAGTTACTGCCTGGGTATGTATTATCTGTGTGCTGTAGACATGCATACATATGCATGTATACATACATGCATAAATATAGATGTATAAAAGAAGAAGAACAGAGGTAAAGCTCACTTGCTATTGTAACTGTTGTTGTGGATGCCAATAATGGTCAGCTAGCCCTGAAAAGCATGGGAGATAAGAACACACTTAGGATTAATACTGTTCATTTTCAGAAGTGCTCACAATGGAGCTCCTATTTTGACACTTTCTTCTGAAATATGAAGTATTAGGCTTTGTCAGAGCCAGGAGACGGGGCTAGATGGACTTTTAACTGCCTGCTGTTGTGATTCTTATCTTCCTCTATGGGGTGAGTTAGAATTCTTTGGATCAATGAATGTACACAGTCTTTTCTTGTATCAGAATAACATTACACATCCTCTTGCCATTATAACACACCAGAAGATTATTTTCAATGATAATGACAAGACCATGTCAATCATAGGACTTTTGTAGTGGGAATTTGCTTCTTATCTCATCTTTCATGTGGCAAATTTTCCCTTTTTTTTCTTCTTGAATTACCACTCAGAAGTTGGTAGCAAAATGTTCAGAATTTCAAAAAGAGAAAAAGAAAATGCCTCACTTATGCTGCCACCAGTGCTCTAAGTTATACAGGCATTAACTTCTCCTGTGCATCCATGATTATAAAAATGGCATAGGCAGAGCCTACATTTTGTTCTGCTTAAATATCTGTACAGATCACAGCTTCTCCCTGATAGACACTATTGTTGGAAAACATTAGTATGCACTACCTGTATTTTTCCATGTTCAAAGGAAGCAATCACAGAGCACTTCATTTATTTTACTAAGAGCTCAGTAAATGCTGCACTGTTGTCATTCTGCAAAGAATGTATTTTCATGTAGAGGCATTATCATTAACAGATTCTTTTCAAATTCCAGGAAGAGTGTGATATTTTTATTTGGCATAATGAAGTCTGAGCACTCATAAAATTTGATAGTTTTAAGGCCTTTAATTTCCTCCACACTTATTTTTTTACTTAATTAAGTTCACTGGAAATTTCTGTCCTCTTGTAGGCCCAGTGTTAGACCTTGGACTCAGTATATAACTGCTGAGGACACTGGCTAATGGTATCCACACGATCTGAAAAATGTAGAAATGGGTTACAGAAGATGCCAACTGTAGAACAACCGCACCAGGCCGTTAACTCTTACAAAGAGGAAAGATTTAGCTCAAATGTTGATGCCTCAACTAACTGCTGGTGGCTGAAGTTAGGTAATCTGAATCCTCGGAGGGCCTTTGGAGAGAAAGGAGCATTTTCAGATATGTCTCAGACACTGCCATGGATTTAGAGGTCAATCTCACTCTGAAATTGCAGGAAGTTCATTGACATTTTCCAATATGAGGGAAAGCGCATAAGGCTTCCTGAAAGTCAGCGGGATTTAGGTTCCTAAGTTGGGAAGACAGTTTAGAAATGGGGCTGGTTATCACCTCGATTTAGCACATTATCTTTGTTTTGGTCATTCTGTTAATTTTTGCTTGGGACTATTTGTCCTTCTAATAAATAACCAATTTAAAAATAATTATAATTGATTGGTCTCTTCAAAGTCTTCAGTTTTCATACTTCCCGAATTTGTAAAACTTGCCAAGAAAAATGGTGTCAGAATTGCAATATTTTGCACCTTGACATTAAGTGCATATTTCACTCATGGCCAATTTAAAAATCAAAATAGAAACTTTGTAATAATCTCCCTTTACAGTTTGGGTTATGAGAAGCTGAGAATTCCCTTAGGCTTGATTGATAAAACATGGCATTTATCCTATTCCTAGGATGATGTTCAGCAAACTTTATGACAGAGGGAAACAGCTGGTAAAGTGGGTTCATGGAAAGGTGAAGGTAATATAGACATAAAAAACAAGAGGATAATGATTTTAAAAGGGATAATAGTTGTAATAACACCATTAACCTTTTGCTTCAAATTATTGAATGTGTGGTCTCTTCAGCAGGCTAATCAAAGGTTTGCATTAACTGCAATGCAAGAGGAAGTGGCAATATACAACCTGAGGTGATTTTTTTCCCTCTTCCAATTATTCACTATCAAACCCTTAACAAAAAAAAAAAAAAAAAAAAAAAAAGAAAGACCGACCCTTTGGCTGTTGAAGACCCCTTCTGATTTTGAAATGAGGCTGACTTGCTTTTGGAAGAAACAAACTCCAGCTTCCTTCCTGCTTTGTAAGAGTTGGATTTTGCAAGGGAAAAAAGAAATGAAAAACACATATAATTTGTTAAAGATACATAGAAATTAAAGTCAGGCATGTAAACAGGTAGCAAAGTGTTACAGCGCAGCCTGTAAGAGCTAGCCCTGCGCCGTTTGGTGGTACCACGTGGAGGGGGATCATCAGTAGAGACCCACCTCGAAGGGCAGGTGTGCACATCTCTTTATAAACAGCATGGGCACGTCCCTGCAGAGGTCTGATGGCTCCCTTGGGGTGTGTGAAGCTCCACGCTACTCTGTCTAGGTCACTTCTGGTGTCAAAACAGCTAACTCAGCCTGGATCAGAGAAAAACTGCCTTTTGGGCTTTCATGTTACATGCAGGCAGGGTTGACTAGCAGAGGCAGACTATGCTTTGATAGTTTATTCACATACTAAACGGCAAACGCATTGATGGTGGAAGATTGCCATTGATGATGGAAGAGCTCCCGGTGACTTGACGGAATTGTTCAGGAATTTGTCCAGTTGGACAAATCTGCTCCATCATATGATTTCACAGGTGGGGATCCTTATTGTTCACTTAAGACATCCATCGGAGCACCTTCAGCTGGAAACATCACTTCTGTATGCAGCCAGTGGAGAGAGAACCACCTGAGTTAGACACCCAAAGCAAGATTGTCTGACTGGCTTGCAATGTGTCATGTCAATCTAGTATGAAAGGAATAAGTGTAAAAGGAAGTTTGTGCCGTTCGTCGCTCACAAAACCCAATACCATTAACAGCCCCATTCTGTGGAATCAGAAGACGGTGAAAGACTTTGGGAGCAGCGTGCCTTGAATTTGAATTAACCAGAATGAATTTAAAATCAACAAGCTGAAAGGACCTGAGATAAGAAGTCAGAACATTCAGAGGAAATGAGAACTGTTCCGGGAACTAAAGGTGAGAGAAACACTAAGTCACATTAAAAATATTCAGCAAGAAAAGAGACACCTTTTCTTTTTCTGGACACCTTTTCTTAGAAGTCGTCTATAATCAGTAACCTTTCCCAGGCACTTTCCCAGGCTGTTTTTAGTAGCTGAATCCTTTGTTTCAAAACCACCCATTGATTCAGTGCCCTAAGTGAGAAGTAATTAAGGTGGACAGAAATCTTGCTTGCTATATGGATGTATGAGGTGTAGAAGAGAGAGACAGAAAGGGGAGTGAATGAATTTTTCCAAAAGATAGCTCTCACAACACATGTGAGTCTGCTGTAGTGTATCGTTAAATACATGTGTATGTAGATGTGCAGCTCTATTAATTTTTCTGTCTATTGATCTATTTATTTCCATATACACACAGGCTGATGTACATATGTGTGTGTTCCTGAAAGATAATGAACTGTTTAGGCAGTACTTTGTCAGAATATCATTTAAAGAGTTACATCCTTTTAATGCACAGTAGTTTAAGCAAACTCCAAGGTTCTTAGTCGGCAATAAACCCATTAAATCATCTTAAATACCATGTCATAATGACAATTTGATGCCACCAGATGTGGCACTAGGGATTTTTTTTTTTTTAAATGCTTTCCTGGAGATACAGCTTCCTGAATTTTAAATTCTCTAGCCTGTTTGCACAGCTGTTAGATCACAGAGCTCTGCCATCTTTTTGCCTTGCATCAGTTATTCACTAAATCATGTGTGGCATGACTACAAACTCACTGCATCTAAAACGTTTAGGCTCATATCCACTTCACCCGCGTAAGGGCTGAATAGTTGGGCCGTATGGGAGAGGGTGTATGAGTGTTAAAATCTGAGAGCAGGATCCGTTCCAGCTGTGGAGCTCCCTCATCGGGAGATTTTAGACATGCAGTCAGAAGACTACCCTTTGCACACCCCTTTTTCCTGGCTACTTCGCATCCTGGATCTGTGAAAAATACACTTTCCTGGCTTTTCTCACCTTGTTAGCCAAAAAGGCGACCAGATTGGGAGTATGGCAGCACTTTACACGAGGGAGACTTGGGAGAGGGACACATTAGCAGGATAAAACACAAGAGTCCAATAAAACCTCTCTCACAAAGAAATGCTATTTCACACAGTGTGTATTTAAATAGTGGAGCAAGCCAGGGGAGGCTGTGGAAAAACTCAGAGGCCAACAACAGAAAGATATTAAATGAGGAGCAAAATGAGTGGAGGAAAGATGCTTTCCTGGTCCAGAAGCAACCCCTAATCCAAGAAGTCCCTGATTTCTGATTGACGGAAAGCAGAAGACCATCTAATAAGCAGGCTGTCGATTTACCTGACCAGCAGCACTGGGACACTTGCCCTTTGCTCTGACCCGGTATGGGGGGATCGTGCTGTCAGGCTTTTTGTCAGGCTGTGAGTTTGTGTGGGTGACTGCTGTGTGATCTGAGGTGGCAAACGTGGCTGCTCTCCCTCTGAGACCTTGCATTAGACACACATTTTCCCCTAAAAAAGGCGGTGGGTGTGTGAGAGACGTATGTTGGCAAGGATTTGAAGTGAGGTTGTGAATTCTGTACAATTTGAACGTGCTAATAAGTGTGATCACATTCTGAGGTGCAAGCATTGATGGTGGGATTTGGAGCTGCTCTTTGGTGGGTCAAAGTCGTGGTCTGTGACCCCGGGGGATTGCTGTGGGCATTTCCCGAGCATCAGGAAGATCGGCACAAGACACCGAAAGCTATCGGTAGGTGACAAACACCTACTCAGCCTAAGCATGATTCGGTGTCATCGCAATGCCGACCTCTTATCAGTGCCAAAGGATTATGAAATCCTGATTTAATGTGAATTGGAATTAGTCTTCAAAAGGCTAATTTAAAGCCCAGTGGAAAGATTACCATTGCCTTGCATGGAGTCTTGGTTTGATTTGCTGTTCGGCTCTGGGGCTGACACGAGTGTTTGAGCAGCTCTGTATTGAAGAGGGCATGAAATGCTGTCTAGATTACCCTCCAGTGAAGTGTAGTATTTGATAACATCAGTAAATACAAAACAGAAACAAAATGACAACAGCATTTGAGCATCTTGTGATAGTAAATGAGGTGGAAAAGTTAAATGGATATAGAAGAGGATCCCCAGAGGTTGGATCGCAGCACGATGCTGGTAGGAGCCCAGTTGTTACCATGCCGATATCAACACGTGGAGCTCTAAATCTTTTTGGATCGTGGCTGAACAGCGAGATTTGCTTGTAGCTGCCTTTTCTCTTATTCATATTGTATAGTGTCCTCCTTTCCTACCAGCAAACAAATAAACACTCTGTGCCAGCTATAGCAGCAGTTTACATGGAAAAGCAATGAAGCAATTTCAGGAAAGTATTAGATGTAATTTTGGCTTTTTTTTGCTGTCACTTAGCAGCTAGAAAGAGGAGATGCACTGATGTGCAGAGCCGGGCATGTATTATGTAAACTCATATCACAACTCATTGACTGTTCGTGGACCCTCATATCTCTCTGTTTCCATCTGTTGTTTTAAGACTAAGTTGTTTGGAGGATGTCCAAATTTCCTTCCCTTCCCCAACTTTGGTGAAGTACCTGCCTGCCCTAGGCTCCCTACACAGACAGCAGAGAGAGAGGCTTCTCCAAAGAACGTGATGTGCCAGGGGATGCTCCTTTCTCTCCTTCTTCCCCTTCCCTCCTTCCATCCTCCTCCCCTGACTGCACAGGGATTTTATAAGGTCTGGTCAAGGACCAGAGTCGGATGGGGTGAATTTGGGCTATGCTGCTGTCTTCAGCTGATCATGGTTCAGAATTAAGATAACACAGACTGTAAGGAGTACAAATGTGTGATCTACCAGTTGCCCGTGGCCCACGAGCGGGCAGCAGCAGAAGCTGCCATGTCTCAATCTAGGCAGTAGCTCGTGGCTCATGCAGTATTTCAAGAGATAACAAGGCAACGTCAAGCTTATCCAAGAAAACAGAAATGACACAGAAGATAAATAAGCAAAGCATATAAAACATAAATGCAATCCTATTAAAATTAAGTATGTTTTAATTTCTGAAAAGAATGACGTTTTGGTGTTAGATTTACTGAACAGGAAAAGATTACATGCGTCATTAAAAGAAAATGTTTTCAAGGGCCCTTTTAAAAAATTGTATCCATGTTTGCAATTGCCATGTGCAAAATATAAAAATCAGAGAAGGGGGAAAAAAAACAGCAAGCAGTGGAAATAGCCCATTTTGTGAATTATAGGAAAAAATATACCATCTGTGATTTAGTGCGGTTCCCAAGATCCCATCTGTGATCGAAGCACAGTCCTTGTTGAAGGCTGAATCCCTGAGCCGTTCCATATGATAAAATATTTCTCTTGGAAGATGCTTGGGCTAATGGGTTTGTTTTTCTGGAATATGGCTCTTCTAGATGAGACATAAAACCCTAGAGGTCTAATTTTGCCTCGAGTGGCCAACTACAGCTGACGTCAAGAGAAGCAGGAGTGAATGGAGGTCAAAGATCTAACCACCTCTTCCTTCAAAATTTCTATACTACTTTTTATTGGGTTAGGGTGTTGGGCCTAAGAGGTCTAGGCAGTGATTTCATCATATCTGGTGTCAGACGTGGTCACCGTACTCTTTGCACAAGGAGGGCTCACCATGCAGCTGCGCAACAGAAGCTCTCTTTCCTTTTGTTACTGCTATTAATTTTTCAGCACAGTAGTGGAAGAGAGAGAGATATCCCTCAAACTGGCGGCAGGCCTCCAATGCCAATGCACTTCTGCCGGCTTCTGATGCCTTTATATGTGTTGTCACTGTGATCTCTTAGTCTCAGTCGAAAGGTGGCCTTCGCTGTATCAGGTATTTATACAAATGCAATGTATTTCATTCCAATCCTCTATTAATTACACACATATGTACAGACTGGCATGATTTCAGTTACCACTGAAATTTATATTTGAATAAAAAATGCATTCACCTGTTTAATATATGTTTATATTTTCTACTCTATATAATTACATGCTGATTATACAATTATAGAAAATACTTACATGTTTTGCACAATTATGCTATTACTGAAATAATGCCCGCAATAGAACTCTGTGCGTGTGTGTATGCACATGTTTAGGAAAATACAGCCATGGCTGGTTAGTTCAGAGTCATCCACAGCTTGTGCAGCTCCATCTCGAGTGAGGTGTGCTCCTTGAGCAGACGGTGATATACCGCAGGAGTGTGTGTGTTATCACTATTATCACCTGTGGGTGAATCTAGCTCTAATACAAAATGGTTTCGGCTTTATTATAAAACACCTGCGATAAGAATGTTCACCCAACCTGATTTCATGCTTGGCTGGTCCGGGTCCTCGTGCCCCTCGGTTCTGATGCACAGTGCAAGGCGCATGCAGGCTGGGGGTGCAGCCGCCCAAACAGACACCCCAGAGCCACTGTCCCCCTTACGCTGGGCTGTGGGGGTCAGGCCACCAAGCCCCAGCCTGCACTTGCCTCTCCTGGTTTTAGGACGGATGTTTCACTGTGCCTACGTGTCCTCAGAGCACTTCAGGCATCCTGCCAGGCTCGCGCTACCCGCCATCGCGTGAGCGTGTGAGGGATGGGGCTGATTCGTGTCACGGCACGCAATGTCATATTGGAGAATACAACTGCAGCTGGCTCTCGTACAGCCTTCTGGTCTGGGTGCTCTCATGCTTGGAGGGAGTTCCTCGTCACCGGCTTAATACAGATGAATAAACAAACAAGTAGCAGCCATTGATAGCATCAGCATCTGTGTTTGTACCGATGGCGAGTGAAACGATTCACCCAAGCTAACACAACAAAGCAGCAGCAGAGCTGGGAGCGGGATGCTTGCCTCCCACCTGCCTTTCCCCGGATCAACCGCGAGGGAGGAAAAAAAAAGTCCTGTTAAATGGGATAAATACACCCTGGCTTTGCCTCTTCTGTGCTGTACAGGTCTTGCAGCCAAAGGGTTAAAAAGAAACGAGTGCATTTGGCGTGCTCTGTGGAGTGCCCAAGGTCTGAACATGAATGACCAAATTGCTTTTTACTTTTTAAATTAAGCCCTCTGTGTGTACGTACACAGCTAACACTGCTGTTCCATTAAGTAAAAGAATTTGTTCCCACTCTTATTTTTAATAGGGTAAGACCCTGCTGTTCCATCTCACAACTTTACTGACACGAGATCTTATTAAAAGCAATCCTCCCCCTCTCCTCCTTGAAATCTGAGCTTCTGATAGCCTCATCCACATTGTGTTTATTTTATATACACAGCTCTGCAGCTGCTGCTTCCTTCTTCTCTGATAAATGACAGCATAACTGTTGCATCCACTAAAAAAGTAAATAAAATTAAATGGGGAAGAACAATACATCTCTGGCAGAGAATAATAACTCTTTTAAGGCATGTATCTAAATTGTACAGCCTGATCTTAATTGTAAGGATAATTCTTTGTTATTTCAAGCAACTTGGAACGCGATAGCAAACGCACGCTCTTGGCAGTACATCCAGAGAGATTTCTGTGGAAACAATGAGTAGAATTCTCCTGAACTGAAAGGAGCTTGAAGCATCTTTATTAGGTTAATAGGGCTGTAGTCTGTGATGGGAAAGAGCGGAAGAGTATGCTACGATCTGTTGGTTGGTTTGAAGGGGTCTTTTTTTAAGCACAGACTGTGCTGGGTGAGGTCCCGCGTGGGTGTTGTGTGGGAGGCGGTGAGCCTTGGGTGTCAGCAAGAGCCCAAGGTGAGGAGCCCCTTGACCAGCCAACCTCTGGCCCCTGTATCTCGCTCCCCAGGAAGGACCGAGAGGTTTCCCTTGTAGCCAGGCTGGTCCCATGCTGGACTGGTGCCACTGATGTGTGGCCCCATCCAGGCTCCAGGCCAGTGCCTTTCTGTTATCATCTCTCTCTGTGTCATTGTCTCTGCCATTGCTGATGAAGCCAATGCGAACGGGGGAGGCCAGCAGCAGCGTGCTGGTAGCTACTGGTGCTGTTTAGCCATGGCTGTGGGGCTGAGGTACAATTGCAAGGTGTGTCTGTTCAGTCCTTAGACAGAAGTCCTCTTGAATTTGCCTGGAATTTGTCTGAGGAGCTGGGAAATGATATTAAAACAGAACAAAGGAAGAGAGAGTAATGTGAACTCAAACTACTAAATTAGAGGAGGACAATATTTGTGGTAGCATCAGAAACTGGAGTTGGTTTTGAGAATCATCCAGATCTTTCTGGAATAAGGGGAACCTGTGCAGGTGCGCGATCAGCTCTTACAACTGCTTGGTTAATTCAGAAACTGCATAGCTGAGACTTGGGGGGAAAGAAAGCAAATTGCTTTCCTGACTGGTGGCTGGGGAAAAAAGAGGATCTTGGTAGAGTGATCTGATGGAGGAAAGGAGAAGAAATACTTCCAAGCAATGAAACACTGCCCTTGATGAGGAGATAGAAAAGGATGAGAGGACAAAAAAAAAAAAATCCAGGTGATGACTTCAAAAATGTAGAAATCTTTTATTTAAAAAAGAGAGATAAAGCTATGAAAGGTGGGAAGTACATTGTCTATTTTGAAAGTAGCTAAGACCTTGGGAAAGATCAGGCTGGGCAGGAGCGCTGCCACTCTAAGGGAGTAGCAACAGTTGACAGTCAGCCGAGGTGGACGCCTTATCAAAAGGATAATGGCTATAAAGGGAATGAAAAAGGTTTCCAGAACAGGTGAAGTAGCACTAGTGGGAGATTTACCCTGGATGTTATCTGGGAGATGTCTGGAGAAAGAGGTGAAGAAGGGCATCAGCTCAGGAAAGCCCCTGGCGGGGCCGTTTGTACGCTGCACGGCAGGACACAGCCGTTCTGCTCTTCTGGGTGCAGAGCTGGTGCTTGCCAGCTCTGCCGTCGCTGCCCCATAAGCGATGCCCTGCCCTCGGTGTGGCACCGCAGCCTGCGCAGGAAGGATGCTATGGGCACCGAGCTCTGCAGAGAGCCCCACATGCTGGGAGGGTGGCACCTGCAGCTCCCTGTGGGTAATCTCAGTATTGGGGGCAACCTTAAGCCTTCTACACATCATGTTTACCATGTAATCGGTGGCTGTTTACCTTTGCACCTAAACAGATAGCAGCGAGTTGTTTACCATGGCCTCAGCCTGCTTTCCTGCCCTGCTTGCCGGGCAGTCGTTGGGCTGGATGCTGCCTGGAGGCCCGACTTGGAGAGGGTGGGGTGAAACCTCAGTTTCCAGGAGAGGAGGAGGATGCTCCAGACCATGTTCACGTACCTGCTCTGCAAGGCAAGCTGACGATGGCTGTGGGTTACTGTTCCAGTGTAGCCTCAGGGATAAATAAAAGGAGCCACATTCTCATGGATGCTGGCCCTCGTACCAGCTCCAGGTGTCACCAGGAAAAAGGGCAGCTCCTTGTCCTCAGCCAACCCAGAGGAGAGTCTGAGGCACCCGCGTGTCTCCCTGTCACTATTTCAAGGAGTCCATTCTGCCTGGCTGGACCATTTTCTTTCTGCTCCATTGTGGTGTGGCAGTGAGGAGCATAGCATCGCTCAGCTCCCCTTGGGCCAGCAAATTCCAGGCACGGACCAAGGGCAGCATCTGGCCCTTTGAAATGATCCACAAGTACCTGACACAGCCTGCTATGAGCGGAAAGCCAAATCTATAAACCTTCATTTTCTGATGCTGCAGTTTGGTAAATGGCAACAAGGTCATTGCTGGGTCTGGTTTTGTCGGTTAATCGGAAGGAAGATTTACAGCTTTCAGAGTATCTGGCCTAGAAATTATCATACAGATGCTCCTGGCATATGCTCCAACTTGAGGCAAAACACAAAGTAGTTTGATATTAATATAAGTTAGAGCTCAGTATGAACTAATCACATCACCAGAGATTTATCCTTTGGTGACGGCAAGAATTTGGGAACTGCTCAGGTTTTCCTCTGTGGACTAAACGCTGAATTTGGACCAACGAGGTGGCAAGGACACAGTGAGCGAAAAGTCTTGCCCTGTGAATGAGGGCAATAAAGGAGGTTTTCGTTTAGTTGCATAAACTCTCAACCTTTCTTGCTGCAAAGTGCCATCTAGTGTTCACAGCCATGCCTGCCGGCCCCTCGCCAGCCACAGATTGTGGGGTCAGGCTTGCAAACAGCTTAAAAAGACTACAGGGAAGGCAGGCAAGCAAACGAACTTTAATTGTTAATAACCAGAGGTTGTTGATCTTTAATACATGATTGTAGTAACTTAGGCAAATGAAGTTTCTTTGTGATGTGATGGAATAGGAGATGTTTCAACTGGGTTCAAAAATTAACCTGGACCTCAGAAAGCAAAGCAGAGACCATGCTGAAATAGCATGCTGTGCAGAAAGAAACTGTGGAATTTCATGCACAAATTATATGCCCAATGATGTGTCAAATATGCATGTGCAGCGAGCATCGTGGCATTATTAATGTTGTTTGTGTTGCAGTGGTGCTTCTGTGTGCTCATGAGGGAAGTGGAATTGGACACTGCATACATGGAGCGGTGCAAGATGGTCCCTTCCTCGCCAGTTTGCAAGCCAGCTGCAACGAGTAGGTGAGTCCAGGATCAGTAGAGCACGTTAATGACCATCACCTGCAGTGTAGGTGCATGCAAGTTAATTGTGCATGCACGTTAGTCATGCAATAGCCTAAAATTAGACCCAGCAAAGACACAGTTTAGCATCTAAAGTGCAAGAATTGGGGAGTTATGATCCACCAGGACACTTAGAAATTAGAGGTGGAGGGGAGGTAAAAAAGTGCACAAAAATAAGTCTGCATCCAGATTTGTATCTGAGACATCTTTCGCGCTGGGCTGGGGCTGTCCTTATTGGCTGGGAAATCTCCCTGCCACATCTGATCACCCGTGAAACCACCCTGAGCACAGACCTCAAACACAAAGGTTGTTATTAGTATTTGTTATCTGCAAAGTGCTGACAGCACTTAGAAGTGCCAGAGGATTCATGCCTTGGGTTTTGATCTTACAGTGGCCAGGAGCAGAGTCAAATTAGCCGAAACAACGTCCATGATAGAGAACAGCCCTACTGACAGGGAGCAAATTAGGTCTCTGACCTAGCAAAGCATTTAACCGTGTGCCACATTTTTTAGTACGTGTATCTCTGGATTAAGACCTGGATGATGTAACCTTTTGCTGCCTCTAATTTTTCTGATTGCAGTATGAAGCACAGCTCAGCTTGCTGGCTTAGAAATCCCTGTGTACGGTATTAATGTGCTTTCTAAACTGGCTCCTTGTGTCTGGACAGAACACCAGGGTTTCCTCCTAAACCCAAGAATCTTTCCCATTTGCCTTTCTGTTTGCTCCTTTGTGACCTGCTGAATCTCTCTCGTGTTCCCTGTCTCACCTTGCTGATAAATGACAAAGGAAACACAACGGCAATGAAGAACCTGGAAGGCTGCACAAACTGTAGGGGATGCTAAGAAATACCCAGTTTTATTTTCTTGGAGTTTGGGAAGCAGAAGTTGACTCTGAGCTTGAGGGTGTCACCTTGTTGTCAGAACTGACATGACCTTTATGAATTTCTCAGAAAACTCCTTAGCAATGAGGACTTTATGAAGAGCTATATGTCCCTCAAAGGGAGTTTTGTGTTTAAGGTTTTACTCTGGATCTTCACGTGCCATGGCAGAGGTATATCCTCTGCAGGACAAGCTGTGAGCACGTCTGCTTTGCTTCCCAAGCCATATTATAAGTTTGGTGGTTTCAGGGTGGGGAGTATGGGAGGTTTAAGGAGGAGACTCCAGCTGGAAATTGGTGGGTGTTACACTTGATCTGCTTGCATCCCTTGGTTCAGGAAGCCTCTGGGAGAGTGTGCCACAAAATACTCTCCTCTGATACCTTGCTTTTTCCCTGTACTCATTGTTGGACATGTGAAATCACTGGGCTAGATGGACTTTGATCTGCATTCATATCACTGCTCTTATCTCCCATGTTCTTCATTAATTCCCACCTCTTCTGACCCACTGCCTTGCTTCTGCTGCTGTGACAGGGCATGATACCACAGACGGCAACCCCACTTCTCTGTTCCTGCCCCGCTGTGAAGTTGTACTTATACATGTACATGGTCCTGGAGTTGTACCTATACGTGTACCGCTTGAAGCTGGCAGATGAGGTAGCTACCCCTCACCATGCGCATCCATCTCTTCTACTGAGCTGGGAGGGATACTGTTACAATGGGTGCTGAGTTACAAACTGCTTGGGTCATCTTAAATTTTGATGTAAAATTAAAACAATGAGGGAATTTATCAGCTCATGTTGTAAGTGATTGTTGCAATTGATTCTCATTTGTGCTGGCCAGAAGTGTTTCGTGATTCCATTCCCGAGTGAGCACCTGAACCTAGATGTTCACAGAGTCCTCAATTAGCAGTAGAAGAGAAACACAGCTAACAGAGTGCTGCTGAGTTATGGAGAGGCAACCTCAGAAGTTTGCACGTCAGGGTTACAGCTCCCCTTGCAAGTAGAACCGCCAGTTCTGTAATAAAGCCCAAGCGCGATGAAGCATATGCCCAACCAGCACAGAGTGTGCCGAGAAACTTGAACCGGGTTTTGTTTATTGTCATGTACTCTGAGCAGCAACATTTGCACAGATCAGAGCTGAAGATGGGGGGGGAAAGCCCACCCCTCTCTTAATTATTACAGCACAGTGTGTTTCTTTAGTGCCACCTCTTGGCCAGCAGACTATAAGGTTTCATACGAAGACGAGCATCTCGTGTGATGTAAACATGTTAAACCTGCTCTGCTTCATACTGGTGTTTCATGGAAGGAAGGAAGGAAGGAAATACTGTAAATTAGCATAGAAGAATAGCCTGAAATATTTGTATTTCTTCCTTTGTTTTTTAGCAGGCTTATGCTATGATGGGCATGGTATGGGTTTTGATGTAGAATCTTACCAGCTGGTGTGTGCTCAGGCTTTGAATATGATCATACCAAAAAAATAAAGCATTTTTAAATATAAAAATACCACAGTATTTTTCCCAACACACACACAAAAAAATTACTAAAGGAAAAGATTATCCACCATTTGCTTGGTTTATCTCCTCTAGACTGCACTTCCAACATAACTTTTTGGACTTACAGACTGTATGGCCAGAAGGACCCCTTCCACCACACGGGGATTTTTTCAGCGCTCCTTCCATCGACATCAGAACGTTGGGTTGAGCAAACTGCCAGTTTTTCAGACCATGGTCCACAAATCCCAGAATCTGTGACTTATTTGTGGGGAGTCAGGAAAAGGTAACTAATGCAAACAGGGCAAGCGTAAGGTTTGCTACCCAAGAGCTGAAACATCCATAGCAATATTTTCAGAAATCTGCAAATTGAGAAAAGTTGCACACAGCTGCGGTAGAGAATGCTCTTTAGATAGCTGCTTACCCTCGAGGTGATGTTTTCAAGTGACAGATCATCCATTACATCCTTAGGTAATCTGTGAAGAGAGTTAATTGTCTCCCCATGACATAAAACATGCAAATCTGGTTTGTAGCCTGAGTTCACGTAGCTTCCATTTCCTTTTGGTTTTTGCTAAGTCTCAATGGTGAACTCTTCTAACCAGGACTACCTGATTTTTTTGAAAGCACGAATGCTATCCTAATTACAAACTACTGATTAATAAAATGAACTCAATAATATATTAGAAAAATACCTTCTGATATGAATTACATATGGCCCAGCTTTACTGTTTAAGTCCTGCCTCAGTCACTGATTGGAATGGTTTATCCAAGCGCTTATCTTTAAGCCTCAAAATAATCCCACTGAACTCGGCAGTAGAAGGCAGCCCTCAGTATTAAAAATAAAATCTCCAACCCTAGCATTTTACAAATTTAAGACCCAGCAACCTAAGTGTTTGCCAACTGGAATCGTTCTTTTCATTTTGTCTTCTCTTGGGCATATTATGTGACTCTAGTTTTACTCATTAAAGTCTCAGATTGTGCTTGTTTTGTTAACAACCGTTAGGGCAGGGGTTCTTACTCTTAATTGGCACCATCTGGAAATGAGAAGGAAATTGCTCAGGATGAACGCAAAGACGAGGAAAGGCCCTGCACTTTTCCACGGTTGCAAAACTTGTTCCATTTGGAATAGCCACATCTGACCTCAGAACTGGCTTGTCCTTTATTTCTGCTGAGGGCTGGAGGGAGAGGGAGATTTTCTTTCAGGAAAAAGGCAATCTACACATTGCCAGCAGAACCAGAAAATAATCGTTTAAAAGCAGAAAGTTGCACAATTCGGGCTGCTAGCGAACTCGGCCTTTTTATGCAAATTGAATATCTTTGTTCCCAGGTTTTTTTCCAATCTTGCACCACTTGTTCAGCATTTCCTCATTTTCTGGCACTGGTTTCCATAGCTGCATGCAATCACACTCTCACACAGATGCCATTCCGTGTTCAAAGCACTGAATGCTACAGGGCATATTAGTGTTTTTATGCTTTAGATCTATCTTTATGTAACTTGAGAGCTCATTAATATATACCATTTTGTGTGATTAAAAAACAACAACCTGGCACATGCGAAGCTTTGAACAGGAGAATGGATTGCAAGGAAAATGGCTTTCTTCTCATTATGCAGATTTTAAGCTAGACATGAGATGGGCCCAGCGAGTCAATGGACGAGGTACAACTTCTGCAAGGTAATCATTCCCTGACTGCAGCCAAGCAGACTGTGTCTCAAAAAAACCCCAGGAGTTGTCAAACGCTCTTTGAAACGTAAAGGTTTTCACATGATGATTTCACAATAGTGGACAGAAATGAGTGAAAAATCCCATGATGGTCCCTTTAAGGCTGTTTAAAATCTCAGGGAAAGCCATTCTCTGCTGCTGAGGAAGAGCTAGAGACAGGACTGAGATGTGGAGGTACCGGAGCGGTGGGCTCACTATGAACAGGACACGGACCAGAGGGGTGTACGTACTCTGGCTGTTGGTGAAGCACAATTCTCCCAGGAGTTACAGCCTGAAACCTTGACTCTAACACTGTTGTGCCAAAAAAGGATTAAGGTTATGGGTGCCGGAGCGTAATTCTTCTCTAGCTGTGGATGCTGACTGTGAAGGATTGAGGTGATGAATATCTCCTGCACCAAATAAGGTGATGTGGGAATTTTTCTGACCATCGATCCTGACTTTTCAAGCTGCTTTCTGTCTAATGACACCAGCCTGTCCCCCGCTCGCCAAAGCACAGGCTGTTTTAGCAACACACGCCACAAGCGATTGCCCTTTCAGGTGGCGTGCCTGTCCCTGATACAGCTGTCTCTCCTGCCAGGGCATCCCGATAACCTCTCCAGATCACACAGCACACGCTCACATCCTCGCTCACGCTGCGATGGCTGCAACGATGAGGAGCAGCGGGAGGAATCGGGAACCAAAACCGACTCGGGATACGGCATCCAAAAGCGCAGAAGTCTGAAGGTAGGGAAACTGCTTGGTGCATTTGACAGCAATCGGAACACAAACACGGTCCCGAGGGGCAGGAGGACGTTTTGGTGTGAGAAGGAAGGAGGCCAGTGCAGCATGAAACAAAAATGACTCTTACTGAGGTATCTGTAAATGCTCTAGGAGCGTGTGGTTTATATGGCAACACTGAGCAAAACAGAGAACCGCTTCCCTGATCCCTTTGAGAAGCCCGTATTTCTAAGGAACAGCTTTCCAGAGAAAAAAAGATACTTTGTGTTAGGATGGCTGGGAACCTGCTGTCGTTACAGCTTGGGCAGTGGCAATAATGGAAAATGTGGAGTATAATCCTCCTGATGCTCACTAAAACCTTCCAGAAATGGGCAAGCAAACACATTTTTCTCATCTTAATCCCCAAGTTTGTGTTAAGGGGTAAGTGACTCGAGTCTCAATGCAGCCCCCGGCTGGCTGGAGGGGTGACGGGGAGATCCACACAACCTGCAGTGACTCCGTGCATTTTCCCAGTGCTGGGCAGTTTTCTCCCCTTTTTGCTTCTTCACATTCAGAGGGATGTACTGATTATATGCCACTATGACAGCAAATTGTGACTAATGTATGAAATGAAAATCCTTGCCTGATGGCACGGAGATCTTAGCTACTCCGCACTTACTGCCTCGCTACAGTTTCTGCCGGGTGTTACTCCAACACAATACTGAGCACAGGCAATTTACTGCAGAGGTCATAAAAAAAAAAAAAATCTCATTAAACCCACACTGTTTAAGAGTAGGTAGTTTCCCAGCTCCCGTTCCTGCTTGGTGCGAAGCCTTGGAGGCTGGCTGGGTGGCTGCCCAAGGGAAAAATCCCTCTCTGGAGTGAAGAACAGCAGTCGCAACAGGGAGGGTGAGCTTTGCGCCGCACAGGAGGATGCACAGTATTTTTCCCAACACAAAAATAATTAAAGGAAAAGATTATCCACCGTTTGCTTGGTTTATCTCCTCTAGGCTGCACTTCCAACATAACTTTTTGGACTTACAGCTGCCGGCTGCCTCGCTCCCTGCGCTGCCGAACCAGGGGGATGTAACCAGCTGCTGAGAGCGCAGGCGAGATGCGGGGAGGCTTGGACCTGAGCAAGTCTATTGAGTAGCCAACGGCTTGAATATGATAGCCATTTCACTTCCTGGGAACAGCAAAACCCCTGGGGACTTGGCACTTTCTCCCACGGGATGATCTGTTGAATACTCCGCAAGATGCTGGACCAAATTTTCTCTGCAGCAGCATCAGGTGCTTGCAACTGCTGCTCGGAGCAGGCAGGGCCAGTTGGCAGCGGCACAGGCGTCGTGCAAATGTGCTGATGTAGCACTGACACGGGAGCTCCTGCCAGGGCCCTGCCTGCAGAAGGCTAGGCAGGCACGAGAGCTATCTTTGTGCAGTGTAATTTACTGACAGCCCCAGCTGTCCTGTCTCCTGTTTGGAGGTGGTAGAGACCCCCCGCAGAGGTGCCACAACTGTGCCAGTCAGGGTGAATCAGGCTCTCCAAACAGCCACCACCCGGGCATTTCGCCTTCTCCAGCTGATGACCTGAGCCAGGAGATGGCATCTGTGCAGCCTGGCTCACGCCGACCGGCTGCGGAGCTGTGCGGAGGGAGGAGCAGCGCGGGGAGCGGGTGCTCCGTGGGCAGTCGTGAGCCTGGCCAGGGGTCAAGTGCCTTTGGGGAAAAAACACACCGGATCTGCTCCGGGGAAGGCGATTCATGCCTCTGTGGCTGGAGACTCAATTCAGTCCAAGAGAACGTGAACGTAACTATGGACGTTGAAAGGCCCCAACAAAACCCCATCAGTTTACTGATTTTTCTTCCAAGAAAATGACATTGTATATTTAAAATGAGTTACTTCTCTTCCCACAACACCTTAGTTCATCCTTTTAATTTTTTCACCTATAAAGCTTTGTTTTTCATTGGAATATTATGATTTATAGAAAATATTTGATGTTGATGGGGAAACAACACAATAATATCAGTTACCCAAGGAGAAATATTTGTATATACAGAGAGAATTTAGTCTCAAACACTCAGTTCACCTATTCATGTGTGATTTATATTGCCCCAGGCTCTGAGGCAGAGTGAACATTGACACCCTTTGATGTTGAAAGCAGCCCAGCGACTGGCCTTTGGAGAGATTTGTGATGTCTCTATCAGCCTGTCAATGGAAAACCAGGCAGCAAAGCCAGGCCCCCTAAAGATTTCAAGGCCTTGTAGGCAGAGGGATCATGTAAGCATTTTACTTCCACCGCGTGCTTGAGAGGCTGAGCAGAAGCGGCCGGGCTAATTGAGTGCCTACGGGGTGCTGTGCTGTAATCGGCATCTGCACAGCTCTCCATAACCGATGCCCTTTTGGCCTGGAAAAGGTGCCAGTGTCAGCAATGGGGACATTTAGCAACTGCGCACCCCTGAGTGATGGAGCGCTTCGGCTTCTGTTGCAGCCTAGTAGGGATATGATAACCCATGGCCAAAGTGAGGAATAAACCTTGCTTATTAGAAATGGAAAACGCTTTCTTGCACTTGTTGAGAGGTAAATAAGCTCTGCCTAGAATTTCTGCTCATTCTGTGGTATCAAGCATCCGGGGTTTTCCATGGGGTGAAATACTCTTGAGTAGGTTTGACATCCCACATACGAAAGCACAATGCTGCAACAACAAAAAAAAAAAGGCAGCAGCGTATTCTGCACTGCACGTCCCTGGCATGGGACCAGACCGTGCACTGAGGTTAGCGATGGGAAGCAGGTGGCAGGAGGGAACAGGAGCTGATGCTCCTTGTGAGTCGAATTCCCAGGCAATGTGTTGAGTAACACTTTGGAAGATAGGATTAAAATTCAGTACAATGCTGATAGATTGGGGAAATGGCTTGAAAACAGTAACATGCGATATAATAAAGACAGCTGTAGAATGGTTTACATAGAATTAGGGACTGCTGGCTAGGCACAGCAGGATCGGAGGATTACTGGGGATTATAAACTGAAGATGCATCTGAAATATGATGCTGTTGCAAAAACAAACAAAGGACCAGCACTCTGTGCTCATATTGAGCCTGAGCGCTCATTTGAATCAGGTGTGTCCAAGGTTGCAGCTCAACAGGAGAGGTACAGAAACCATCCAAGCACTTGGAAACTAAGAGCAGCGGGGAGCTGGTATGTACCACTTGGCAAAGACAGACTAAGGGATTGCCTGTGAGGGAGACACTGCACCAGTCAGAGACTGAATCTGCCTCCCGGTTGTGGAGAACTGAAAAGTGAAGCTGCTGGTAACTCAGAGCAGAGGAGGAGCACAGGCAAGGACGCCAGGGAGCAAGTGTCACTAACTGCCGTGCCCTGGTGACGGCTGCTGCGCTACCTTGGAAGGAATCATGCTCAGGCTGCTGGTTTGTGTCTGGTTCATTTTACATGTGATAGAGATGAAAAGCTGAACTTTTTTATAAAAAGCCCAATTCTGTCGGGCAGCAATGAGGGGGGCAGGAATATGGCAATAAATTTCTTTGCTCCTCTGGCTGCAGCATTGAAAAGCACTCACACCTATAGCATTAGCGATGCCATATCTTGTCCTTAACTTGTCCCTTTGGAAAGTCCAAAACTGGCATCATCCTTCCTTGTCTCTTTCCTTGTGCCCTTCAAGTGAAAGGGCTGTAAAGTCACAGGCTTAAAGGTTGTGAACAGGGTATCTGAGGCAGGAGAGCAGATATCCGCAAATTTGCCTCAGTGGGAAAGCAGAGAATAATTGTGGGTTCTGATTTTCCAGGGAGCCTCTGTGGGGAACTAATGGTCTAGACTTGTCCTTTTTGAGGCCTAATTATGTCTCTCTGTCAAACTATAAAAACAAGAGTCTGTAGCATCACAAGGGAAAATGAAAGCTATTGGCCTGTGTTCTGCATTTAATAGGATGTCAAAATCTAAAGCACAGTCTGGCTGGTTTTTGACTGAGGTTAGAAAAGAAAATGCAACTAATTAGGCTGTTTCTGACTATCCCTCTCTGTCTAATAGCTGCAGACTTGCAAATTGTAACATACTGGGAGTCCCAAACTCTCTGATCAGTGCTGCTGTCTGGATCGGAGAGATCTTTCCCGCTGATGGGATTCAGGCTCCACTTGAGCAGTGTCACTGGGAAATGCCTTGTGCCATCGCACCTCTCCGGGTTGAGATGGAGAAACAGAGCTGGGTTTCAGGCATAAGGAGGTGCAGCTGGAAAGGAGCAGGGTGCTCCATGGGAAGCGTCCTATGCTGTTGATGAACTAGTCTTTTACAGCTTGCCGTGAAGATTAATTTCCAAAGTCTTTGAAAATGAAGGAACATTTGGAAAGGACCTTGTGTATGAAATGCAGGCTTTACTCTTTGGTTATCGTGATCCCTGAATCCAAGTAACACACAGTGGTCTCCAACAAATATAAAAAAGTATGGGAGCTATAACTCACCCAAAAAAATACCCCAGACATCTTATGTGTGAGCTAAAGCAGTTAGTCCCAATCTTTTTCTAGCCACGCTGCTTTTCCATGTCCTGCTCTTCCACCTGCACCCAAGTTCTGACCATTAACTCTGCTCGCACACCCTTAGAGCTGCTGCCTCCTTGTTTGCAGTCCTTCATAAACAAACACCAGAGCACAACGTGACCAGGTACCTCTAGAAAACCTGAGACAACAGGAGGTGATGACCTGTATTGAAACTACTAATGCATTTATTACACAATTACACCTTGGAGTCTGCTTTGTCGGGTAAAGTTAGATGATGTCCTAGTGCCTTCCTCTATCCTTTGGAAGTTGGTTTGAGGTTTTTTTTTTTTTTTCACATGGAAATAATTTCTTGGAGAGAACTGCAGCAGTTACAAATTCCTTTTACCTTTCCCTTGTCAGCTGCCCTCATTCTGAACGAACGCTACGCTCAGCTGGCTCCTCATGTTTTACAGATGAACTGAAATAAAAGTGGAATTTGTCCCACTGTGAGAGAAAGGAAGAGGAAAAAAATAACTGTCTACAAGATTTTTCATGCAAGTCCCACATCCTTAGTTCTGCCCTTTTTTTGACACGGAAATTTGATTGTCTTCTGCTTAGACATTCTGGGGTGCCTTTCTGGTTTTTGTTCTTCTTTTCTGACCCGACTTTGGGTTAGTGCAGAAACCACCAACTTTGCCTCATAGTCAAAACTAAACACTGCAATTCAAACTCAGAGGACATCAATGGGCAGGAAAAAAAATGTGGCTTCAAAATGGTGATTTTTTTCATGTCACTTCTGCGAGGTCTTGCAGAGGGATATGAGTCAGGAAAGAAGAGTCAATGAGTCTGTAAGAAAATGGAAGGTCTTTCCAGGACTCAGCCTGAAAAGAAAGAAGAAGGGTGGAAAAGAGTGTAAAAGGAGAAAGACTTGCATAACCCAAAGGAGCTTTGGAAGCAGAGAGTAACGAGAGCACCTGGATCTCCTTGGCGACTGCCAAAATACTGTGTGACATCGCCTCAACACTTGCATGGAGATTTATAGCCGTATTTTCCAATAACTGCACACTGATTTCACCCACAAATAATAGTTTCTGCAGACACAGCTAACCCATGCTGTAAAGTGTGTGTTTTCCCAGGCTGTAGCTGGAAGAGAGACTTAAAGCAGCTTGGGACCAGTACTGGAAGCAGAAAAAAGCTGCTCACTAGGAAACCTTGTTGAGGCAGACCATTCTTCTCTGGCTTTATATGAAGACGCCTAATTTTGATGGACCCATGAATGGCATAGACTAACATTAACCACTGTGGCAGTGGCAAGGAAAGGAAAAGGACTTGGCCATGACTTGGAAATGTCTTTAGCCTCAGGTCTGTCCTGTGTTCCCAGTTGTAGAACTGATCCCACTAAAAATGAGGGTGGCAAAACTGTAGCCTTTCTATGGATTATTCCCAATGGCCAGTAGCTTTATTAGGAAAAGATCTGGGCAGGAGGTAGTAGCTTCATTTTGGTGTAACCCCAAGGTACGTCCATGAAGAGGGCTCATCCACTGCCAAGTCCTGGAGTCCGGGCAGGAACCAGTCACCGGCTGCTTTCCAGGCCCCTTGAGCACAGGCTTCCCAAAGCTTACTGAGAAGCTATTTAGATAAGGCCTCTAGCTGTATTTTTAGGAAAGCCTTTGAGAATGGTCTTAACCTAAATGCCCATTTAAGTCTTACTGAATCTTGGTAGAGGAGGATTTAAACATGTCCTTAAATAATTTCCTGATTGCAAGCTGTAGCCCTCAGTTGGGTATTGCTGACAGTTTAGCCATGATAGTCCTCTCCTAGCGTGAGTAATGTGTGAGGCAGTGCAGGAAGAACAAAATGATAAATTACCGCTTTTGAGAGGACAGACAGTTTGTTTGCTGTCCCCCACCAGCTCCTTCCTTCTGCAGAGGTTCATCAGGGTTTCTCCAGTCAGCCCAAAACCCTTCCTGGCTGCCCCACGCTTGCCACAGCTTGATGGGAGCTACAGAAATGGCACATTGGACCACCAAGGCACAGGGCATTTTGAAGTTTTGACCTTGACCAAGACAATCGGAAACGGCAACTAAAATACAAGCTGCTTACATAGGGAAGGGGGAATTAATAACCGCACAGCTCAAATTTAGCATAAAAAGTTATAAAACTGGAATTATGGAGGTGGGAGGGTCTGGGTTTTTTCCCCTGTGTTTTCATCTGTGTGGCTTGAAGGTTTGGAAGGGACGTGCTGCTCAAATAAAGGATTTCTTTTGCCTTTTAATCTGCGACATAAAGATGACATAAAATTTACCCCTGTGAGTTGCCATATAAATGAATCCAAGTCAAATAATGCACAGGGAGCAACAAAGCAACCCAGCCCACTCTGCTCTGCAATATGGGTGTTTAATTTGTGCATAGAAATCCCAGGAACTGAAAAAAGCCAGGGCCATTTCACATGTACATCCCCACACAAGCCTCCCTCCCAAAATATTTTTTTTTTTGGGGGGTGGGGGGGTTGGTTGTACAGGGAGGGAAAAAAGGTCATCGAATCCGTGTTAGATGACAGCACAGATTCCTCGGCTACAAAACGCAAGGGCCGAGCAGAACAAAGAGATTTGCATTCTAAGTGATGCAAAGCAGCCAGCAGTGTTTTAATGTTGTGTTTGCTCTGTGATGTCTTCATCAGGCGCTCAAAGGCAGCGGCTCTGGCAGCCGCGGGTCCCCGTGAGCCTGTCAAACTCCGTTTCCATGGTTTTCCTTCAGGCAGCACC
Source organism: Grus americana (assembly GCF_028858705.1). NCBI lineage: Eukaryota > Metazoa > Chordata > Aves > Gruiformes > Gruidae > Grus > Grus americana. The sequence continues at coordinate 19,481,560 of NC_072861.1, read as the reverse complement.
ATCGGCAGACAGCACGGAAACGGACCCTTGCAACCTGTTTTGAACAGTGTCTCTGATGTAGGGCCCCAGAGCGGGCATCAAACTAGCAACAAGCAGGAAGAAAATAACAATTTTGCTTTTCGCAGGTGTCAGAGCGGCAAACAAAAGGCTGTTTATAAAAGATGCAACATCCCCTTTTTGTCGGTTGTTGGCAGTTTAAAGTCGGCCGGGCAGCCGTCAAGTTAAGGAGGAGGTTTTGGATGGGGTGTGCTGTGAGAGAGGGAGCTCGTCTTGAGGAATTCAAATTGTTTCCTCTTTAATCCTTTAGCCTCACTAAATAGGGCCTTCTCATCACCAAACTAATAGCTATTAACAGCGTTTAAATTATTCCATTTCAATCAATGAGGAGGGCTATTTTCTTCAAACAATTCCAGTTTTTTTCCAGACAAAGAAAGCGTAAGGGTCTCACTCTTCCCTCACCTTGATGAGCAGTCTTTCATTTAAATAAAAAGTTCAGAACATTTAAAGCATTTGAAGCCATATTTGAGCATTGGCTCTGAATATTCAAGAGCTGAGAAAGACAAGTCCATGGTCTTTTGTCACCGCGGTTGCCTGTGTGCAGTGATGGCGCGGAAACGCAGCCTGTGCTCAAAGAGCAGACGTCAGGGGAGCTGACAGCCAGACCCAGCTGGACCAGTGAATTTCTGAGCAACGCTGGTTAGGGAACTTCACCCCTTGGTGCCTCAGTTTCAGCATGTGTGGCATTTGGTTAATAATTTATTTCTTCTTTTGCGAAGGACGTGGAGTTTTATGCCCAAACGTGATACAAAACTCATGGTTACCCTTGTGGGCATTGTGACACTAGTGACTGGAGCCAATGCAATTCCTGCGAGGACCAGTTTTCCATTAAAAAAAAATTGATGGGTCAGACGCGGACCAAGTTACAAGAGAATCTGCTTTTTCCTACCAAATAGCTGACTTCATCACAGCTGCTCGGGGAGGTGCTGGGAGCCACTGGCCTCGTTGGCTCCTGTTTCCTTTGCGGTGCATCTGCCAAGCCAGGGAGAAGCCAGGAGCTGGGAAGCCTTGGGACCATTGGATCCCAAGCAGCCTTTTTTGTTCCTGTAGTGGAAAGACTCAAGTGGACATTTGGTTTTTTACGAGACTTATGGCTTCTGTTCAGGAGCTGTGGATGGTCAGCTGGGAGCTTATAACACAATACTTTCATGCTCATCAGGGGCTTCCACAGCAGGGCTTTTTCCTTCGCACATCCCTATGTTGGAAGTCAGTGAGCTGTGAGGACGGCAGTCCAGGATTCCTGGCTCTTCTGGGCTTTGAGGTTCTGGTCTCCTCTTCAGTTTACTAAAAAGAAGCCACAGTCTTGTATTCCAGCTCCTGATTTCATGATTCCCACTGCCTTGGAGACACGCTCTCGTTCTCTCAAATGGAAAAGGTCAAAAAGCTTGTGTTTTTGTTCCAAATTAGTGGGGAAGCCAATGGAAAAAATAGCCAAGTCTCATGCAAAACAGAGATGCATTTTTCTGTAGATCTCTCAACCTGAAGCACTCCAGTTCATGTTTTGGCTGAAGTTATCCAAAGTACATTCAGCAAATGCTGTTCCTGTCCTCACAAAACTCGCCTCCTACATTTCCAGATGCTTTCGGAGTAGACTGATTTAATACTTTACCTATAATTAAGTGGCTATTGAATAGTGTTTCCATATACAACACTGATTAGCACCGGAACAAGGCCAGGTACATCCATACTGACACTATGGGCAAAACATTAACAGATCCCAGCATAACTAACTGCTGTGTACAAGGTATCCGTGTCCCAGGAATAGTTAAATTCCTTTTCCACTGATAGAAGCAACACATTTGTTCTCAATGTATTACTGTACAGTGCAGAATATGCTCTGACTTTCTCAAGAGCCAACTGTAGAGCAGAGCAAACGTTCAATGAAATGAACAGTGGCTGGCATGAAGCGATGGGGTGAACAAGCCGCAGACTCTAGCAGAGATTTCTTTTGATCAGAAGAACTGCTCGTGACTTTTGTTCGGTGCCTCATGATGAAAAAAAAAAAAAATCCTCTGGTGGGAAAAAAAAATATGCCTGTGTCACAGTGGAGTCAGAAGCTGGCAGTCATAGAGCCTGGACTATTTTTTTTAATGAATACTTGTGTTTGCAGGGTATTGCATGATCATACAAAATGTGGCTTTGTATTGTTTCCCAGTTTTGAAAATAGCTGTAAGTGGTGTGGGTTAGAGCAAACAACCAGGCAAAGCAGAACTGACTTCATTCAAGAATGGTTCGGAGCCATACTCCTGTGTAGCAGGGTAAAGGGGACATGTCCGGGGAATTACTGGAGGGAACTGCAAACAGTTGCTTGAAAGCTGAGAGCTTTTGAAAAAATAAAAATAATAATAAAAAAAAAAATCTCATCTTCTCTGTATAGCTCCACTGTTATTTATGGATGAGGACTGAGCTGGAGGGAGGGAGGGGTGCTTAGGAGGTGTTAACCTTGTACTTTCTCCATTGCTTTGTGAACTCTATCCTAAAAATCAGAAGATTTACAGATGTATTTATTTTGGAATAAGAATACATCATTCTGGTTTAGAATAAACCTCTCCAGAATACGACTTATCACCTGTGTGGGCAAGATTTGAGGGCTGTGCTGATTCGCATGGAGAAACAGGCTGCAAGCGTAGAAGGGGGGAGCCTCCCCCGGGAAGCCACTGCCTGCCCCAGCGGAGTAAAACTACAGCGGGGGAAAAAACCATTGCTATTCCGGAATAAGATTATGCACAGAGTTACCCCAAGAGTTGGGCAGGGAGAAGCATGTTAACCTCTTGTGTGTTGGGAACCAGGTAGTACCCTTGAGCCCCATCACCAAATTATTAATTATTCTGTAGGATCTCCCTCCTGTGGGTGTATTCCCATTCTCCTGCTTTGATTTAGCAGCACGATCTCACTATTACCATCACTATTATTTTATTTGCTCTTCTTACTTTTCAAGCTATTAGAGAAAAGTTTTTTATGAGAAAAAAAAAAAACAGTCTGCAGTCTTACTCTGCCAGTAAGCAGGGATTTATCATGTAAGAAGTCTTTCTAGGCTGTCAGATTTATATTATTCTTTGGAACTGTGGTTGGGAAAGGTGAAAAATAAAATCAAAAAGGACAAAGAATTTAGCACAGCACAGTGTGCATGAGGTACCCTGAGCAGAGGAAACACACTGGATGACATAGGGTGAAACAGAAGTGGGAAAAAGTAATTTTATCTCAGCATTTGCTTTGGCTGACTTCTCAGTTGCCAACATATTAATGGCTCTTCCCCTAGCAACTACAGAGCTTCCAACATGCAACTATTCTTTGGTCATAAAGACAAAAAATGGAGTTTGCCAGAACAGAGCTACCCCATTCTGGGCTGCTGACAACAGTCCCAGACTGTCCATATGCTCTGCTGCACTCAGAAGTGGTAAAGCAACATTTTTGCTCCCGCTGGTGCCGGTGGTGTCCCTGCGGTTGTTATTGTTCCCATCCAGCCCCTCTCCTCTTCCCCGGAGCTCCTGCCTGTTCTGTTTCAGGCTGTACCGACAGCAATGTCACAGCTCCTGAGCGCCGAGGAGAGCGAACAGATGTAGCTGTTGTCGCTTCCCTGCGAGCCGGTGGCATGGCCTGTCTCACTTTATTCCTTGAAATGGCTCCTGCGGGATGGCCGGGGAGCGGCTTAGAGTGACAGGGGACACGGAGGGAGCAGGGATGCTCCCACGGGGCAGGTCCGAGCGGAGGTAGGTGAGTGGCCCGTGTCTGGCAGGGAGGAGCAGCTCTGGAACTGCAGGGGCTAAGAGTAATCTCTTTTTCTGATGGGTTGTGTGCAATAGATGAGATGGGCAGCGGGGAGCGAGGCGGCAAAGGACTAGCAGGTCCCTGACTCCTGCAGGGGATGGATAGGCAGTTCTCGGTTCCTACCCAGCAGGAATTCAGGGCTCTGACGGTTTTTGTAGAGATCGACTAAAACATTGCCTCTTTGAGTGACCGCCATGGGATTTGGCTTCTCTCTGCACATGGGCAGAGCGTGAGTGTTAGATGAGACCCCAAACACTGCCTCCAAAGGCCAGTACAGTTCACAATCGGCTTAAGCCTACGCTGCATTTTCAAGGAGTGATCCCATTTTCTCCTCCATCTCTCAGCTAGAAACCCTCATCTTACTCAAGTCCAGCCAAAATCTAATCATGGAACGGGCCAAATGGCTGAAGAAATGCTGTTTGTACACAGGGTGAGCAGAGAGGTAATGATGGTGGCAACCTGGCCTCACATCTGCTTAAGCTGTGAAACTGCACCCTTGGCTGGCACCGAATTCTCATGTTTAACTCTGTATGAAGCATCCTGATGTCTTACAGCCCCTGGCAGAAGTCTTTGCTGTTGTATTGACCTGGGGGTTCCTGATGCTTTGGACAAGCTCAGTCAGGTCAGCAGAAAAGCTGAAGGTATATCAAAATACTAATTTCTACCTGTAGCCATTAGCAGTAGAGGGAGAAATTAATTGTTCTGATTCCCTTCCATGGAAGACAAGAGTGGGCAAAATACCAGGTTCTTTCCACTATTAAAGCTATTGTCTTCCCAAACCTACTCTTATCACAACTTTCTGTGCTTTCAGACGAGGAGATTCAGTGCTGCACGCCTTCTTTAGCGTAAGGATTTTTGTGTTTATCTGCACGCTCACTGCCAAAGCAGATAAGAGACTTTATTCTCTGTATTATCGCTGTTTTTCTCCTTCCTAGGAGCCAGTCTGACTTTAAAAAGAGGGGTAAATATTTGAGCTTGTTTTGCAGACCAAAAGTGAGGTTCTGGGTTTTATGGTACTTATTTATATCCACCGAAATAATCAGCTTGAAGAGGCTTTTTCAGCTTCTTGGGCTAAAAACTTCCCTTTTGCTAATATTCGCTTGCTCTGTTCATTATTCCGTGCTAGACTCTTCCCTCCCCTGATTGCATGTTATCACCTTCAATGGAACAGCTGTGTCATTGCTAAAGGGTGTTAATCTTCCCCTAGCTAACACCTTATTGACAGCTCGAGTCAGGGAGGCCCCCAGTCTTTTCTGACTTGGGTGACTTCTCAAAACATTCATTTTTTTAGCTTCCTTTTCATTTCATACCAATCCTGCCATAGTCTGACCTGGAGAGGTAGCCACAGCCTAGCACAGCCCCTTCTGGGCTGCTGCAGCCAGGTTTGAAACGTTCTGCCTGTATCAGTTCTAACGATTGTAACCAGGAGAATATTCCCTACCAATGTCAAGGGACAATAAGCCAGAGCTAATCAATAAGCACAATACCTACGGCACACCAGAGCCCAGAATAGAAACTGCTCCGGCAGGTGGGACAGCTGGCTTGAATTTTTATTTAGTGGTTGTGAAAGGCACCGTGGCTTTCAGCGAGACAAGAGCAGCGCTGACAGTGACAGATCCCCCATTACATTGTGCCACTGAACAGAACGAGCCACTTCAGCAGATACAGTTCATTTTTCCTGAGAGTTTTGTAAGGGCTTGGAATTAGTCTAGAATTTCATTTTTCTGACTTCCCTTTGCCTGCCAGAGTTGTGGACTGCCCTGCAGTTTCCAAGGTCACCTTGACTTTTTGGAGGTTTGGACTGTTGCTCTGACTCTGGAAAGATCCAGGGCAAATCTGCATCCTGAGCTGATTGCCTGCACACATCTGCCTTAAAACAGCCAGGGCAGCAGTGGGCATCCCGGTTGGGATTTCTGCCATCTCTCGTGAATGCTGGTATCCAAGGGGATCTTTTCCAGAGACAGCCTGTTGTGCAGTGGAGGAGCAATAGGCAGCAACCTTCCTTTTAGTCTATGCTCCTTGACTGTTAAATAAATGCAGATACTCAGATTTATCCTGCCTGTGTTCAGTCACAGCCCTGAGGTGCTGAAGTTGGGAACAAATCGTCTTCTCCTCTACAGTCAATGGAAAAAGTGAAACCACTGAGCCCACTTCAGGTTGTGTCACTTTGTAGAAGTTTCCCCATGGATGATACAAGAAACCTGGAGCAGCGGTTCCGAACAGGAGACATTAAGCAATTAATCAACAGCAGTTGTCCTGGCCTCCTCGTGGAGTCACTGTAGCAGAGTGGTGGCCACCAGAAGTGGGACTGAACAGCCCACTGCTGATATAACCTGAACTTCCCACCAAGCCTAAGCATTTCTGACAGTAGAAAGCATTTACCAGTGGACAGCTGAGCAGATCAAGATGGATAAAGTTCTCTTCTTGTTTGGATTAGGAGATAGGTCCAGAAAAAGAAGACAAATAGGGTCATAAAAGAAATGTAACATTTATTTTATACAGTGATTTACTCATCCTACTTCTCCAGTACTTACAAAAGCAGCCGAGTTCAACACAGGGGTTTGAGTACAGAATTGAGAACAGGGAGTGTAGGGGCTTTTGCAGAACTTGAACTCATCATCTAATTTTATTCCCAGTGTAAGTGGAGTTATCTAATTGATGATGATTATTAAATTTATTAGACCGGACAAAACTGGGGCAGTACTAATAGTCAATCTGTGCCCAGAACGGCTTTACCTAACAGCCAATGTACAAGTACTCACTTGATGACGAGTTATATCGTACTTTGAAGATACATGTGCTATGACTGTCAATTGACTTCAGACTTGACCCTCACAAATATTGTATCCCCCCTCAGATACACCTTCTGTGGGGCTGCAGTTCCAAATATCCTGCTGCAGCTCCAAAGCCATCAGCAGACTTCTTCTGGGCCTGAACTGGGCCAATGACATTTTCAGACAGGCTTGGCCAGATGTAGTCGTTAAAAGAATTAGGGCAACACAGAGCATCGTTAATGAAAGAAACACAGGCCCTCAGGGAAAAACATGAACATCAGGTTATCTGGCCACCAGCTGATTCCTTATCAGTAAGTGATGTAGCAGAAGGCCAAGTTGTATTAACATGTACCGAGAGCCCGCAGTCACATGGAGAGGCACCGCACTTGGGACGGTAACCTGGTCTTGATATTCTGTCAAAGCAGAACATGCAGGACACCAAATTTATTTTTCTTTTTTTTTAATTTTGCTTTTTGCACTACATACGATAACCTGCTCAGCTAAACATCCTTAGCTGACTCCCACTATGTGAGCCCCAGGGAGCTGAGCTGGCTGGCCAGCACGTCTGCAGGACCAGGGCTTCAGTCAGGTCATCGCTTGCTGGTCGGGTGTGCTGGCCCTGTGATAGTTTGATACAGTCATAAATTACCAATGATTCTTTTTCCCATCTCATGAGAAAGAAAACCATCAAAAATTGGCTGCATATTTGATCTAACAATAAAATGGAAGAAAAATGCACTCGGCCTAGTAATAAGTTTGCTTCGGGATGTCGGCTTTGTCCGCTCTGACCAAACCCTGTGCCCGGAGCTCGCAGCCAGGTAGCTAAGAGAAGTCTGAGTATTATTTAAAGGCTTGGTAAGGTCACTGTGGCCGGAGCCTCTCGGCTCTGAATTAATCTCCTTGGCACAGCAGCCTGCTCTCGCTCAGCCGCTTGTGCTCGCAGGTACATTCGTGTAGAGCAATGCCATCCAGTGGTTGCTCAGATTCATCACAAAGCCCATGGCTCCTTCCTGAGGGACATTACAGGAGCCGAAACGTTTCTGCTCTTGTTCCCAGCTAAGGCATTTCTCAGCTTTTAAAAGACTGTGACAGTGGCCAGCTTGATTGCTGCCAGCCTCTTTGGCTTTTTGCATGTAAAACCCAGGTATGTTTTAAGTAGTAGCCACTTGAAAATGTTTAATAGACATTTTTGGGGAAGTAATATTTTATGTATGCAGCCCAAATACACAAATTTATCATCAGACCTGGATTTCGGTGTGGGGAGTGGTTACATGGAGTCACGTGGAAAATTATGCTGATATTTGAGATAAAAATGCAGTCTGTGGATGAAACTCTCTGTCCAAAGCCCAGCAGATATTGAGGTCACTCAGTGGGACATTTCAGGATGATGGCCAAGGGAAAGGACGAACAAGGGCTGGGCTGTGCAGAACCTTTCTCCATTAATGTCCCATTTTAAGGAGCCCCAGTATTGCCGCCTACCCAAGGGCTGGCCAATTTTTGTAGCGGCAGTCTTAAACCTGTCTGGCCACATCCCCCTCTCGCCTTCTCCCAAAGACCCACCATCGCACGGTGGCACAGGCAACATCCCATAGTGACTAAATTAAGTAGTCAATATTTTTTGCCTGTTCTACTCCCCACGTCAGGGCCGCGGATGTGGATGATTTGTCATACCAGACACCGCGACCCGTCGGACACGGCCCGTCCCCGGTGCACCCGAGCGCAGGCTCTGGCCGTGCTGGGGGGCACAAGCCTGGTCTCACCGAGGGGCAGCCCTTTGCAGCGGGGGGGGGTCCGGTGGGTCCCACCCTCCTTTACACTCGGGCCGGGGTTGTATGGTGCCGGGAGGTGGTTGTGCACGCCGGTTGTGTTTCGGCGTGCTGCCGCTCCTGCTCAGTGGTACAAATTCCAATCAGGCGCGACAAAGCCCACCGGGTGCTGCTGCCAACAGGTGTCTCATTAAACATCTCTCAACCTTACAGGCATTCGCATTGACAAGAACCAAACTCACACTCAATCACAGCTTAATCACAGCCAAACTCTATTAACAAGTCATACTAATTACCAACTTCTAACAATTTCTCAGGTTCAGAGGCAAAATATCCTTTCTTTATAGATGAAAACAGACTTGTGATACTCCAGCTCTGGCCGTAATTAGGTCCTTTTAAACAAAACAAAACTAAAATAAAAATCCAGACGGATCCCTTTGTGATAACGGTCCTGAAAGTACAGTTGTACGACGAGATGTTTTGTTTGTTTTAATTTTGTATCTGCTATGTTGCCCACAAGGGTCCAATTAGCTTGTTACAGATGCTTGTATCAGTTTTATCCGCTTGTCTTTTTTTTAATTTTTTTTTTTTAAGAGGGGTAACTTGTAGCACAGATTGCTGGCCTGCAGGCATCCAGAGATCAACAACCAGCTTTCTGTGATACCAAGCCCCCTGTGAAACAGGCAGTCCTTACCCACAGCATTCATAATGCAAAGGGTAAAATGAACAGCGGGGAGGGAGGAGCTTGCACTGGATTTTGGATTATTGTGGAATAATCTGGTGTGTTTGAAAGTGGCCTGAAGATGGCAAGTCTGCCATGGCTAAGAATAACTCCGACAAACTTTGGTCGCTACACCTTGGAAATTAAAATGCAGGTTTTAGTTTTAATAGCATGAAGGGCTGCCTTGCAACAAAATAGAAAGTTCTTAAAAGGTGGCTTTGAATTGCACATGTCACTATTTATTCTTGTCCCCTGGTATGTTCAGCACACGTGTAATTCCATGTTAACCTGGACGCTTTCCTCCATTGTGTGGCTGTATTGAGTGCCCGAGCACTTGAGAACTCACTTGTGTAATCGATACGCTTACAAAAGGGTACATATAAATAACATGAAGAATCTGACTTGAACTGCCAGTGGGGGTATCGCAGCTAGGGCTAATGCCTCATCCTTAACTCATGCTGCTGCTGAAGAGAAAAAAAAAAAAAAAAACAAAAAACAACAAACCTCACACAACAGACTGAGTTAAGGACTAACATAAGATTTCCTAGCATTTTCTGAGCAGTGTGCTTCAAGGGAGAAAGCCTCCTCTGAGTACCTGCAGTGCAAAATCCAGGAGCTAGGTGTTTACCTGTTCTTGGGTTTAGTTGCTGTTTGCTTTTCCTCTCCTTAATTTTAAAAGGAAATTAACATTTCTCCTGGAAGATCACAATGATGCAGCTCAGCAGAGACCCACCAACTCGAGCCTTAGTATCAGCAATTATTTTTACCCTTGGTGCAGGCAGTTTTGTTTCTTCAGCGAGGTGTGGCAGGATGAACACGGGATATCTGAGGCTCCTGGGAGAAGGCTGCATTTCCTGGTGTGGGCTGCTGTGACGTGGGATCCCAGTTCGGCTGGCCCTGAGGGTCGTTAGGTGATGTGCAGGTCTGTGGAGATGCAGGCACCTGAAAGCAGCTGCAGGGAGGAGCAGGGTGGCACCCAGCTATGGAGAAGAGTGGAGCAAACCCACCCACCTTTGCTTCCCCTGGCGCAGCCCCACAGGCTCCGTCCTTTGCTTGCCCCCACTGCCGGAGATCAGCTGTGACCCCGGCGTGATGAAGAGTGAGACGCTGGTGTGATGAAGAGTGACACAATGGCTTAATGGTAATGTAACACAGGGAGAATCGGTCCAAAAGTTATTGTTACCTGGCAAGCGCAGAAGACTTGGGTTTGAGGTTCGGTGTTGAAGGCTTTGTCTTGTAAAGGTACAAGCCTCTCGTCCTGACACTGCCATCGTCCTCCATCCTGAGGCTGACTGGATATGATGAAGTGATGGCCTGACAAGAGGATGGAGCACAGGAGACTGTGGACCAGACCATTGCTTTTCCAGATACGATGCATAAAACAAAGCAAAGCCTTTTCTGAAGCTTTCAGACTGAAGATGGATCAGGCCAGCGTTTCCATGCTTGCCAGCCTCCCATATGAGCTGGCAGCGGCTTCCCAAATGTGGTTCAGCAAGGAGATGTACCAGAGAGAGAAGGGATACAGTTAAATCCCGGTGAGGCTACACATGGGTGCATCTACTGATGGCACAGCAAGCCTTTTATCATTACTGCTGCAGCAGCGGTGGTGCCACAAAAGGTGGCACCTTTCATGCGGGGACTCTTGTTTCTATGGCCCTAAGTAGATGTGCTTGCAGCGGCCACGCTGCTGTTGACAAGTGACATCGCTCATGCCAGTGAAGGTGAGTTTCTGAGGCTCTGGAACAAGAAGGAGAGGGTTTCTTTTTGTGAAAATGCTTGTTTTCAGTGTAAGGTCCACTTCTGCTTGAGTAGGAGGAGGTAAAAAGAAAGGTCTTTGTTCAGAGCCATAGTAGGGCGGGACAGGAGATGAGATATTGATGTGCAATGGAATAACCATGAGAACATTCATGAAGTGTTTCATCAGGGGAAAATGGGAGCTTTTTGTCTAGCCATAGTCTCGTTCCTCTTCATAAGAGGCTGATTCGGATCAGAGCAGAGCACCTTTTTTCAGCTCTTGCCAGATGAAATTTGGAAGAAGAGGCTAGCAGGTGCTGACACAGGCTCCAGAGGTTCGTTCTGGTTCCCATGTTTCTTCAGCGTACAAGCCCAGGGCCAAAGCAATCTGGCTCCTTTTGGGGAGTACAGCATGCGTGATCAGCAACCCTTCCTCGTTCTGAGCTTTTCTTTGGCATATGGATTTATTTCTTCTTCATGGATTTTTACTGTTCCTGAAGTTAAAAAAAAATAAATAAATTAAAACAACTGAAGCTTTACATTTTGTGGAGCCGTCACTTCTGATCAGAAACTGAAATCCCACTTCATGCTCCTCCAGTGTGGAAATCTGTCAGGTAAATAGAAATCACCTCGTAAAAGCCCTTAAACAGCTCTGGTTTATGTTTTAATTGAGGAACAGAACATTTTAAGCACTTTTATTGGGTGGTGCCTGCTGAATGACAGATGTCTGTGGCGGAGTAACGCTGAGCACACCTTCATAAACAGGGCAATTCCTTGCTTAAAACATTTACAATTAGAGGCTTGATTGAATAACAATGAGTTCTGTGCATGGAGCTCATTTCTGCACTTGTTTGTGCACCTGAATCAGGCTGTGATCATTCAGTAGGTTGGATACGAGGTGCCAGTTGCTTTGTTCAATGACCAAACAGTGCTCACGGGCACAGCTGGAAATGTGCCTTTGATTTTTCACCGAGATAGAGATAAGGTATGCTGTGCTGTGCGGTTAGACTTGCTAACACCCTCGTTTCAGCTGGGAGGCTGGTTTTGTTGTGGGTTTTTTTTTTTTTTTTAAACTACATGTTAGTAACTCTCCCAATTTGTCAAGAGCCAGAGATTTTAAAATGAACACTAATCCTTAGCAGCTGAGAAAGTCTTAACTAGCTTCTGCTTTATTTTTCTATCTAGCTCCTGTGACCCCTATTACTGTAATACCCAAGAACATCACGTCTGTTCGTGCACTGATCCTCACAATATCTCAAGGAAGTTAGGCTGGCATTAATATTATTTTCTGCTGTTATACATGGGGAACTGAGGCACAGGGAGGTCAAGCAACTCGCCCAAAGGTGTTCTTCAAAAATGGTTCCCAGTGCTGTATGCACATGACCAGCCTTTGGATGGTATTTAAAATTTAGCCTTGGGAATGTAGAAACAGGCTTCAAGAAAGCACAAAACACCCAACAGCAAACTAGATGACATGGCACAAACCGCAACATTTCACTCAAGCCAACAAAGAAACTCGAGTGAGAAAGGATTTCGAGTTCCATCCCTACTGAACTGAAAAAGACCGTGTCTAAACTGACATCAATACAAATTTGTGAAGGCACAGAAAATCCTGAAGGCGAGAACCTGAACTTTGGAAAAACTGCCTCAGTTTTCTCCAAAAAAAAAAGATGAATCCACAAAGTAGATCTTGCCACAGCAGAAGGAACATGTGTGACGGGAACAGCAGAGGCAAAATGTGTCATGGGAAAATCTTGACGGATTCAGCCCAGGATGAGAATGTGCAAATTGATGCAAAATTAAATGCAATTGAACAAGATAACACATATCCCAGCAATGAAGAAAACTCACAGCATACTCGCAAAAAAGATGGAGTTTAAATCCAAGGGGGTCTGAGGATGTCTAAGCAGCTCCCAGTAACTACATTTTGGCAGAAATATGAAGGTTTCCCCTAAAAGGAGTCAGGAAAGTGCTGCAGAAATGAAACGAGTAACTGAAGTGCAAGGGTCAGTCACAGAACCGAACAGAAGATGTGTAACCCAGCCCTCCTACATAACAACAAAGCAGTAATAACACAGTTTGTCTGCTACTAAAAAGTCACCCTATAGTTCACATCTGGGATACTGTATTTTTTTCTCTTCCTGGCCTGCTCTGCTGGCAGAGTGATTTTCAAGAGTTGCTGGTTTCCAGCCCCAAAGTACCTTAATTTCAGTTCCAGGGGAAACAAAACTGTAAACTAGCCTTATCTGTAAAATCTTTGAAGATGTGGGAATCTCTTCTGGTTGTAAGGAAAGGGAGTGCGATTCAGAACCTGGTACAAATATATAAAAGGTTTCAATGTTTAATTAAACATAATCTTCCTCGTGGCCTGAGTGACTGAGCTCTTTCAGGCTGAACATCTTTGATTTTTATTGCACTGGTCTCCAATAAGTGACAACACAAAACTTTTTGCAGGGCCATGCTGGCCCATCATCTGCCTTCACCGCCGCGGCACTAGCTGCCCTGGCCACCACCAAGAGAACATTTTGGGAGCTAATAACTTTCTACTTTTACATGACAAATCCACCTCCCGGGGTTGTCAGATCGCTCCGACACGTCTCTCCGGCGCCAGGAAACTACCAATGCCGTCCCTGTGCCGCCGGGGTGAGGAACCCCCGGCGCTGCGCCGGCTGCACAACGGCACAGGCTGCCCCACTCCGCCCTCCGAAGCAAACAGACTTTTCCAGCTACTTACAAAAACAGCATAGGGGGAGAAAAAAAAATCATGTTTAGGGGCTGTTATTCTCTACAGAAAACAGGCGGCCTGATCCTGCACCCACGGCAGAGCTCAGCATGAGTAACAGAGTTAGGTTGGAAGCGTGTGCTGATGGAGGCGCTGAGGATCTGGCTCGCAGACCTGCCTTCGCAAAGGGTCAAGACAATCTCACGTAGGGCACAACTCTGTTAGTTTTGTTCTGGTTTTCTTTTTTTTAAATAAAAAAAAAAAGGATAGCATTGGCTCTTTTCTGGAAATGATATTCTGCTATGTGCGAGAAATGAGAACAGGTCAGTCTAAAGGGAAAGAGTGCAATGCGTCGGCTACAAGCCTAAATAAATACCGAGGTCTGCAGCTGCCTGGCCCAATTTTGAGTTTACGTATGTAAGGTGACTTCTACCAACACAGAGTTTTATTTCACAGACCTCTCCCTTACATTGTTAACCATTCATAGCTGCTACCTACTCAACAATAGTAGATAATAACAAAAAGAAATAATTTTTTTAGTAGAAAAGAGGTAATTAATAAGCAGGATGTATACTGCTCCAAAAAGCTCCTAGGGCTTTTTAATGGTAAGTCTAGTCCCCACATGCCACTTATTCAGTGGGATCTGTTCTGGGTGGTGGGCTGGGAGGTGTCCTCTGCCATCCTGACGCAACAGCCTTGGCTGGGGCATTAGCATTCCGCGGAGGTGCCCCACTGAGTGCCATGAGGGTTTTCACAAAGATGCAGCCAGGGCTTGAGCCAAAGCACAGCAGCGTCGAAGTGAATCTTTCCAGGGATGCTGGGATGTGAAGCGCCCATGGGTTTCTTCAACAACAACAAAATGAGTCCTTATGCCGTATTCCCCAGGCTTTCTCCTAGACGTCTACCAGTTACACCCTTCCTTCCCGCCTGCAATTAGCACTTACAGTGTTGCAAAGGGAGATGAGATTCGCTCTCCGCTGTCCTCCTTCAGAAATCTCTGACACCTTCCCCACTGGGTGGGAACATGCGCTGTGGGTTAGGAAATATTCTTGTAGTGGAATTACATTTGCAGCAATCCTACCCCCCGCCTCCTGTTTTCTTCTGACTATTAGACTCTGCTGCTCATGGTGGTATAAGAGAATGTGAACACAAAAGCTCAGACACAGCGTTTGGTTCAGCAGAGCCCCAAATCTCTGCAATTCTCTTCACCGCCCCCCCAGAATTGCATATGCACAAATTGGGCCCAGTATGTTTCACACAGGGTAACTGGAGCTGGATAAGTGCCTGCAATTTTGGTGGAAGAGTGGAGTGAGAAGTAGAAGTATATGACCGCTGACCTTAATTAGAGGAGATAAAAATGTCGAAACATGATTCCTAAGAAAACCAAGGAAGGCCTCTATTGTCGAGTGTTTCCACATGGATGCCACTGAGAAGAGGTCAAGTGCTTTCTATATACTTTAAGTAAACAGTAGATTGTGAGTTCAGAGTCTGGACTGGATTTGAGCAGCCTCTGTGTTCTGCAAGATCATAATTGAGTCTTATGTATTTAAGATTTGATATCCACCGACATTATTACTTGAGAGCTGCCAGGAAATACAGTGGCGATTAAGAGTTATAGTTTGGTAGTAAAGCTATGCCTAATGTCATTCATATATGACTAACCCCACACTAGAATTGTCTCGGACTCCTACTCCAAAAGAGCAGCAATGATGGACTCTTTTAACAGTTTCTGCTCTTGTGATAAAGACCTGTCTCCTTGCATCTTCATTGTCATGTAAAAAATGCACGTAGCCCGCAAAATTAAATCTGCTAAATGAGAAATGGGTCATATGTCAGGAATAGAGTGCTCCAAATAAGGTAGTTTATTTACATGCTACTGTGAAGCATATCAAGTCGAGTTAAAATGTTAGATGTAAAATTCTTCTGTTCATCTTTGCAGCTATCCCGATTGAATGTGGTGGGTTTATACCAAAACCAGCTCCATTTCCCTACCCGGAAATGGGGAAACAGTGAAATCAGAAATTACAGCCTCATTTCATATCTGCAGATTCAGCTGTAGTGTCATTGCCAGCAATTACAGCATTATCAGGTAGGAATACTCATCTCAGGTGCACCGCATCTCTTCCATGCCTTGGAGAGACCATGCCCTTCTTGGTGGTCTTATTTACAGATGGGGAAACTGAGTCAAAGAGCAACGATCCAAGTCCACAGCAATCAGTGGCAGACCATCCAGAGCCCCTGACTAGACCCAGCAGACCTAGTAACTTCACCAGCTATTCCAAGGAAGAAGAAAGGGCAGGAGTGCTCTTAGGGGCCTAATGGGAAACAGATGTGTCACTGGAAATCTTCCTGTCCGTTCAGTGGGCTTCACATGAGGATTTGAAATAGTCAGGAGCCAAATTATTTAAGGTGTATTGCTGGGAGGAGGGAACGAGGCATGAAACTTGGGAAGCTCAGTCCCAAAGACTCCTCTTGGAAGCCAAGCTGTAAAGCTTTATATGCACCTGAAGCAAACAATCCCTCTTTCCCTGTCCGCGTCTACCTGTGAAAAGGAAAAAGAAAGGGCAGCTGATTTGTAAATGCCTTCTTGCTAGAACTGTGAATTTGAAATCTCTGTCTGTGATTAAAGTGGGGAATGCAATTGCACAAGCCATTAATTATTGCTGATAAACTCAAGTAGTGATGGAGCCAAATAAAAATCTCTTGCCACTACAATCGGATTCTGGAAAAAAAGACAGACCTAGGAACCTCCAGCCTATTGCATTTCATTTTTTTTTGTGAAATATGTGTCTGAATTGATAGGTCTCCAAACCTTGCGTGTACTCAGAGTACGTGATGTCTATAGGTACAGATTAAGAAAGATGAACTTTATCTACACAGACGGCAAAAAGCAGCTTACCGTTCCTTTAACATGTGACCAGTCCCAATTCTGGCTTCTTCCACATGACATCAGTATGCGATGGAGGATCTCACTTTTTTTTTGTTGCCAGAGGCAAATGAATACATTATCCAGCAGTGAGGCGTGGGGCAAGCGGATGCGTAACTCTGGGGTGATTTGGATTCCACGCTCGTGCGGGGGTGTGAGCCAACCTCAGAAGTCATTTTCACTGATGCTGACACATAAGGCATCCCTCAGAGACCTGTCTATCAAACTGCAACATGCTATGCAGAAAAATTAGATTACTCATGCTACAATAAAGGAGAAGATGACAATGATGAAAAAAAAAAAAGGACTTCAAAATATAACAGCTATTTATTAAATGAATAAAAATCCTGACAACGGGAAAGTATCCTAGAGACTTTTTATTTATTTATTTTACCTCTTGCAACCCATTTCAAGGAGAGCTAGTTGGAAAGACCCTATTAATTCAGACACTGCTTCTGGAAAAACCACCACTTCATCATGATTGTCACATTACTGTACTTGTGAAATATCATCTTAAATACTCATTACAATTTTGCTGCTGGTCTTGCTGCAGTGAGCAGCAGGATTTCCTTTGGCTTTGGTAAGAGCAGGATCAGGCTCTCTCTCCCTCTCCCTCTCTCTCTCTCTCTGAATTGCAAATGGATTGTTCACATGTCAGCTCGGTAACTAGGCAAAGTTCACCATGCTCAGTTCAAAGCATGCAAGATGAAGCTCAGGGCATTTCACTCACAGTATTTGCCGAGTTCCTCAGGTCTACAAAAGTGTTAAAGTGGTTTAATACAAAATCCATAAGACAAACATTATGCAGCTATGTGTGAACCCCTGTCCAATAAAATCTATTTCTTTGGGAAAAAAATACAAAGTAGTAAAACATACTTAGTAAAGAAAAGAAAAGGCTATGTGAAGCTCAGTAAAATCCTATAAATCAGAACGCCGAATAGCTTCAGGAAAGGCAGTTTAAAATAAATCTGCAGAAGAACACACACGCAGACACACACACACACACACACAATCCATAGCTGGAAATGGACCTGGACAAGTGCCGAGGTCCGAACATCGCAGACAGCACTGCAGGACTGGTTTTACAATATCAGATAATGGAGAGGTTTGGCCAAAAGCTGATTTTTCTTCTCCAGTAGTAACAAACCTGTGCTGGGACTCCTTCAGTATTTGCTCCTTGAGTTATTCCCCAGGAATGCTATTTGGGAAGGCTAATTGAGATTTTTAACTCCACCTGCCCAGAATGATCTTATAGTTGTACTGCTCACAGCTGCAAACTCTATTTTACTTATTGTTACCATTTTTTACAGTCAGTTGTTGTGTATCGGTTTGATTTGCAAAGCAGGTCCAGCCATTTCCCATGGGCTTTACCTTCCTATCATGAGTCTCTCTTCCAAATATTTCTTCCCAGAGATAACTTTTGGTTCCCATCCAAACCAAAAGAGGAGTACCGTAAGCTCTTCTGCGGTCCTGCATCTTGCACAGCCTCAGAGGAGCTTGTGGCCTGCTGACCAGAGCACAGAAGAGCTGCAGGGTAAGTTTGGCTTTCCCTGCTCGGTCTCCAAGTGTGTGACACTGCACAGTGGTGTGTATCAGCCCGGCTGCACCCTTGAAGCCTGCCTAGTAGGTTTTTTTTGGAGTTGGCTTCTTAATACAGACATGCGATTTCAACATGACCACACATAGTGGATGTACGCAGAATTATAGGTCTCTCTAAAATTGTCAAGAGCAAATATGATCAGATCTGGTTCTTGATCTCATTACTGTCTAAAAGATTTGGCTGGCATTTTTAAATGCCATGATTTATGTTCTTCACCTTAACGCGGCCCTTGGTTGTGTAAACTCAGTAACTCTATTATTCTCCAGGGCAACTCTGAAGAATCTGATTGGAGAATTTTCACAACACTGTGTCTATAAGAAAATATTAACATGGATTAAGACAAGTTGATAGATTTTAAACCAGGTTATAGAATGAGAACCAGTGAGAATAAATCAAATAACTTTGCCTAACTACAGAAAGTATTTGTAAAGCCCTGTAAGGTTTCCATTTCCTAAAGCCACCTGCCATCTCAAATGCCCCTAATCAGTCACAGATGCTGGATACCAACCTGCTAACCCTATGGCTTTGAGAGAAAATATTGCACTTTGTAAACTCATTCTTGGGTATTTCCTTAATTTTTCTTAAACTAAACTTTCATCCCTTATTTTCCACTTAAATGTAATGAGTTAAATCAACTCTGACATTTTGCCCTGCTTACCCTTACAGTGCTGTTTAGCTACTTTCCTACCTACCTCTTGAAAAGTCTGAAGACCTCAGGGGTTTTTTGGGGTTTTTTTTTTAATCACTAAGGTATTTTTTTCACTCCACTTCTCATGATCACCCTCCTGGTATTGAGGAATCCTACTAAATGCAGAGTTTAGAATATTTCTCTAATCCATTGCTAATGGAAAAACAGATTTTTTTTTTCTGTTATTAACTGATGTTTATCTTCATGATGAAGATGTACCAAACACAGAGCTTTTCTGAAGTACTGTGGAAATATTTTTTAACCTCCTAAAATAATTTAAAAAACCCCACCAAAATAACAAAGTCTACTTCTGAAGAAGTAAGAGGCATTTTAGAGGCCTCATCCAGCCCCCACTGGAATCAAAATACAGAATTTCACAGATTAGGGAAGGTACCAAAATGGGCCCTGGTGCCAAAGATGCTGTTAGGCTATATTGGTACTCAAGCAGAACGGTGGGTTCGGCTCGGCTCTGGAAGGAGCCATTATTCCACTTCAGCTTGTGAAGACAGACTGGGAGTGGGAGTCGCAATGGAGGTAGGAAGCAGACTGGATTTTATTAGTCTTCCATCATCTTTAAGAGATCCCTAACCAGATCAGGTTTCAGCCTCTCCCTCCACTCTTGTGTCAACCTTTGGTTCTGTTTTTGCTGGAGGATAAGTTTCATTATATTAATAAGCAGCACAAGTGGTTCCAATTGTGGAAGAACCACTCTGAGCTGTCAGAAATGATCAGAGGAGAAGTTTCAGCCTTTCCATGATCACAGCCTCTTCTGCTGGTGCCTCAACTCAGCACTTCCCCAGTGCACTTCACATTTTTAGTAGCCATGACAATAATAAAAGGTACATTTACACTTCAGCGAGGGTAGGTTATTTAAAGGAACTTTATTCTCTGATCATGGTAGTACATCAATGCTCGGAAACCAGACGCTAATAGGAATAATTGGGCTAACATTCAATCTACTGGCTGGGAGACTAGATCTAGGCATGCACTTAAATGAAACTACACATCATCTACTGCAGTCAAATTTCAAACACAAACATCTTTAATTGTGCCCCTAAACCCCTAAGTTTGCACTTATTACTGATAGAGAGATGGCAAGAAAAACTCAAAAAAACCCCCACCCCAAAAGCTGAGACTGTTGGATCCCGATCTTAGAGTGATCCACCAGTGCTTACCAGCAATAATGCTCAGCATGTGTCTCCTTCACGGCATCCACCCGAAGGAATGTGTTTTAGGTAGACGAAGTAATTAAAGAATCCCTATGAGGGTGGAAATATTACCAGATTAATTTTGCAGATAGGAAAATGAAGCACAGAAAGTCTTAAATTCATCTGAGCTCAACAAACCGGCCAGTGGAGAGGAGACGGTCTGACTCACAACCCTGGGCTCTCCCCACTAACAGAAAGACGGGCACCCCTGGGACAGGCAGACGGCAGTCCTCGTGGTGCACCCACTGAAGCTGCTCGGGCTTTGTGCAGGAGGACGTCTCCAGCAGCATCCACCCCCGAGGCTGCAGGACTGGGGTTCGGGTTCACAGATTTACCACGAAATGACTGAGGATCGCGCTTCCCCCCCGACAGGTTCCCCCAGCGCCCTGGGAGGAACTGAGCCAAGTTTAGTTTTCAAATTAGACTCACCCAGGACTAGTCACTGAAATGTCATCCATAAGATGGAACAAAAATAAAGAGGGGAGAAATGTAAAAGGAAATCTTTGTAGCCAGGACTACCCGACTCTCCCGCAGTAGGAGACACGGGAATATCGTTTCATGTCATGGAGATGTAGTTAAAATGCAGACTGCATATCCTTCTTCTCAGAATTTGAGAGGTGTGGTTTATGCATGTGGACAAGCCATCGTTCCTCCCTTTGATCTATCACTTGATGTAGAGGAAGGCTTTTATGTGTTAGTCCCATATAATGGATAATTTAGTCTGAAACCATTATGAAAATTATTACACTTTGGGTACATATGCTTCAATTATTCTTGAAAGTACACGGAAATATTTTATGGCATTCACATATATTTCAGTTAAAAAAAAATCCAAACAAAACCAGAATTTTTGTTTACCATCCAAACAAATTTGTTCTCCTGAGGCAAATTTACATGTATTTTAATAGAATTCTGCCATTTTATGAAATATTTTTTAAGGTAGAATGTAAACAATACATTTGAATGTTTAATAGGAAAAATGTTAGAGTCATCATTCATTAAAATTACCAGTGGTACATACAGCCGCATGTGTTTATTCCATTTATGAATAAAACTACTTAACACAAAGAGTAATAAATAGAGTTAAATTCTCCCTGTTAAAGCGCACTTAGAGCTGAACCTTCAAATTAATCCTATCACCCTTTTACAAAGAGTTGGCCAGAGGAAGGCCTGACAGAGTTACCCATAAACCCATGAACTGCTGATATGACAGGAGACACTTCAACAGTGAGCAGGGCTGGAGTATCCCTTTCTCCCATGGGAACAGTTTGTACTACGAGGGCATTGTAAGAATTTTTTTTTTTTTTCAAACAAAAGGTCTCCTTGTTTGTTTTCTTCCCCAAATGTGCTCCCAATGGCAGATGTAGGAGATGGCAACAGCTGGACACCAGTCACTGATGGCCTCCCGCACTGCACCATCGTGCCTCAGTTTCCCTATTTCTAAATTAAGCATTCTCATATGATACACTGGTTTTTCAATCAGGAAAATTATCTTAGCATTTAACTGGCTATCTTCTATTTTCTTCTATAGAATAAAAGGAGGGCTGTGGCCCTCATGTAACTAGAAGAAAGGATCAACCCCATTTCACATATCTGAAAAAGTGTTTGGGTGGGAGATGTTGTCCTGTAAGACCTCTGAACTGACCCCCTTAATGTAGGGCTGTTGGCATTGCTAATTCAAATGGTTCCACTACAGGAAGAAAATGTTTAGCTTGGAGGCATTTTGAGCTTCACAGACAGCAGGGGACACTACAAAGAGACATCCTCCTGGTCGCTTCACCGCTGCTGTCATGACTGGCCGACTCACCTTCCACGGTTGCTCTCCTGCAGGAGGTGGGACCCCGGTACCCCCATGGCTGTCACCAGTGTCTCCCTGAGCTCTGCAGGTGGAAACCATGCCTGCAGATCCTGGCTTCCAAAACCTGATCCCCTGAAAGGGACTGGCAGAGCTGAACCATCTGCACTAGACACTTGCACCTAACTTAGAGCCAAACCGGCGTGAAGAGCGGTTGGTTATGCAGCCGGGTTCAATGCAGGCTGTTAGCCCCCAGAGTTTGCCGAGGCCTGACTTTATTCGGTGCGCTGCACAAGCAAGCCCTTTCCCACGCAACATCTGAACCGAGCCTCATCAGCAGTGCCCAGGCTCTGATCGCTGACCCAGCCTTTGCTGCAACCCATCTGCCGAACTTTTACCCAACATGAAAGGCGTCAAATGACAGAATACAGAGTGCCGGGAGCTGGCGGCAGAGGTTTCTTCTGCAGACATCTTGCTGGTTGTTTTAAGGTCTTCTGCCTCTAAGTGGCACCATGCTGAGTGATTGAACACTTGCTAGAATCTGTTCTACCTTTTATTGTAACGATTTCTTACAGAGCTCCCAGTTTCCAAACTCTGAACTTTCAAGAGTACTGCCTGGATGTCAGAGCCCTTTCGTCAGAAACACCAGAGCCTTCTGGAGTGATGGTCCCCAGTACTACGAAATCCCTTTGGAAAGCCACAGCTCTTAAACCATCACTGGGAAAGACTGAACTTTAGTTTTTAGAGAAGGCTGTCACATCCCTGGGATTTGTAATGAGAGGTATTCAAAATACAGCCAGGCAGAGCTTTCGCTGGTGTAAATTGCCAGAGGGTTACACTGAATCATATCCATACATGTCCTGGTTTATGGTTTTGTATTTGCTTAAAGTAATTAGGCCCAGATTGTCTCATATGTAACTTCTGCTTAGAGAGCAGGAAACAATTTGGGAGGGAGACAGAGGGTGTCCCAGCATGGATGGGTCCGATCTGCGCACACACACACACACATGCACACACACTTAGTCTGGGAGTCCTGAAGCTGCTGAAGCAAACTGTACCCCTCAAACTAGTCATCCAGCACCAGAAATGTTGTACTTCTAAACCAGAAGGAAGTAATCTCCTCTCAGTGCCATAATGGGCTCGTAATGCTAAAATATTCAGATATTCAACCATCTACTGTGAAAACTGCCTTTGCTTTACTACTTCTCACACATTTACTACTATCCTCACACATTTTGCAGAGTTTGAGGCTGTTTGCTCTACTTTAAAATGCAGTAAGGTTTTCCTGTCCCTACATAATAGAACAAAATCCACAGCCCAAACTCCTACAGCTCACAACAACAAACAAGCCACAGCCCAGAAAAATTATCGACACTTTAAGACGACTAGAAATGAGTACACCAAGAGGAAAGTTTTTCTCTATTTGAGGGAAGGTTGTCAGGATAGTAATATAGTATGGTGAGTAGTGAAGACTGGGAGATTTATGTGCCGATTCTGTGCATGATTTATTTAGATGAATTGCTCTGTATCAATATGTAAAAATCTAATAAATATAACTCCCTATACAAAGGGTTGCTCCAGTCCCAATGTTACAGTGGACAGTTTTGGCAGAAAGTCAGGATGTGCATTAAAAACACACTTTTTGAGAAGTCTAATAAATAAAAGCTCTGAAATATGGTTTCCTACTGAGAAAGGCATTTTAAATCATTTTGATAAAGAACCTAAATTAGGCCTTAAAAGGAGGGGGAAGCAAGGTCCCTGTAACTAATTATTTATAGGGATTTTGAATATAAGAGTCCAAGAAAGCTGGCCTCCATCCCCCATTCTCTGCCACAATAAATGGGAAAGAAACAGCCATTCCCCTTCCCCCTCACCCCCAGCCAAATTAAAAGTCTGAAGTGTTAGAAAGGGGAGGAGAAAACCAGAATTAAAATGGGGAACAGGCACCTGAACAAGGAACTTCAGAAGTCCTGAAAAAAACCTGCACATTTTCTACCGAAATAAATGATATGAGCAGGGGACAGGCCTTCAGTTCTCCTCTGTGTTACTCAAGAGAAGTGGGCTGTTACTTGCTCTAGTCCCCCGAAGAGGGAATATACTGTTATTTGTTAAACACCAGCGGGAATGTTTTTAGAAGTGAATACACATCTGAATAGCCCCAGTCTTTCTGAAAGTCAAAGCAATTTAGAGACTGCACAGAAGTCAAAATTGCTGGGGACTTAAGCTTCTAAGTCACTTAGGTGCTTCTGAATATGTTATCCCTCAAGTGTAGCTGACATTTTGCATGTGTACAGCCACCCACAGGCCCTGCCTTAGAAGATTTACGGTTTGGGGACCTGCTACCACTGGCAGCAAAACCAATGGGGTTGAAGAAGTGTTGATGCAGGAGGGTCTGCGGCTTCGAGCAGAAATCGGCACCTCACCGCACTGGATCTCACACCAAGCACAGCAACTCAGGTCCAGTTCATAAGGCAGGAGGCTCTGCGTGGGAAGGCTGAGGAATGAGAGACTACTGCTCAAAAGCACAGCGCGTGTGCTAGAGAGATTTCTGCTGTTGTGGTTGTACCTATCAGACTTCCTAGTGAGGTTACTCAGTTATTAGTCTCCGACAGACATCCAGAATTTCCCTCCCCGTTCTCAGCAGATTGCTTCACCTCGTACTCCCTTCGCCAAGCATCGTCATGTCTCAAGACTCTGCACAAGGAGCCATTCGCTCTCCTCTGCTTCATCAGGAGTGGTTCCCTCTGAGCTCAAGTTCATCCCTCTTTTTAAATCTGACCTTCAGATCTTCTTTCTCATTGCAGGGCTCAGTGAGGTATACCACAGCAAGGGCCACCTGCAGAACCAGGAGGCTGCTAACAGGTGGCACTTTGCTAAAGAAGGAAAATACATGCCTTAGAAAATTGAGAGAGAGGCACTTAAGGGCTAGAGTTTAACAGAGTGGTTTACACCTACATTTGGCCTGGCTGTGTGGCCACAACTTCATGGGACACAAGAGCACAGCTTTCATTGACTGGGGCCAGTCACACGCCAGAGTCTTTTAGTGTCCTCCAGCATCCACTTCCACACAAGATGAGACTGTCCAGACTTCGCGACCTCTCAGACAGCTTGCAGTCCTGATGTGTGCACCACAAGAACTTGCAGACATCCTCTAAGGTCAGAAATAGCAGAAGAGCTCAATCACACTGTGCTCGGGCCCAGTTTTTATCTCAGAAGCCGAACACAGAAAAATGTGGCCAGGTTTTCAAAAGAACTCAACAGCTTGAGGGCTTTGTTGAACGTCTGCCTGTAAACACAACAGTGGGAACTGCAGGATGTAGCTCTGAAAATCTGGCCCAGGCTGGGAGTACTCACAGAACTGGCCATGAGCTCTTCTGAAAAAGTTGTCCTATACGACCGAATGAGAAAGAGGGGCAGATAGGCTGATTCATAAAAAGAAAAGGTGCTAGCTGCAATTACAGACAATGGGATTTAGCCCCCAGCCCAAAGTAGGTTTCAGATTTCTCCCAACCCACCAAAACAAAAAGTTCCTGGACAGTCTGAAAGCCCAAAAAATAAGAAAAGAAAAAAAAAAGTGGAAATTTGAATTTAAATTGAAACATAAGCATTAAAAAAATTACAAAAACATTTGTTGCTGTCATGAAAACTTAAACTCAGGCTTCTGACATTTTAAGCTTAATAACCAAAAACATCAGCCATAATGATTTCTCCATCGAATTCAGCATTAATATTCAGACAAATACCAGGGGCTGTCACTTCCCATATTAAGGCAATCCACATTCGTTTGCATCCAGAACACCTATGGATGCTGTTCTTCTGATGAACGAACTGTAATTTTTAAGCTGAAATGAAAGAAAGGAAAGAGGTAGAATAAGACAGCTGAGTGTCTTTCGAAAAACATCAAAATGTATTTTCTTTTAAATCCCTGAAAAAGGATCTGATTATTTAGGAATCCTTTCCTCTTCACTTCATTGTCATTATTTTGTCAGTGTTGGGTTATCTAATTACTCGGCTAGAGCTGGAAACTTCATTTTCATGCATTAAGGTGTAATGTCTGGCTCAGTAGTTAGTACTTAAAGAACAGCTGTAAAGAGCAGAGTCAGGAAGACTGCAGTACAAGAGGAAATCCTCAGTAGAATTCAAGTGCTTTATGTCTGTCATAAACACACTTCCAGATCAAATTAAAGGAATTTCTTTTAACTCTATTCACAGTATCCAAATATTCTGCTCAACAAGCTGCCTGAGATCTTAGTCATTCTAAGAAATGAATCATATTCCCCTTGTCATCTGGCTGTTCTCTGCTGACTGCTAATTCATGGTATATCGATTTTAAGACTCTGTTAACACATTATATTTTCATGTTAAGCCAGGAGAGCTTTTCTTCCTGAAAAATCATGCCCCATCCTCATTCCTCGCAACAGTCAGTTTTGTTCCTCCTCCAGTATTTAGAATGATTGATCAAGACAATTTAATCAACTTTAAATGGTTCAGTGAATTGTTCCACGCTATCATACCACCTACATTGCTTTCTACTGGTATTTAACACCACAACATGAATTCTGCATATTAGACTTGTGTGTTTGCCTATTGATGCAAAATTTTAAAAGACCAAGTAATTGCAGGAGTAATACATTGGGGTCCAGTAGAATTGTATTACAGAGATTTTGGAAATCAACTGCTCACAGAAATAACTTGTTATCTAGAAGGAAGAATTTAAACCAAAGATCATTAGAATGATACAAATATTTTGCATCACTGATTTAAAACAGGTCAAGACTTTTAAAAATGCCTCTGAAAATCTATGGTATTGCAGCTGGCGATTAAAATTTATAATGAATTAGATAATAAATATTTTGTTTGCTTCTTTTAAATGTCATTAATGGTGAGGTCTCTCATTGGGCTAGTACAAAACCGCTGTTGGCAAAAATCTAAGTACGAAGCACAAAGGCTTCATGTTTCAGATGCTTATAAAACTTAATTCCCCTGACTAACACTACTAATTTGGGTCTACTAGTATGCTTAAAGATTGTACATAAATATTTTTGGCATGTAGTGAGACCACAACTTTGCTTTTATTTAAATGTTTCTAACAGGCATAAGGTCTTTGCCACTTCAAAATAAAATAGTTTCACTTAAACAGAAGTTATTTAAACATGCAGTAGATTCGCAATTTGTGCCAAAATTTTCAAAAACAGGTACCAAAAGTATTTAATTTCATGAAAATGGCTATAGAAATGTATTTTCCTACTCTATCCAAACTTTAATGAATTATTCTGCAAAAAGTATTTCAGTGGGGATTTTTTTTGACTTGCAGACATTCAGTATATCAGGTGCTGGTTGCAAGTATAGTGCAGGTAACTTAGCAATTTTGTTTCTGAGTCACACTTTTCTCAAAAGAAATACATTCATAAAACTTACCTTTTAAGTATAGATGAACATTTCAAATATGACATTTCTTAGTAGCAAAAAAAATCAGTGTAGGAGCTGACACTCTACTGATCAGCAAATTACTGAAACAAGCACAAAACTGTTTAAAAGAACTACAAGAATGGATAAAGTCATTAGCACGCACAAAAAAAGTGCAATTTAAATGTAGAATTAAACAGTAGATTTAAATTAAATTAAGAGTACTCATGTTTTAAAAACTCATCATAAGTTAAAGATATATACTTTACCCACTTTGGTGGGGAAGAAACAACAGAAAAATGTAAAAGTATAGCTCGTTATGTGTGGTACGAGACATTACGAAAGGCAAGTTTGAATCCGGGTAATGACGAAAGGTCAAGTATGTCTGGGACCTAAATGAAGTTGTACCAGAGACCCCACAGAATTATAGGTTTGGGGAGTTTCTTTATCATATCACAGGAAACTACACATCAGATGCAAAATACTTTTGCATGGATACATGAAGTATATAAAAGGAAAAAAAAAAAACAACCCGAAAAGCATTCATAATTTACCACTAATATGTAAAATCCAGCAACATCCAACATGAAAATTGAGGAAGCTGAGAAAATAAACCTACTTATATAGCCTATTATGTAAGCAACACATAATACATAAAAACTCCAATTTAGTTTTTAGCCAGTAATGTAAATGGTAACATAAACCTACTATTAAGAGTAGTTTACTCAACAATTTTGGCTGAGAAATACGCTGATGGGTAACTCACCCTTACCATTAAGCTGTAGTTTATTAAACATTTCGTATCTGAGACGTGAATAGAGCGGAGGATTAAATTAGAGGATCACTTCACCGCTAAGACTAACACTTCAGTCAATGCAAGATTTTGTGCATTCAACACACCTTACAAAGAACAGACCGAATTCTGCTTTCAATTACTGGGGTGCAACTTTGACTGAAGTCAACAGATGTTGCACCTCAGTAACTGTTAGCAGGTCTGCATACTGAGTAAAAGGCTGGGAGAAAAACTCTCTGATGAAAACATTTTTGATGGAACACTGATTTTCTGAATAAAGGAAAGTTTTGTGAACAGTATGTTTCATGGAGAAAACCCCTTATTTTCATCAAATACTTTTCTGCTGAAAACTTGAAACATTTAGTTTGGTTTTTTTTTTAATGACAGGTCAGATTTTTTTTTGAGGAAAGAAGTCTAATCATTTGACGTTTCGCTGGAACAAAACTATGGATTGAAAAGACAAAGCCATACTGAGACAGAGAAGAAATGGAGATAGGAAGTGAAATGAGACGATGGAAACCTGGCATCCCTCAGAAAGTTTATGACAAATTCTCAGTTTAACATTTTAATTCCTTAGAGAGAGGGTCAGATCTAGATAGGTACGTGGCTTTCAGCACGGCAATACGCAAGTGGTTCATTAACAGGAATGAACTGAAGCATGGTCTAGGCATTGGCTGGTGGTGGGTTTGTTACATGGTCACCAACAAAACAGTGGCTGGCAGAAACACACTACAGTAGTATTTCAGTTCTCATGCACTGGACAAAACACAGGAATACGGCTCCAAAAAGGGAGGGAAATTAAGCCTCCATAAATTTTGCAATTTCCCGGGGTGTAAATCCAAGCAGGGGTTTCAGGAAGCAGAATGTGTGAAATAAGACAGGTGTCTGTCCCTGACCAAGGCAGTCTGGAAGTGTTTAGTGCATGCCGTAAGCGTTGCCTTGTCTACTTTGGAGAGCTGCTGGGAGAGAGGCAAGTATCAGGAGAGGAAACAGAGAAAAAACAAGCGCTTTGCTCACAACAGCACGGAACCTCCTTGAAGGTCAGCTTGATGCTTTGGGCCATAAAGGAGAAACATGAGCGAGACCATAAACTTCACTTTCATGGGAAGTCCAGAGAGTCCCATGAAGTCAATAGGACTATTTTGAGGATGAGGAATCACTCGCATCAAATAAAAATTTCAGGATTCAGCCATAAAGCATGCAAAATATATTGTATCATGACATGTGAGTCAGCAGTGCAATGATACAGACATTACTCATGTATATGCTAGACATCTCTGCTGCACGAACAAACCTAATCTCCTATTCTTGGGAAAGGTTATTGAAAACAGAACTCCTACGGCGGATTGTTGGGGCTGGACTTTGACAGGTCAGCTCCTTTCCACCTAAGAGATCTGGAAAGTTATTCGGGATAGCTGCCGTTCCTCTGTGGCCAGGCTCCCATGTGGTGTCACCACTTGAGCAACAGGCAATGGTGCAATATGCTTTGGCCATTGCAGATGCTGTGTGATGAGGCCAAGTGCTCACGCTCATTCTGGTAGACATGAGGAAGATGTGACAGAGCCCTAGACCAAAAAGAACTCTTGGTGTGCCAGGAAATGGTACGTTAAGATATCTAATAGCTAAGGCTGGACAGCGAATCAAGAGCGTTACTCTGGAGGACTCCTTTTTATTAGTTGCATATGAAGTATTTCTGGGAAAAAGGAACATTTTTGTTAACTTCTATTCCTCTTGTATCCAAAAGCCTCAGAGAACAGATCCCCTAATTTTTTAGGCATTGTGAAATATGTATAAAAAAAGTCGCCGTTGCACAGACCTTGCCTGCTATTTTAAGGCAGGCTACTGAAGCGAGTGTGGGTTAGACAGACTGTGAAAGAGGGGGAGGAAGGGAAGGAGAAAGGTTAAATAGCAGTAGGAAACATGGCTAGAAAGGACTATTTGCACAACTGATGGTTCTGAGCCGTTAGATTATGCTGACAGTGTATTAATCATATGTTACAGCCATATGCACACACACTGATAAATTTATATTTGTCTGCCTATAAATGAACATTAGATGTAAATATATGTAAATTATTGACTATTTTGCATCATGTTAATAGGATAAATATTTTAAATATTTTAAATATAAAAATCTTTTCACATTACACCATCAGAAGAAATTACAAAAATATGTATGTGGGAGATGAGCTTATGGCCTACACCAGCTCCAAAGATTAGGCTCAAAATCCCAGATTGTGCACAGACTCCTTCTGTAACTTAGCAAAAGCTTCCAAAAGCATCCCAATGAGTTAGGAGGTTAGTTCCTAAGTCCTGGATTTAGAAAGTAACTTAAGTTACTAAGCAATTTACTTGCTTTTCAAAGACTTTTTCTTGGCCACTCTCACTTTAAGTGTCTAAACCTGCTGCCCAGGTCCCTATATTAATACTGAATTTAAGATCCTTGGTTTTGCCTCGTTTGTTTTAGATGCTGGCTCCCTGCCACCAGGAGCACGTCTCACACTAACCCACCCACCTATGGCCATATATGAAAATCTCAAGTGCTTTTCCATATTCCAAATAATGACACCTAGACGGTACCATGTAGATACACCCTTGGACTCCACTCCCACTGCAGTTTGTGACGCTCAATGAACTCGAGGAGGGTTAGCAATGCAAATGATTAGACTTGATCTATGTCACTCCTTTTGTCCCCTGTGCTTTTTACAGTGACCTGAGCTCCCCGTGTTTACGGGAGCAGCCTGGGACCGTCTCAGGGCACTGTTTTGCCTGCTCCATGTTACAAAGAGGATGGAAGAACAGATTTTTCCCTGCAGTCAGCTCCCAGACGAACCCGTGACTGCAGGACCTCTGTGGACCCACTGGATGAGCCTCACCCCAGGCCAAGGCTTAAGTGGTGCACTGGGCTGTGGCTGTCACTGGGCACAGAGGGGAACTTTTACACAGACAGAATTAAGCATTAAGAGCTGTGCTCATTCCTTGCTTCATCTCTCTTTAGCTCCAGGAAGATCTTTGTTACAAAGCTTGTGGAAAAGGAGCAGTTAAAAAACCCCACTTCTTATACTTAGATTTTTTTGAGTATGTGTGTATTGTGATCACCTTGCTCTGGGACTATCTTCTAGATTCTTAAAATATTCTTGTCTCTTTTTTCCCTTTGTTTCCTTCCTTCCTTTTTTTTTTTTTTAACTTTTGCCATATGCTGCCCTGATGACACTGCCTCTGGGAGGGAATGCTTGGCCAATTTCCTTGACAGTGCTGAAAAGTCCCTTTGCATCCACCTCTCCCGTCCTGTTGCTCCAACTCCTGCACTGCTCACTATGGATGAATTCCTACAGTGTTTCATCTAACCACCTCTCATATCCCTCGTCGGAGGCTTGTGTGCTCAGCTTACATCCAGTCTCATCAGGATGTCTTTTTGATTTAAGCCCTTGTCTTCTCCCCGCTAGGCCTAATACCTCATCTGTTAGCCACTGCTGGTTTCTGCATTGTTTCTTTATCCCAGTCATATTGTGTGCTGTGCCTAGGCTGACATCTTCTCCCTCACACCGTGGCTCATTTGGTCCCTTTTTAGTCCTGGCATGCTGATAGCACCTCAAACTGGCCGTAAACTTCTACTCTGGAGCTGTTACCGATACATCCCGGGATAAAACTATTGCACGGAAATAGCTTTTCCTTTGGGATTTGTTTTTTGTTTGTTTGTTTGTTTCTGTGTATTTTTATGGGACATAGCATGTAGCTATCAGAAGCCAGGAGACAGGTAAAGGAAGAGACATGATGTTCATTAGGAATTTGTTGGCATGTGGTCAGAAGCAAGTCAACTTTGTTCAGAGATGAGAGCATCTGTGGAACCGTCCTGTCACTGACTGTAAGGCAAATGGATTCAGTCTCCACCTCAAGATGAAATGTGTCCTTTCTCTTATTTTGCTCTTCCCTCACCTCCTTCTCCCATTTTATACCATATTCTCTATGAACAGAGCCTTCCTCTACTTTCCTAGTAGCCAATTAAAAAAAAAATCATTACAACAGAAGCAGAATCAGAGATGCACAAGAGATAACTAATGTATCTGCACAAATACCGGCCTTGAGCCCACAAAGATGTCTGCGTTAAAGTCAATGAAAGATTCAAGTGCATAAAGTTAAGCGTATGTGTCAGTCTTTGGCAGACTGAGACCTTGAAGCCTGCTCAGACATCATGACTGGGTACAGACGTAAACTTGACACTTGCAATGTTTCACTTAGCTTTGACAAAATGTGATATTCAGGGGGCTGCTTTAAAAATAAATACAAATTCCCTGTTAAGTTTTATTACCCTTTCAAATGAGCTTGGAATATAGCTTTCTTGTTTGTGATACTTCCCTAGGAAAAAAATGGCTTAAATTAAAGGAGAAATTTTGAAAGAAACTTGGTTTGTTGCTACTGTCATTTTGAGCCTTTTGGAACAACAGACCGAATTATATGGATAGATACAGAATGAAAGAAAGAATGAACTAAAGAAAAATCAAACCCAAGAAAGAAAATGTTCGAAGAGCGGTTCTTGAAGATCTTCAAGGGCATTTGAGTAGCATTTCCCTCACTTAAAAATGCATCAAAAAGGAAGAGTGGATCTTTACAACAGTAGCACTTCCTCACGTCTTCTAGGACAAGGCTACTGCTGGCTCAGGAAGAAAACACTTCACCAAGGCACAGGTGACTATGTTTTACTAAAAGTCATTATCAACACTCCTTGGAGACAGAGTACTGGGCCACAACAGACACAGGTCTGCTCTGGTCTTTCTCTATATATTCCCCTTTACCTTACATCTAAATAGACAATGGACTTTTTCCTATATAGTTGTTGAGTTATTTGGAAAGAGCAAATGCAGGCTCTGAATGTAGTACTTCAATTGATATCTTTGCATGGTGGGATGGCCTGCTCCAAGTTTATTTGGCAGCAACGATTCCATGTCGAATCTTACTCAAAATTCAGCAGAAATTTTCAATCCTAAGTGCTGAGAAGAGCCGAGAAGATATAGCATAACAGTTTCCATGAAAGCATTCCCATTCCTTATTTGCTTTCTACATCTACTGTATTGAACATAGTTAACAGTGGGACACTTGAAAAAACAGCTCTACACAATCCTAAGCAAAAGCAGGAGGGTATTCATGGTAAAGCAGTTGCCATCTCATATGTATTCTTACTCAGAAACTTGAGTCCCATTGTCTTGTTTGCCTAATCATGAAAGAAAAAATATATAGTGCGAAAAATGGTGAATAACTCTGGAAAACAGAAAAGCCAATCTTCATGTACTTCTGGTCTAAAAGGTGCCGGTCAAGTACACAGATACGTACACATCCATTACATGTAAGTATGTTGAAATTTTAGTTCAAGATGTAAACTTATCTATTTTAAGTACTATTGTACTCTAACCATGTACCCATGTTTGGTTTTCTTTGCAACTCTTCAAAGATGTTGCTAATGATATTAATCTTAATATAAAAGCCTTAAAACCAGCATAGACTAATGTTATTTCTGTGGTGAGAGGGAAATGCAACAGAAGATAAAACCTTTGTAATGTGTGATCAGTGGATCTAGTCAGAATGAAAAAAAAAAAACCCAAATCTGCTTGGATTTCTGACTATCAAGTACTTCTCTGAACAGTTTTGCTGTGAACATTTGTGACCATGAAAATATTTCAGTGATTCATTGTGAAGAGCAAATGAATCTCAGAAAGCTGCAATCTATTCAGAGGCAATTAAATAACAGTGAGAGGATTCACAGACTCAGTTATTCAGCCAATCGAGCACTATGTTGAGAGAAGATACGTGACTTCACCGTAGTACCGTGCACTCTGCTTAAATGACACTTGCTCCATCATGGTTGTGTTCAGCTTTTTCCACAGCTTTTATGTTTCTTGACTTTCTTGTTACTATGGTGAATGATTGTCACAGGAGTGTACAGAAAGGATGTTTAGGCCACAAGTAGAGACAGCAGCCAAAAATGGTAATGGGACAGTGTGAGTTACCAGCAGGTTCTTCTGCTTTTCTGTGTGTATGGGAAGGGTAAGCGAGAGCTGGCAGCTAATCTATCACTGCGTTCATGACAGACAACTGTACGTCTCTTGTCCCAATACTTCAGCTCAGTCATGGCTCTTGCTTTACGGCTGGTGAAGGACAGACAGGCTCCCACAGCACAGGCAGCCTTGGATACTGGTGCCGGCATCGGCGTCTACAACAGCAAGGAAGTCTTGATGTCTTTGTATGCACAGTCTCTTTCTGGTACCGTGTCCACAACCCGTGGTGAAGGATTCGGAGGAGAGGGTGGATCTGTGGATCACTATTCTTTGTGATTTGGGGTATCCAGACAGGATAACTCAGCCCTGGATCTGTGCAAGTGCTGGCTACGTGGAGTTAATGAAGTTGTGACCTACCCTTGTCCCTCTTCATTCACCTGCACATGCTGCTTTTTGGCTTCTCTTTCCATGTGAGAGGCAAAGCCAATAGAGCAGTGCACGTAGCATTACTACAGGCACATTTATGTTTGCTGATGACCCAAAAGTAAGCAGGCTTGTCTGCCCTTGTGCAACCTTACCCTTGGATAAGGCCCCCCTGTTCCTGCTGTTGAGTTCCATTCCCAGATGAAGATTGTTTAAGTCTTAAAGTAGTGAGTGTCTTCAAGATGGGAGCAAATTAGGAGACATGTCAAAAGAACAACTACAACAGGAACTCTTAAATGCCAGGTCTTAAATCATTCTGGCAAATTGTCAGTGTGCTTATATTTCTGCCTTACTCCCCCAAGTTTGGTGATGGATGACCAGTGATAGGAACAAGTTGGAACTCATGATTTGGCACCTGATCTCAGCATTAACTAAATCATCCCCCTGCTGCCACAAGAAAAAGCATTGGTTCTGATCCAGTTTAAGACCTTAAAGTAACCACATCAGAAAAATGAATACAGCACTGATTTCTAGCTCAAAGATGATGTTGTTAGGACATAGCACAAAATATCAAGAGACTACTTTTCCAACTGCAGACAGCCAGTAGTTCTTTCTATCCCGCTAAGGTGCATTAAAAAGCCTCTTCAAATGCTTATTGATGAGGTTTTATTTTTGGCAAGTTCTGTGTATTAAGATATCCAAAATATTTGAATACACTGGCTTCTCAGTGAGGTATTTAACAGGAAGAGGATTTGTACTTTTCTTCTGTAAGGCTGCATTTATACTGCGTTTTATAGATCAGTAAACTGACAGAGAGATTAGGTAACTTGCTGAAGACCACATGGCAGGCAGGTGGCAGAACAGGAACTATAGCTTGGAAATGCCTCTTGCTCTTCTGTCTGCTGAAGAGTCAGACTATGCTGACCCATGTGAATGTAATGAGCAAGGGAGCGAGGGAGAGAGTGCACAAGAACTTCTCTCCTTTTATCACACCTTTGCATGCCCACGAGGGCCCTGACCCCTCCTACACCGAGCCCTCTGCAAGGGGGCAGGTTCAGGAGGGATCAGGGTGAAATGTGAACTCACTATTTATCACTCTGAGAGGTCAGACTGAGAGTCTGGATGTGAGGCAGAGGCATCTTGGATTTCTTCCAAGGCTGGAGTAGCTGCTGTGGTATGTGCTGCCCAGGATTTTCCAGGGCAAATTCTGATTCAGCTGTAAGTCTTATCAGAGGCTCTGCCTGAAATTTTTTTCATTCTTATCCATTCAGCTGAGGGCAGTCAGGGCATCCTGACCACTAGACAATATCCCTTCGTGTGCCACAGTCCTTAGACCTCAGTGCCTGCAACACGGCAGCTTTGCAGCCAGTGGAAATTGCATAGCTCTGCTGACACAGGTTTATGGCTGCTAAGGATCTGGCCTCGTATTTTGACTGTCACACACACAGCACAAGCAGCACTACTCTTCCCTATTTTCATCATCACCAAGAAGATTTTGTTTAGGACTGTGGTTTACAAAGATCTTATTATAGAGAAATGAAAAGAAAACTCATCTAAAATCTGGTTACATTGAAAAATTCCAGCTGTCTTGCAATTCAATGCAGCTGTGCTATCTAGTATCTTTTTCTCTTCCTTTTGCATCTCTTTATAGAACATTAGCTTCTATAGAAAAATGCATTTTTTTTTTTAAACATGGTGATTTTTTTTTTTCCTTCCCTCTTCATTATTTGCTAGCTGTTATTTCCACCAATGAATCCTACAGACTCTGACAAGGAAAATGCAAAGATATTTTGAGACAGAGGAACAGCAATGAGGAAAAAAATAGCATTCGTGAAGAGTTTCTACTGGCAATCTCTTGTCCGTGATTTTTTTTCTTAGACAAACTGTAATATGATGATATTATGCAACTGCCTTCACATATTAGAATCATTATGAGCAGTAGCTTTGTGATATCATACAGCAGGTGCTAAGAACAGTTTTTGCTTTTTCCCCAAAGCGACTACAAAATTACTTACGATTTCATTATAGAACAATCAACACTTTGTGGGGAGAAGTTTGTATTATTTTGTGATTGTGTTAGTGAGGAAAAAAAATAAATCTATCTTTCTGGGGAGTTTGCAGCATTCTCAGGGTGAAAACTAAACTGAATTCATTTGTAGCCAAATGCCTACGTCCTTAGCCAGGCAAAACTCTGATGGAACTGGAAGGACTCCAATCCTCACTCGGCTCTCTGCTTTCTCCTGCAAACTCAAGTCAGCAGGGCTCTGTGCATCTCACCTGATGACGGAATAGTAGAGAGCTGTATGCAGAATTTAGTCCTTCAGCCAAGACTGAAAGGGTCACTAAAAGAGGAGGTCTTACATTTATCTCACCTTTAGGATGAAAACAAAACCTAAGTGTTAATCAAAAAAAATGCAACCTATGTGGGGTGAGGCAGGTTCAAAGCCAGGCAGACCTGAAGCCCAGCCAAAGCCTTCTGAGCGTCACCAGCCACTTTCAAGCAATGCACGTCTTTTATCGTCTCTCTGGAGAAACCCTGGGGCTTAGGAAAGCCTTACCTCTGGTCAGCTCAAGTTACTCCAGCAGGAATAATTCCAGATGATTCCTGCTCCCAGAGGAAGAGACAACCACAGCCCGAGGTCTGCAGGTCTTGGTGCACGACAGACCAGGAAGCATATATATAAAAAGTTGCATTTTCTTCCCAGCATCCCCTGCCAGTCTCCAACACCCACATGGCAGCTGGACTGCCAGCCCCAGAACAGCTTTGTTCCGGTTAGAAACAGGGCAGAGATTTAGTTATGAACTTAAATTTTCAGTCACGGAATTGCAGAACTGTGGTGAAAATCTGCAAGCCTCACCCCTTCATTTTAATACGCCAAAGACTGCGGTTCTTTCCCCCAAAACCCCCATGCTGTTGTCCTATCCATCCCAGAATGTAATTAATATATTAAAAAGTACTTTTCCACTAAAAAAGCAAAATGTGTCCATTGGGTCATATTTTCTATTCCCAAAAGATGCTTTGCTCTTATTTTACAAATGCTTAGTACTAAACATTCCCTTTAAAAACTGAAACTATTTAAAATAGCCCTCTGTAAGGATAGACAGCAGAAGCACAAGAAAAATCTATATGGAAAGAAATGTAAAATACAGTAAGGCAGGGTAACTGAATGATAACTAAATAGCTGCAATATCTTCCCTCCTAAAGTGCAAATCACAACGTTCAAAGTTCCACCAACTCTGTGTGTTTTTTTTGTTACATCTGAAAACATAGATATAGATCAATTATACTCAAGAGAAAAATACCTTAACATCGTTCCTTGCAAGAGTACAACTTTGAGTAAGACAGACCACACTTTCAGCTGTGGCATTTTAAATACCAATCACAGCCGATCGTGGTTTCACTGCTGCAGGAAAACACTGGAATAATATTGTTTCCCAGCCTTGGTGTCACATTAGATCAGAAACAAGGCCCTCAATGGCTGCTTTAGCCACTAGTTTCCAGGCAGAGATACTTCAGATCTGGCTCACTGCAGCTACAAAGCAAGAGCATAAAGTAAGCAAGCTAGGTGGCACGTGCTCACTGGAACTCATAGGGGCTCTCAGTGATTTTGGTGATGCTACTCTGCAATGAATTGATTTGAGGATCCCTCCATTTCAGAGGAACTGCTGGGGGATTTCCAGCTGCTGCCAG
The DNA here is from genome assembly GCF_028858705.1 of Grus americana. NCBI lineage: Eukaryota > Metazoa > Chordata > Aves > Gruiformes > Gruidae > Grus > Grus americana. The sequence goes on along the minus strand of NC_072861.1, from coordinate 19,443,498 downwards.
AGGGTTGCACAGCTGGGGACAACAGGCCACCTACACAGCATAACCTCATGCCACAGAGATTGCTGACTGTCAAACTCATGACTCTGAGTAATTAGATGCTCTAAAATAAACCCAACGCCCAATGCATTGCTAACCAAAATAAAAACCCATGTGTGAAATGGCTTAAATTTGTAGTTGCTCCATCACCCCAGTCCGCCACAGAACTGAAACCAAACCAGTTACACTGATGGATTGGTCCAGGATCAAATCAGTTGACATAAAAAATGTTTCTTAGTCACCATTACTAACAGATCAGCACAAACCCCTTTGTTCAGATCTACACTTCATCTCACACATCTCACAGGCAGCCGACTGCCCATGGGCACCGAGGCTCTCCCTCCTCTGGGCAGGTCTGGTGTCCTCGGGCAGCGCCCTTGGAGCATCCACGCTGCAAAACGATGGATCCTCTCAATTCCTGAGCCTGATTCTCATGTTTTGTAGGATAAATAAACAGAGATTTTTAAACCGTTTGATCCTCGGGTTAGGAGACTGAGATCAGGTATATAAATAAGCGGTAAGGAACCAGGCGCTGAAAAAAACCACACGCCTTCAGTGAGAAAACCAGCGAGCTGCACGACACGACAACCCCACGACCCCTACACGAGGTGCGAGCTCCCCTGGGCTCCGGGCGGCGACGGGGCCCCGCACCTGGACCTTACTAGCGACTGGAGATGCTCGGAGGGCTCCCCGGGCCGCCTCCGAGCGCAGCACCCCGCGGAGAGCGGCGGCGAGGCCGCGGGACGGGCCCGGGGTGAGGCAGGCAGCCGGCGGGGCCCCCGACCCCCGGCCCCGCTTTGTGCTCGGCGCCGCCGCCATTCAGCTCCGCGCGGCGCCCGCCGCGGCCGGTAGATGGCGCTGTCGCACCGCGGAGGCGGCCGCGGCACCACTGCGCGCAGCGCGCTTCTGCCGCGCCCCGCCGCGGAGGGGCCGCCCGGCGCCCGGACCCGGCTGCAGCGGCGAGGGGGGGATTTCCACTCCTGGCACGGAAAAGCGGTCACTTTCTTAGCGAGTGCTGCAATTAAAGCTGGTTTCTGTCTTTTTGCTTTTTCTTTTTTTTTTTTTAATGGGTTTGTATCATGATTAAAAAAAAAAAATTAACATGAAAGAATCGGCTTGCTGCAAACCCCCAGCAACTCCGGGGAATTCCTGCGAAGACATGAATATGGATGAAAATCTATATTACCCCAGGCACCAACTTAGCACAGGATGTTTATGAAATATTCCTGAAATGTAGTTTATTTACAAATCAAGTTATCCACTTATGTGAGATACTTAAAACATTTATGTGTTTAGTGGACAGTTATTATTATTACTTATCACTTGTTAAGCACCAGGTGCTCCGTGCTGTACAAGCCACACACGTAAGCAGTCAGTCCCTCCTGCCAAGAAGGTTCAATGGAGGGGCCTGGTCCAAAGTCCAGGGAAGTTTTTTTCTGAATCAGGCCGTAGCTGATGACAAGATTCCAAAGGAAATTGAAGAGGGAATAAAAGCTTTAAGGATTTTTTTTTTTTTTCCATTGGGTTGTTTATTTGCTAGCTATATTTCTTCAGAATACCCGCTGGATCAGAGTTCATTACAAGGAATTTTGATCATGAAATAACTGTATCAGAAGCTGTTTCTTTCTTCCCTTCTTACGAATTTGCATCAGAGGCTTTTTCCTTCCCCCTTTGAGCACCGGGCAGAAGAGATCATGTACCCAGCCCGAACAAAACCCAGTTTCACACCATTAAAAGGAGAATAAATTGGAACACTCACGAAGGACTAGACAAGCTTCAAAAGAATATTTTTAGCAAACCTCTCAGTCCTAACAATTTGTAAAATGAGAAAAATTCCTTAGCGGTCTCTGAGCTGTATTCCAGTACACGGAACGTTATCTCTGTGTACTGGCACTGCACAGCATGCAAATATATTGCATTCTCTAGTTTTGTCTGTATGTGCTTTTCAGTAAGGGCAGACGAAAGCACTATCCCTTTCTCATATAGAAAGCTATAACTATGGTAACAGGATGTCATCTGTTGCAAAATGCTGGGGTTGCTTTTTTTTTTTTTAAATGGCGACTTTATGTCCACTTTCTCACACATACATTAGTATTTTGCATCTGTACCAAACCTATGTTCACTGAACTCGGTTTTAGAGTAGGAGAAAACTTCATGGCTAGTAATCTATGCGGTGCGTGTCCTCGCTGAGCAGAAAGCTGTGTCATGCGAGACACGGAACCGAGCACGCCACAACTTTAGGGCAGAGGGTAGCAATTCTTTTCATGAAGAAGAATCTCTCTAACTCATCAAAAGAGAGACAGACGTTGCCTGTACAGAGTTTAAAATCACAGCAAGAACTTGTTACCCTTTTGCAACCTCTCTGGACGGAGTCTGTTTCTCCATTCGGTGACGAGGGAATCGCTCGAGGTACACGCACAACCCCTTCCCTTTTAACTGCCTTGCCATCCCTGAGGAAGAGATGAAATTCTGCGCCTTACAGCAGGGTTGTTCTTTGTTTGTTGATTTGTCCCCCCATTCTGTTTTAAGCAGGTATTTCAAACAGAAACCACCTAATACAAGTATCAGCTTCACAGAAAAACCACTGTTAAACTATCAAGCATAAAATCTGGAGTGCCTATACTATGTATATTTTGCATACAACACAATTTATTTTTCTATGCCATTTCCTTTTACAAAAACATCCCCAAATAATCTCTTCCTGCCTATTACAATTACATTCTTTTTCAAGGTAAAAGAGGTGGAAAATATATACATAGTGGTTCAGTCTTTGTTTTTACGTGCTACTCCTCATCAAATGTTTAAAGTCTTTTCTCAGGTAATTTTGCAAGTGTTCAGCTGTGCCAGAGCAGCATAGGGACAGACAAGTCGGTAATGAGCCCCCTCAGCGCAGTCCGGAATTAGGTCCTAATCTACCAAGTTACAGAGCTTTCTCTCGCTTTATTTTTTCTTCACAAATATTGATTAAGTAAATAACTTGTTTATGGGGGGGGGGGAGAGAAAAAAATGCGTTTTTAGAAGATATAGTGGAAAAGGTATTTTACAGTAACTAACTTGGCTAAAGCTCACCAACATGCATCAAAAAACCAGAACCCCCAAAATCCAAACGCAAATATTCTGTCCTTAGCTCACCCCTTTACGGTAAGGTATTATAGCCCATTTCACACTGTTTAGAGAGTCACGCTCTTTGCAGGCTGTTCTACTGTGTAAATATGAATGCAGAGCAGAAGAGCTGCCATCCTTCTTGCTAAATTCTCTGAACTTTAGGGAATTTAAAGACAGACCTTTAGCAGCATTTTAAGCCCCTTGAATATAAAATTTGCCCTTTTTCTCTTGAATAAAAACTGAAAAGGAACCCCCCCCCAAAAAAAAAACCCTTCCCTGGTTGTTTTAAAGAAGTTCATGAACCAAATAAACATCAATGCCGATTGGATGGGCATATGTTTTAAAAATATAATTTCTAAACATACATGTTTTGCTTTCAGTAGGAGCTGGGCAGAAATGGGTGGTAGGATTTTTGGTCTCTGTTATGTAGGATGTCAGATGATATGGTCTCTTGCGGTTTTAAAATTTATGAATTTAGGAACTGCTCCAGTTATCTATGAAGTCATTGTCTCTTTGAGTTCAGGGAGGTAAAAATGAAGTCAAATGAAACGCTTTTAGAAAAATACCTTTTTTTTGGTACTTGAGAGGTGTCATAGTTCTTCTGTGCCCATATATATATAAAAAAGACTGTTTTAAATGAGGCTTTTTAATGTTACAGATTCATCTCCCGTGAAGTTAGATTATTACATAAATAATCTCTCAAGAGGTGACTTTACATGTGAAAACTGACATGGCACAGCACGCTCAGAGAAGCTGGAAGCATGCATGCTCAACCTGTGTACAGACACGTTTAAAATCTTTTTTAGGGCTCCTTAGCAAAAATAGCTCGTATTTACAGTGAAATAAATCGCCTGCCTTTAATGGTCATTTTCTCAAAGCATCTGCTGAAAAGCTTTCGTCCACGTGCTGCACCTGCTAAAATCAGATTAAAGAACAACCAAAGCTGTTTTCTAAAGGGTCCGTTTCTGGGGGGAGGGTGGGGAATTAAAAAAAGGAACCGCAATCAGGAAGACTTTTTTAACAGTATTTTGTGGTTTTAAAATGGGAAACTGAAAAGCTAATTCTCATTTTTTTTAATGAAACAAGTAACTAAAATAAGACCAAGATAAAAGCCAGCAATAAAAATCAAGTTAAAAGCTCTCCCTTGGTTAAGGTTTAATTCAAAATATAAGAAAGTTTGTAACCAAATTAAAAATATTGCTATACTTAGCAATCCTCCAGTGGCAGAGGAGTATTCTGCACAGTATAGATCTTTGCATTCTACTAATTTTTCAGAGTAGAAATGCATCACCTTAGTTCAAAGAATAGGCCTTTTAAGGATGTTATTGGGTAAATGATGAATTATAATATTAATCAGTTTACTGGTTATAATTTGGTGCTTGAATATTAGGGCAAAAATGCTCGGCTCTCAGTATTTGACCTGATTGAAGGGTAGAAATGAAGAGAAATAAAACCCTGATGGACAGAATGTTTGTTTCGGTAATTACTAACAAAGCCAGCTGTGATGTACCTAAAAAGGACAGATCAGGTATCATTTCTGCTTTAAATACTACATCTGCTTTCAATATTTGTGGTCATTTCAGGTCTCTGTGCAAAGTCATTTAATGCTGCCGTTTGTTGTGTAACACCAATGTATTCTGTGATACCGGAGTTCTGCCGGTTCAAAGGAGATGGCCCTATGGAGCATCTTTTTCATGTCATGGCTTTTGCTAGAGGCTTTTGTTTAAAGCATGCTTCCAGCTCACTCTCTTGTCTCTCCCACTCTCTCCTGCTCGCATGTGTGAAACAGCAAAGTAATTTGCAATATAAATTACAAAATCAACTGTTGAGTTTACAAATTGAATATGCATGAAAATATTGCATAATATTACTACCTTCCTCAGCCTAATATGGGTAAATATGTCTGAAATTTGTGTTGGTGGTAGAATGGATATTTATGTACTGTAGATATTAATTACAGTTGGGCTAATTTAAAGTTTCTGTTATTAATTCCTTCATGGTTTCACTGCCGTCAGGATTAACTGCAGCCACCTACAAGTACAACCATTTGGTAATATTCTTAATTACATTGAGGAGACATTCTTCTTACAGTTAAAACAATGCTTTAGCAAGCACCTTCTAGTCTGTTTATTCAAAATAAATATTAGCCCATAAAAAAAAAAATAGAGACACCAATACCCTGAGAATAAAAATGGGCCATAGGGACTTAGACTAGCAATGATTTTGGTGAGTGCTTAATTTCTTGTTTGGTTGAAAAAAGACTGGATTGGCTATTGACAGGTCCCTATCAATAGGCAGACCCCAGAGGTCTGGCTATTTGCACATGGCCTGATTGACTTGTCCTTAATAGACATATAATTGTTGACAAATACCTTCCAATAGACTGTGGCAGGCATGGCCAGGCAGACAAAAGAGGCTTCTCTACGACAGAGATCGGAGCAGAGCAATTCAAGAGACGCGGCACCTTAACTAGGAAACAGCCGGCTTCCCCAAAGAAGCTTCTAGAGTAAAACCTGTAAAATCATCCCCGATTTCTACCTCCAGCAGCTGACAGCCAGCTCAGACATAAAAAGCAGCATTGTCCAAAGAGTGCGTGGGATCCATTCAGGGTGTCCCTTCTTCTAAGCAACTTCAAAATACATCTTAATCATAAACCTATGCACTTAGTCCCGCCTTTTCCCAGAGTCTGTGTTTTTTAAAAATATGACTGTATTTTTTCCTATTACTGTTTGCTCTCAGGTACTTTGTCCTTAAGCATCCACCCCAGCTGTTATTAGGGACAGGATCCCAGCGTAGGTGGACTTTCTGCTATTCTTAAGTCCTAATATTTCCACCAGTTCATGAAATAATATTGTAATATGAATTTTTACAAGCAGAAAAATTGAGTGCCCTGGCTGGAAATGCACAGTTCTCAAGCTTTGCAGTCTCCATTGATTCTTGCAGCCATTGTGGGTGGTTGCTGCCTCTGAAAACAAGATTCAAAAATGGATGCTTAATGTTGGTCACCTATTTGTGAAAATTTTGGCTGACTTTCCAAGGCACCTCAGGAAATCCATGGTGGAGCTTGCAGTCTATATCTATGGACCTGAGTCTAAACACAGCCTCATTTTGTGCAGTGCCTTCACACACACACAATTCTAAACGAGAGTTAAATAATACATCTACTGTGCTATTATTTTCTGTGTTAAAAAACAGCACAGAAAAGAAAACGAAGAGGTGTAGGCAAAGGAAAAAAAAGATAATAAACTGCATTTATCTGTCCTCAAGATAATAGTTCTATATTAGATATGTTGGGGAATTAATTACATGGATTTTTAGAATGTTTAGTACATTATAGGCATTGCAATACTTGTCACAAGACAAAAGGCCATTGAAATGATGCAGTACAGCCTTAGGCAGCCATAAAAGAACAAATTGTTCAAGTTCGTGCATCAGTGTGAGATCCAAAGAACCCCGGCTCCAAGAAAAATAGCAGTGAAATTTAGAGATGTACCTACTCTGTGGATTTCCCCAGAAGTGGACTGAAACCTGGACTCTGGCCTTCCAGTCCTTGGTTTGGTGCGCCTGCCTTTCCCTGTCAGCTGCAAGCTGAGAAATCACTCTTGAAAGTTTGCAGGATTTCTTCCCTGGGTCATTTTGGATGTAGTAATGTCTTCCCCCTTGGGATACGGTCCCTGTCAGGTAGAGGTAACACCCTTATCCTGTGGCGTAAGCGACGTGCAGAGAGAAGACAGAGAGGTGGGGGAGGCGGGTCAGGAAGGGTGCTCCTTAAATCTCTAAGCTAATGTCTCTAGCCTCCCACCTCTAAGCTCCCCCACCTCTTTCCTCCCAAACTAATAAAAACAACCATTAAAAAAAAAAAAAGAGACAGAGAGAAAAAAAAACCCCCACAACAGTGCAGACCGTGATCACAGAGGCAAGCAAAGTAGGTTACAAATTAGTGTGACACCATCAAGGTGACACTGTAGACAACCTCTGACACCCAACACAAAGCTGAACGCCTTGTGCCAAAAAGACCTTGAGCCTTGTCTTTGATTCTTATTGATCAAATACATAGATTAAATACAGTATCAGATGGCAAGGCTAAAGCCTGGGATTCCGCACACTGCGAAGACCCTCAGACATGAAAGAACAGATATACAACAGAGATAGACAGACAGAGAGATAGAATAATTGTATTGTGAATAAACAGATGTAGGCTGAGGCAGGCAATTTTATCTGGCAGATGGGCCGGGCTTTTTGTACTTACTGCACTTCTTACAGGTCATGAAATCCAAATGTCAATAATATTAGGAATAAGGGACAACATTTTTAACGGCGTTTTTGCAATCTCCAAACATTCCTGAGCATGTGCATCCTGTGAGCAGCTGCTTCAAAATGGTGTGCGCGCTTGTGTGTGTGTGTATATGTCCATTAATTCAGAATTACTCCAATTACGAGCTTTTGATGCTCCAAACCCCTCTTCCTAACCCAAAAGAGATGGAGAGCCCTCGGCCTGTCCAATCAGATCATTTTCCCTCCTGCCTGCAGCAGATGTAAGCAATTTACTTTTTTATTTCTGCATATTCAGTGCGAGCGGAGCTGTTGGTGACTTCTCACCCCGGAGCCTGCAGGATTCTAACCCTATCAAATTAAAGCATTTTGCTCACTTATTCCCAAGCGCTCGGCTGGTGCTTAGCAGGCCTCCCGCTGCATAGCAATGGCGGGCGTTCGTGTCCGCTCATACCCTGAGCCTAATCAGAGATTATTAAGGAAAATATACAGTGCTTTAATTTGATGAGACTGGTTATAGGTACTGCAGTTAAAGGTCACACTCTTGCGTGTATCTCCCTCAGTCACTGTAATATTTTCCTCTCGCTTGACAATCCTCAGCTCCAAACAATAGGCCAAGAAGACACGTTTATTTTTGTCACGCTGTGATGAGCTCAATAGGGACAAAAATGAATTATTTAAAGTTCGCATAAACAAACAACCCCAGGCCAGGTTCCCCTTAGCCCACTCACCCCCTCTGCATTTTTGCGCACGTGTGTGCACGCACACGCTTTGTCTCTCTCTTGACTTTAAAGAACATGCAATAAAAACCTTCCTCAGATAGAAAGAGAAGCCATTTAGATGTCAAGTCCAGACACGATGGTAGCCAGTGGCCACTGCCTGCTGTTGGCTGCTGGGTGAGACCCTGCCCGTTCGAACCCTGCAGAAGTGCCTGGGTACATCCCAGCGTCAGGTGCCTGGAAAGGACTTTCCAGCTGCTTTGGCTCTGAAAGCTTTCCTCACCCAGTAGGAGGTAACGGAGCTATCCAGGGTGAAAGAAAACATGCACAAGGCCTGATACAGCAGGCTCCCAAGCCTTCCTGCTGCCACAGTGGGAACCGAACGGGTTCAGCTCAGTCCTGTGCAACGTAAAGGTTGAGGAGTGAGGGAAGTGCATCAACTCCAACCTGCCCGCCTGTGCCATGGTAATCAGCTCGTGGCCTCGTCTAAGTTCACGCTGCTCTGTGGGTGCGGAAAGGGGGGAAGGGAGGCAATACAACAATTTTCTTCTTCTGTCAGCCTTAACTCTGCTGCCATTCATTAAAGTAGCGAGGTGGTTTAGTCTCTTGTGAGAGCTGCGTGGTGGGGAGGGAAGGAGTGAGCCAGTGAGAGATGGGTGGGTTAATTCTAATCTCCTTTTGAGCCTAATGGTTTGAGCATATGTGTCCATGCAGCAGACCAACAGCAGGCTTATTTACCTCCAAAATTTACATGAGAATTGCTTTATGCAGCTGTATGTAAAAATTCAAACCACACAGTGTCACTGTATCACACAGGTCAATCCAAAGCCCAGTGGCATTATAGCAAGAGACAAAAGCCTCACCACTTCACCAGGGTTTCCTTTAGGACTGAAAGTTGTTCTATTAAAAATGAAAAACAACAACAATGTGAACGTATTTCCACTGCTGCCCCCCTTCCAGATTCCCTCCACATTCCTCAAAGGCTGTCAAAATTATGAGGACCTGGAGCCTGATCCTGCTTTTGCCCCTCTCAGCAGGCTGCAGGGAGGGCTGCAAAGCACGTCAGAATTGGGCCAGCTTCATTTTGTGTCTGTGAATAATCCCGTTAGCTGATCCCCAGGCATAGACTTTTTATATACACATTACTGATGGGCAAAGGCAGAAGTGTTCACGGAGGTGTGGTTTCAGGATTTATCCTAAACAGAGGCAGACAGGCTCAGGCTGCTTGGGATGCTACCGGCATCCTGGTCCGTCTGGTAAATTGCTTGTGATTGCCTGGTTGTTGGTTTGTTTTTCTCCCCCCGGTTTGAAGGGTCTGTGATACCTCCAGCAAAGCAACAGCTATATGTGCTGTGGAAATACATGCTATATGCACATCTTCAGAGAAATGGGGAATCTCGTGCTGCTGGTGAAATCAGGATCTTTCAAAATCACCTCAGTTATACTGTGCTATGCTGATGGTATCCCACCTTCTGCCGTACAAAAAGCCACTCTACTTCAGGACCCCTAATTCTAACTGTTTCTAAAGTAATCTGATAAGCTTTGACTGGTAATTCTGACCGGTAGTTCTAGCATGAACACGGTCATATACGGCATTAGCAGTCTCTGCAGCGGAACTCCCTCAGAAAATGCAAAAGTATATCAAGGGGAAAAAAGTTACCTGCACTTTTTTAAAACTTCATAAAAACTTTTTCTGTGGAGGCTTGGGACAGTTCTTATTTTAGTCTGAACCAATTATTCAGCCTTAATACCTGGACCCTGGTATGCTTCTGTCTTTGATCAGAAAGAACTTGCCTGAAGGCCAGCTCAAGAGAGGTTCAAAGTCAAATGCTTTGATTTAAACCACTCTGCTCCCATCCATGAAAGAAGATGAGAAGAAGCTCTCTAGTGTAAGACACAGATAAGTGCAATGCAGCATGTCACATGCAGTATTACAACGCAAAGCATACGAAGAGAGATGTATTGGGGAGCAGAGTGCTTAAACCACAAATCACCCTAACAATCTGGTGGTTTTGGCAGTGGTAAAACACCCTAGGGATTTCAGCAAAATTCTCTAGCCTGTGAGAAACTCCAAATATTCCACAGTAATGCAAGAAATAGAGATCTTCAGCATGACCAGGACCAAGACTCGGATGTTCGTGGTCTGAGAGCCTCTGGAACAACCTTTATAAGGGTCTAAGAGAAATGTATGGAGGATTGGATGCCGCTGGACCATTCCAAAGGAATATTTCAGCCTTTGAACCCCCACATGCACAAAAAGAAAAAATTCTCCTTGGGCTTCACACAGGAAATGAAATGCAGGAAACACAATATCAAAATACAGCCTTCCACTGACAGTGTCACCATTTTATTGCTCGGGTTGTAATCACTCTTTGGGGGAGTGATCATTTCTGCACTATGTACAGCAACATGGCAGGCAGGCAGGCTGCGCTGGCTGCAAATGCAGGGAGATGATTTTCCCCCTTGCCATTCAGAACTTCACTTTGTTGACAAGAACTAAGGGAATAAAAAGGAGAAGGGCTTTTTCAGGTATCTTTTTCCACTTCTGCTGAATGAAAATAACTTTCCTTTAACTATCAGTGCTGTGGTGAATACGGTTAGTCACCATATCCTGCTGGGACTTTTCACTGGGGAAGGTTTTGATGGCAGAGCCCTTCTCTCCACTGACTGGTACCTTAGGCATTTTCCTATCTTCTTCTTTTCATTAATTTGCCCCTATCTATCCCTTCTGGTGTCCTGGTAATTCAAACAGGAGAAGCCCAGAATTCATTGCAGCATCATACAACTCTATTAAAGCAAACCAGATTTTATTTTTTCCTTGGAATGCAACCTGGGGCCTCTTTGGAAGAGAGGTCTCCAAACCCATTCCCACAACTGTACCAGTGATTTCAGCAAGACTGCCCTTGTGTGCGAGCTTTGCTGGCCAAGGCCTCCTTCCAAGGTGTAGCCTGATGAGAAATTAGAAAACAACCATGGTAACATGTTCCAGGGCTGCTGTCACCACACCTTGTGGTATCACACTGCTATACACCATGCTCAGCGCACAGCAGCAGCAGTGGCATAAGCAGAGAAGACAAGCTAAATGTTTCTGGTAATGAAAGAAGCAACTCGGGCCACAAAAAGGGAAGAGTTTGAGGGTAAGGCTTTAAAACTCTTTTTTTCCTCCCTTCAATAATCAGCGTAAGGGAATCTTGATTTAGAGATGTCTTCCTCATTCTGACTATCAAGACGTATCCCTTCTTTTCAGGGTCCAGAAAGGCCTGTTATGAATGAGATGCCGTACAAGAGATCAAACCATCAGAAAAGTAAAACACAGGGGAGGATAAACAAGAGCGGGAAAGAGATGGCACAAGAGAAAGAGAATAATTAACAAACAGCATGTGCTATATGGAGCAGAAGAGTCCAGCTCATAAAAAGCAAACATCATCTCTGCTTACAGAGTAATTCTGGAAGTTTTGAGATGAGAATGATGAGACACTAATTTCAAGGTGCACCTCAGATGTTTGGTGCACAACTCCATGGAAGACCACAGCTTGCTGCCATCAGCCAAATGCATCTCCCAAGAGGTGAAATAAAATTTGAATACAACATACCCTCTTAAACTATCCAGCCAGGCCAGCAAGGTGCTCATTTTCTGCTTATCACATTCAAGTTTTATGAATGTTGCTTGCTAAGATGCTTCATCTAAACCATGGCTTGCTGAACTCCACATACTTCCATACACACTAGAAATGCTCCGGGTAAAATACAGAAGGAAATTTGACACAGCTTGTAAGCTACCTAAGTGAAAGGCACCGTTAGAAACTGGGCTAGAAGGAAGAAGAGTTGTTTCTTGGTTCAAAAGTTCCTGTCACGTTCTCTCCCAAGGAAGGATCTCTGCTTTTTCAGTATGCTGTCAGTCTCCACCTTTGGTAATGAGCAAAAAACATTTCAGTGCTATTCCAATATAGAGGACACCTCTTGTAGCCGCTTCTTTTGAAAAAAAGTATTTCGACTCCAGTGGCACAACCTTCCTCCAGAGAGAGGTAAATCTACATGGACACGACAAAAGAGCTCTTAAAAACTTTAGAAGCAGCTATGAGCCAAAAAGTGAAAAAAAAGAAGAGTCAGAGAACCTTGAGAACAAATCAAGGTTCATTAAATGTCATGGTGAGCATTATGGAGCTCTGATCACTTGTGTTTCTTGCTGCAAAGCCTAATGCAGAGTGTGTGTGTGTGTGTGCACACTGCTGGCACGTTTTCTTCTACACTGACAGGCCAGGAGGACCTGGATTTTTGATTGTGCCATGAAACTCTGGTATTCAAGTAGGAATTCACAGTTCATAAAGATGCTGTTAAAGAGATGAGACAAATGGGAACTTCAGAAAAATGCGTTGGAACTTTAGAAAATAAATTAACCAATCACAACATAACTTAAGTGAGTGGAAAGAGAACAAGGGAAGAAGGAATGAAAAATGCTATGGGGAAAAGGATGGGTTGAGAGTGCAGAAAATTTCACAAGCCTAAATGAACACCTTGCTTTTATTTTCTTTTAAGAGTGGCAGAGTCAAACATCAGGAAATGACAAAGATGCTGTCATTTAGAAATATACCTACATCTAAACACGAGAAAAAAAATTAAAATGTCAGTGCATTTTGGCCAGGCGACCGGATGATCTGTAGCTGAGAATGAACACACAAAATTGCAGGTCCAGTAGCAACCGTCAGTAACTAATAGAGCTAGCAAAGTGGTGCACTATAACACGGGGAGGGAACAGCAGTACCCACCCCTTTTGTACCTACTTCCTGTACCTTGTAGTATCATTTTCTTCTTCTTAGAGTAGATAAAAGGGATTTAGGGAAGACCTGTCAGTCAGTCCTTAATAGCTTACTAGATTTTAGAACAAATTTGAAGAAAGAATCAAAAGGAGTAAAGGGCAAACGTTTATCATACAGGTTTCCCGAAGCTAGACTGTGCCAGGCTATCCAGAAAGGTTTTCTAATAAAAATTATTTTTGTAAATTAAAATTCATAAAATGTATCCAGTCTTCGTTAAAGTATTTCAGCAGGTGCCGCTTGGGAACTACTCAGTTCACTGGGGGAAAATGGAGAATTAGTCAGAACTCTAAGGTCTGGGTTGGTGACAGGGGAAGTGAAGATGTAATATGCTGCAGGGGGAAATACGGGGCTGGAGGGAAGATATAAGGGGAGTTCCTCAAAGATCAGTCTTTGGACTGATCTCATTTAATGGTTCATTAATAAACTTGGCACAAAAAGTAAGAGTGTTCAAATGAAATTTGCAGATTGTACAAAGTTGGGAGGCACCATCAACACAAACGAAAATCACAATATCATACAGGAAGAATTGGATGACCTTGAGGACAGAAGTAATAGAAATGGGATGAAATTGAACAGTACAAAATGCAAGGTCATGCACTAAAGGACTAATAATGAGAATTTCTGCTAGAAGCTGTTGGGAATGACAAAGGAGGAGAAAGACCTGGGTTTGCTAGTTGATTACAGGATAAGTATGTGCCATAATATAATGCAACTGAAAAGGCAGATGCAATCCGAGGATTCATCACCTGTAATAGTGCTAATAACGAGAGGAAAATATTAATGCTACTACACAAAGCACTGGTGAGACGTTATCTGAAATACAGCGTGAATTCTAGTTACCCATGCTCAAGAAGGATGCATGCAAATTGGAGCAGAGGGTGCAAAGAGGACTATTACAATGATCAAGGAACTGGAGAATTTCTAAGAGGAAACTAAAAGACTCTGCTTGTTCAGCCTACCTAAATGATGGCTAAAAGGGACACAGACACAATTCAGGAACAGAGGGTGTCCGTACCAGCTATATAAGGGGTGACCCAGGAAGAAATGGCTATAAACTGGCTTTGAGTTCACATAATTTGGGAATTACAAAATGTTCCTAACCATTGGAGTAAAGATCCCTGAAATGACCTTCCAGTGAGTGTAGTGGAGGCAAAAAATCCCAAACCAAAATACTAAAATGCATGCAGATAGTTTTAAAATATAATCTGATCAGATTATGAATGCTACAACATAACATAACATAACATGGTGGCCATGGGGCAGCAAAGCAGATCTGATATTCTAGACACGTGTTCTTAGATTTACAAGTAGCCTTTGTATTATTCCTTTAAGGCCCGGGAAGATGGGAAGAGACATCACTCTGCCATCCAAAAGAATGCTGCCAGTAAACAGGAGGCTTTACAACATGGGAAGAATCTTTTGGAGATAAGAGTTAGTCAAGTGAGTTACCTCAAAAAGATAATGAAAAATTTAGTTCATGTGTATGTCATATCCTGAATCCATTTTAGGAAAAGATACTACTTTTTTAGCTAAGAAAAAATGTGGATAAAAAAATTATTTTTCCTCATTCTAAGAGCCTGCTTGCCAGCAGTAACATATGCTCTTTGGTCTTCTCTGGAAATATGTCTTGACATTGATAATTTATTAGAATTCCTAGATTTGGTTGTCTAGGACATAAATCAGCTATTGGTACCCATAGAGCCCACTGGAAACAGTTCTGGTTTTTACAGACTTATTTTCATGAGAAAGGAAATATGAATAAAATTGTAAACAATCTGCAGTATCTGGGGCTCAAATCTCTGTGCTTTATATACCCAAACAAAAATTTGGTGACATAAAACTCTCTTGTCTCCCTGAGTTTTTTTCAGCTCTGCCCTTTTTATGTACAACAGGACATTAAAAAAAAAAAAAAAAAAGCAGAATTTGCAAAAGGCCAGAAAAAAAAGACAAAACTAAACAGAAAAACAAAACCACCAGGAGACATTGCAGGAGGAAACAAACAAGAAAGCATCCATCTGAATGTCCACCCAGAAAATCATTTTTGCAACAGTTTATGAGAAATAAAGTAGAGCTGGGAAGGAGCAACTCAAAAGAAAGCAGGTATTTTTGCTGGCTGGGAGAATGAATATTGACCTGATGGCTTTCAATATTGTATGCAGCTACAGCATATGATCACCCCAACTTCATAAACGCACAGGTTCCAAAACTTTCCACACTGAGCATTACAATAAGCCACTAAAAATGGAATAATTTAGCAACTGCTACTGTAGTACATAAGCAGGGTACTAATGACATTTTCAGTGCTGGGGCAGGGCATGTTACTTGCGTCCTAATCCTGGATGGAATTTTTCAGAAAATTAGTTTCTTCACTGAAAAACCTACCTTCAAACTGAACACCGTTATCTGTAAATTCTAATAAATAGGCAAAAAAAATGCAAAAAAATTCAGAAAAGTCTAGACACACACTTTCAACATTTTTTAACCATATACTTTGCTATTTCTCTCCAGACAATATTTTCAGTCCAAATATTGTTGAAGTTCATTAAAAAATAACATGAAAACAACCCAAGCATTTTTGACATAGGTCAAGCAAAATATTTTTGATAACCCAATGCACTTTTTTTGAGGGGGGAGGATTGATTCTTGTGTGAAATATCCTTCCCCCCCCCCCCCAAATGTCATAAATATCAGCTAAGTCCTATTTTATAGTTTTTTCTTTAATCTTAGTTACTGGATGAGAAAAATCAGTTATTCATCTGCTCTAATGGCAACAGTTGGAGGGACAGAAGGGGAGATTTTACACTGCTGGAGTTTAGACACCTAAACTGGCCAATGCTGCTTGTGCTTAGCAAATAATAATGATGAAATGACTCTTCCATTTTCTAACGGATGCCTGGGGCCAGTGGAGGATGTCTGTGATAGGAATGCTATCAGAGCTTCCCCCAAAACTAGTGGGAAGTAAGGCTACATACAAAATATATAGGGATATACAAACAGGCATATAAGTACATAAACAGGTAATAGGTATATATAAATGTAGTCAAATGACCTGAATATATGAACACATTCCTGCTTTGAAATGGTGTTCTTTGTTATGGATGTTCTTGCTGATTTGAAACCTCAGCTAAATATTACATTAAGAAATGTTCTTTAATTAGAAACATGGCAGGCAGCTACAGTTATTTCTTTCTGCATTGACATGATAACATTATCTCACTGTAAATTCTTGATTCACTTTCTAAGGTAACTGGAACGACCACCGGTCTATATAATAAGGAAATGTGGGGACATGCTGTAGAGTGCTGCTGACTAGTTACTGCTGTACGAGAATAACCTCATGCAGTGGAATTCAATTTGCCCATTTACATGGACGTGTCTTGGATGGGAAGTGTCACTGTTCTGCCTTGCCAAGCACTACAGCTCCTGCTATGGAAACACAATGAAACCAAACAATTAGTTAGAATTATTGCTCTTAAAGAAAACTGATTTGCTTGTCTGTCTTCTAAGAAAAACTCAGTTACCGTATACTATCAACCTTGGCTTGACTGGCAGTGATTTTCCTGGTCTAGTCTGCTGGGAACCTTAAATGAACATGAGCAATTATAAACCCAAAGTCTTCAGCAATTTGTAGGCATTATCTCAGGATAATTGCCCTGAAATGTTCACGTTGCAAAGCAAAGGTAGATAATTTAAAAATCCATCTTTCTCTGCCTGCACTACGAGTTGGGCGTAACACTCTTCCCTCCTGCGGGCCTTGTAGTAGTATAATAAAGCTTGGAATTGGTCCTTTGAAAATGTCTATTGCTGTCTTTTAGAAAGCAAAGAGGCCAAATGTGAGTTTAACCTTTTCGGGCTTTATTATTTTTATAAAATGAAACTCAAGTCATATTTTCTGGCACAAACTGAGGAAAACTGGAATATTAAAAGTCAAGGGAACAAACCTGCCCTGAGGAGCTCTGGCCAACGACATCCATTGCAAGAAAGCTCTCCTGCTCCCTGGGTAAGATGAGTACCCCTCACAGAAGGAAACACTGGGTCTTGGCCTCCTCATGGCTGTCCATGCACTAACTGGGCTTACTATTTTCTGGGAGTTTTACTTATGAGCTTCTAAAAGTGCTCATAAGTGCTCAGCTCCGTCTCTACAACTGGGAAAAACCTCCTGAGAAGTGCTGAACATATCTGTCTTCTCGTGACTCACACAACTGCCTCATCTGTAGGTGGTTTCCTCAGTTCCTTGCCCACATCCTACAGAGCAGGCAACTGAAATGTATTCATTGCCTTACTGATTTATAACAGCTCTTCCCTTCATGCAAGGAAGACTGTTTCTGGCTTATGAGCAAAGCACGGTGATCTCTGAGCTCCTTCTGCAAAGAACTAGCAGGAAGGAGGTTTGGAGTGAGGAGGAACAGAAAGGCTCACAGCCTTTTAGGAAAACAAGCCATCACTGTATTTTTTCTTGCTTTGACATATTCAAACCACACAAACCCACTGTCAGTGAAACTGGACTTTTGCAAAGCCACAAAGCTTGTCTCAGTGAAGAATGGAGAGTACTGACTTCTGAGAGAGGAAGGGGCCCCCAGAGCAAAAACACCTGGTACAGTAGGTACCTGTACTTCAATTTATCAAAACTAAAGTAGTCCAGCTCAGCATTTTCCAGGGAATTGTTATAAAAAAATCAACAGAAATTAAACCTGAATAAACCCAAACAGAAGACTGGGTATCAGAAAGACCATATAAAGAGAGCATTTTCTCAACACGAAATCAGTGAAGGAACTGGTATGCTGGAAATCTTCAAGGGATGCTTTGGGTATTCACCCAGTACCCTTCAGTTTGGACTCCTTACTTTCCCATAGAGAGTAGGAGAAAATTCAAAGAACAAATATTATTACGAAGGAAATACCCCTGAAGTATTTTGAGTTCCGATAAGTTTCATTGATTCTTGACTATGCTGGTCTTGGGAGAAAACCTGAATTTGAAAGACCGATCCAGTTCATTCCGCCACTCATGGCTCATATGTGAACACCACAAGAAGACTGGGACTTGAAAACCTTCGGCCTTTGGCATCCATATCCCTTTTTCTTCTCTCCCTCGCTCCATCGTTTGTCACGCTCAGCTTATACTATAAAATTGCGAAGTACGGATGTTGACATGCTTCATCAAACCATTTGGGAGTCAATAACACAGTCACTCCCGCTGACAATCACATATTTATTACTTTAGTTTCCTCTTGAAACAGGACTTGCTCTCAGGCAGGGCTCCATTCTGCCCAGTGCTGGAAGACTGCAAAGCGTGACAGGAGCGCAGGATATTACCAGCTGTGCCAAACACATGGCGAGATCAGACCAAAGGGTAGCAGACACATATTGTCCCTTACTCCAGCACTGTCCATTGCCATAGCTGTCCAAGTACACTTGTTTTTATAGGCTCTGGAGAGTTGGCTCTTTTCTTTTTCCTTTTTTTTTTTTTTAAATAATTGAGGCACAGAGTGAACAGGAGATACAAGAAAAGAGAAAAGGGGAGTTATCAGCAAGAGGGCCAGCTGAGTGAGGTTGGTGACCTGATTTCAAGCATACTGGGGGTACTCTGTGACCCCTGTAATTTTACTGCCTCCCGAGTTATCACTTGTGATTTTCACTGGAGTGAAATGATACATCAGGGAACAGTAAGGATTCCAGCAGCCCACAGACAGGCAGAATACAAAGTACCTACCAAAACAGCTGCCGTACCTCTGGCAAAGATATATTTTTTTAAGCCTTTTCAATGGAGGCTCCAACTGCCTATCCAGATCCCCTAAGGCTTCGTTAATTGAAAACGCTAGAGAAGGGACCTTTTTTTACAATTGTGGGCCTAGCTCACAGTGCAGAAGCTCCACAGGCTTCTGTAACACAGCTCTCAAGGAGCTTAATCCAGACTCAAGCATCCTCTCTTTGGAGTTGTGGAACAGAGCTTGCTCCCCATCAAGACCTGTTTTCCTTAATGACTGTACAAAAAAACCTCGCTTACTGCAGCGATGCCGTGCTCAGTGGAGTCCCACCAAATAGGAAAGGCTTGTAATCTCAGGTAGCTTAGCAACAATACAGTGCCTTATCAGAGACCGGACCATTTTAAAAAACAGTTTCAAGGAAAATATTCATCAAGAAGGAGCTGATGTCAGAAGAGATCTTTCGTAGAAAAAGAATGGAGGCAGGATAGATACACTGTCTTTTGAGTGGAACGTCTACTTGCACAAAACCCAGTTTTCTGCGGTGTCTGACCCAGACTTTAAGTTCATCATGTCTGTCTCAAAAAAGTAAAAGCAAATATGAAATTTAAAATATATGCTACATTCTGCTTTCAAGTTTAAAAATGGTACCTTTTTGAAAAACTAGAGAAGTCCTGTTTCATTTCTTGTTGGAAAGAGGAAAATAGTCTTTATTTCAAATCGGTTGAAAAGAGCAAAAGGTAAAGTGACAGAACAGAGAGGGTTATATACACTTCCCTTTACACGGAGATAAATGCATTGAAAAACTTTAACCAAGACACTTCTGGCAAGATTTCTTCGTGAACTGAAAATGCATTTTCTATTTAAAAAGTTTAGGCAAGGAAGTTTTGACTAAGTGTAGTATTCACATAGCTTTTAAAAACTGCTACAAGCTGAATGTGTAATTCCAAATCCCTCTGGAAAAGTCCTATAAAATTATTATCAAATAAATAGAATTGTATAGTAATGACAGGAAACCATCTGTGAAATTGACTGGAGAATTAGTTCCCTGATAGCAAATGCAGACGGCAAGGCAAAAAGTGCTGTAGAAGTTTGTCCCCTCCAAAATGTGAATATTTTTATTCATTCCAGTGAAATCTTTCTTTCTAGTAGATTAATGTGTGAAGAGTCTCTGCACCAAAAGTGTGTGCTGAATTCCTTATATTTTTTAGAGAAGAAATCCAATCCAGATCATAAGAGTGATGGCCTCTTTCTTATTCAAATGCTTGTAACAGAGTATTATTTGAATGCTGAGATTGCTGACGTGCTTGTTAATAAATGCTATTGCACGGCAGTTAGTAACATGGGCACCTGTTTCACCCATTCCTCCATTTTCCCAACAACTGATTCATTTTGTTCCAGCCAGCAGTTACCCACCACATGACAGCCTGTGCATTACAAGTGGCATAGGCCAGGTTTGAACCAGTGGTCTACAGCTCACCTAAAATAGTTAAGCAACTCTGATGGCCTAATGCTGCCAGCAGGGAGTTGTTGCAGGGTCTGAAGTGGAGGTAGAACAGATTTCTTCATGTCCCAAAAAAAAGCAGAAGATCAGATTCTATGCTATAGAGCACAGGCAATGGGAACTATCAGGCATGCAGCTTTATTGCAATAGTTGGTCCTTCAGATCACAACTAAAACCAAGGTTTCTAATACAAAATTTGTGCAAACTTTCCCTCTCTCCTGTTCCCTCCCTCTTGGCCTTGCAGAGCCTTTTGGCCATTTCAAGTTCAAGCCTTAGAGTTTAATTATTAGTATGACAAGCATAGCTTCCACAGAGGTGAAGGAGGAGAGCAGAGGTGAAGTGGCTGGAGAGATCCCACCTCAATAGGGCACAGGCAGCAATAATGCCTTCCCGCGTTCCCCAGCTGGCTGGGGGCCCAGGTGGCCCATGATCCTGATCATACCCTCCATCTCCCAGCTCTCTTTGGAGGATGCAAAGCTGCTTTTGGGCCAGGGGCCCCACTGTGATCTGGATATGGGAGCACTTATACTACATGCAAGAACACTGTAGGGAGCAATAGGTAGCTTTTTACATGCATACATCCATGTGCATGCACACATGCGCTCCCTGGGGGAGAAACCTCTCCAAGTTCTTTTGACCTCTTAGTGCACCTTTCTGGTTTGATCCTTTTAAAGTCCAAGACTTCTGCTTTAGGTTTTGGCACAAGATGAGAAACAAAATAATCAATGTCATTAGTAGGCAACTCTCCCCTATGTCCCCTACCCCCATGGTATTTACATGCTACTCACCCTTGTAATATTACTGTATGTATCAGACAAAACCCCGCTATTTCATTGCCTTAAACAGGAAAACGTTTTCAACTCCCCTATGCGTTCTTGCCTAGTTCATGGCTTGATTTAATTTTACAAGGCAAGAGCTGGAACAATTATCTGATTCTTCATGTACAGCATGCTTTCAGTGGTCATTTCTGAAGTTTTACTGGTTCGTAACCTCTGTAATCAGAAGACCCAGTTTAAAAAAAAGAAACTAAGTGAACAGGCAGGAATCTGTTCATATTATCCCTTCCTAGCTGTCCAGGCTTTCATCCTCTTTTCTCCCACACATGCCCTTATTGCTCTGCTACTCACCCACCAATGAGGGTCTGTCAATGGCAGTGAGAGGTCAACATCAAAGCACTTTTAGAGCTAGCAGCTTGCAGCTAATGCTGGCATTATGGAAAGAAATAGAGAGAGAGAGAGAGAGAAGCATAGGGATTGAATGAATGGCCCTCTCATATAGAAAGAGACTGAAGAATAGAACAAAACCTCCTATTCTCCCACTCTTTATAATACTCCTGGGCTGAGTGTGCGTATGTGGTACACAGCTGAGTTTGAACTGCATTAGCACTCTTTCAGTTTACAAACAAGAGGCCTAATTTAGAAGAAAAATCTCCTATCTGATTATTTCTTTGTGTTCACCCATGTGGTAAAAAATGTCTGTACAGAGAAGGGAGGGGGGCTACAGAGGTGGCTTATTAACTTCTTTGGCTGTATCACGATTGTGAAGGGCAATTGTGAGATCATTATTTATCCATAATTTTTGGACTCAAGGGAAAAAAGTAGTAAAACAGTCCCTCAAAAAATTATTTCAATATGGATTACTGTTTTTCTGAAGAGGGAGATGAAAAGACTGTGGGTCACTGCCACACCAACTGTATGACTGATGCTAGCCTTAGCCCCTGCCCACAAGAAAACCCAGGAATTATTTTTGTCCGTGCAATTGACATTGAGATTGGATGTCTTCCTATAAAGATGTTATGGCCTTGGTATAGTGAATTTCACAATTTGATGAAATTACCACCTCATGCTAGGTAGATAATTGTAATCATCTCTCCTGGCTCACCAATCTATAATTCTGTAGAGGGGGGAGGAAGGGGAATCAAAGCTTGTATGACTGCAAAGTTGTTACCCAGAGCCTCTAGCAGCAGGCTTAAGGATGAATATTGTTTCCAGGATTGACAATGACTGTTATTGGGTTTTTCTCCCTTCTCTGGAGTCTGAGACATACCATCTTTCTAGCAGCACCTGGGTACATAATTTAACAAATTCCCTGCTCCTATGGGGAAATTCAGTTTTGGCAACATCTTTGATCTGTTCTGTGCTCTTCTAGTGACATATCGAAGTTACAGTACTTCTCATTTACTACACGCCCTACTCTTGTAATAAGGAGCCTCAGGAAAAAAGATGCAAAGAGAAGTTACGCTTATTTCACATCTCTGCAGACTATACTATTCCTAGAAGACTGAATGTGATCTGCTTCAAGTGGTCAAGCAAAGAACGATAGTGCCTTTCGGGGACAGAAAGGCAGCTTGAAAGAAATACTGGGAAGAAGGTCACTTGGGTTGTCCCTTCCACTAATGCCTGATGTTGTCACAATTGCCACTGAAGACAACAGCTGGATACACCATCAGCATACATCAACACAGTGCAACATCTCCAAACCCAAATTCTCTCCACATCAGGGATTTCTGACAGCAAGAGCTGGTTCATATCCATGCCTTAGCAAACTAGTTTATATCCATAGTTGGGACTTATGTCTACCCATAGATATATATAAATGCATTGTCCTAGCTGAAAGAATCTTTACTCTGCACAGATTCACATCAGGGGTAGCTACGGGGATACAAGAAGAAGGGATACAAGTGAAAAATCTTAGTGACTTTGAAAGTTTCACCATGCTTTTCCTCCTTGAATTTAGGATGCAGAGATTACAGAATGGCTGGAAAACTTCTCAGTGATAGGCACAGGAAGAAAACCCCTCACTTGGAGACTAATCTGAAGAAAGTATCAGTCATCTTGGAAAACAACTGGATTGGTTTAGGGGAGTCTATGTTTGCTGGGGGATTTAAACTGTGTTTTTTCAGAGGTAGACCCTCCGAGTTTGACATGTAATGAATACTAAGACTTGCCTTTCAAGCATAAATATGACAGAGATCTCAACCATGCTAGTATCCACTCCTTACTGCTTAAAAAAACTTTACTATGAGGGAAAAAAAAAGAAAAAAGAAAAGAATAAAGTAAACTGTAGCTTGTGTCTGTGACATGTAACTGCAGGATGCCTTTTCTATTTTATTACATATTTTTTCATGTTGAGTTTTGTATTATTTTATATATTTTTGCATCAGAAATCAGCATAACCAGTATTAGACAAATCCATTCATTTTATTTCCTGTATCTTCTAACAGGACAAGATGTAACAGGGTACTCCTCTTGCACAGAGGCCTCTAGTTTTTTTTCAAGATAATGAATGTGCAACTTAGCTCATTATATACTGATTTATTTTAAACAGAAAGCACTCTTGGTAACCTCAGAGAACTGTATTCCAACCATGTTGGGTAAATGGAAGAACTGCAAGTCCAGAATCAATGAACCAAAGATTGCTGGATCAAAATTGGTGTTAATTGGTGGATAAAAGAATGATGACACAGGATCTCCCACCTACCCTTTCTGGGAGTGCAAAACACCTGTCCCTAGGCTATGAACTGAAAAGGGCTGGAAGAATTAATTATATCACTGTCCTTTGGGGGTAACTGTATTGGCTCTCTGAGCTCAGTAAAATAAAAGCGGATAAAGGATACCATCATTATTACTACTACTGTTTTGCATGCTCAGTCAAGGCTAAGCCTGACTATATAAATCTAATGGTTTAAAGTCTTTGCCATGACATTGATCTGTTTTGAAAATCCACACAGGAGCAGTGAGAAGCACTTTAAGCAAGGAGTAGATTTGGGAGCCAGTATAGCAACTCAAAACTTTTATTTATCTTCTTGAAGATGACTGTGATGGTTCATTAGTTAGTGCATGTTCATAACTATAGACTGTTTCAGACAGAAAATAAGGACATAAATATTTAACCTTTGAAAAGGAACTCATTTACTGGAAATCCAACTTTATGAACTAAGGTCATAAATAACTCTGATGTACTGCAATCAGCATAGTATAATGAGATCACATGAATGGCTGAGTTGTCTTTAACCTTTGATTGTTTAAAAGTTCAGATATTCATTTGTACTAAGGATTAGCGATGATGAACACTGAAATGAACGTGAGTATCATCAGGCACAGGCTTGTCTAGAATATATCCCTGAAGTGAAAGTAGTCCCCTCCCCTCCAGTTCCTCCTCCAAGGTTTCTTTCATTCATGGTAATTCGGTTGTAGTCTGTCAAAATACTGAAAGGGAAATATATTTCAAATTTATCTGTAGGGATTTTTTAATGCTAGAATAGGGCTTTTTCACTTTGCCAAAAGATATCTCCTGAGAGAGGTCTGTTCATGTTACACACTTTTTAAGCAATTGTATTAAAATGCCATGTGTAAAATACATTTTTAAAGTATATTCTCCCACACAAAAGTATCTGCTGCATAGTAGATGCATATTAGCATGATACACAGAGAAAATTCGAAAGTTTCATCTTTACAGGGTCCTTCCTTGACATTGTTCTTGCAATTCCAATTCTCTGGTAAAAGATGCCTGTTAGTAACTGGGGGAGGATAATTCTTACTGGTATTTTTTGGTTAATCGATTGTCTAAGCAGACGATCTAAAGATGATTACATTGCAATATTTCATAGTAATGGATAGCACTTCCAGCCTTCTGAAGACTTCCAAGCCATCCCTGGATTAAATCGTACAACAGGTGGGACTTCACATGTACCAGTGAAGTAAACCACTTGCTCCTGTATCATTAAACCCTTAATAAATGCAGAAGGTGAATCACAGGATAGTTGTGTAACCTGTCCAAAAATTACAGGAGAAGACAGAGCAAAAAGACTAAAGATCATAAATGCCCCAAACGTGCTCTTCCACAAGAAGCCATGCAGGGCCATGCGTTCTAAATATTGTCACTTTGCACAGTTTTACTTCTCTTGAACTGAAAGCATTTGCTAATTTTGGAGGCTACTGCAATATAGTTTACTGACCAATTTCATGATGAAACAACTGCATTTTCAAAATTACTGATTTTTGTGTGAAAATAAGCAAAATAAACCCCGAGAGATATAGAAAACATTCTTGACCAATCATTCTTTTATACAGAAAAATACAAAAATAGATTTTTTTCTCTAGTTCTGCTCACTTTTCTTAATATTTTGTGCTCAAGATTTGAACCCTGTTCTTGAGAGATTAAAAGCTTCTTCAGTATTTAAGGATATTAAAACTAGCCAGTGTTTGCTGCAAACATTGAATTTTTTGTCCATTAGGAACATCTGCCTATTCCAGGAGGGATATCAGAAAACGTGTCCAGGCAGCAATACAAATTGAGAAAATGTCTGTGGCAGCATATGAAATAACCACAACAGGATAAATAATAAAATATTTACCATGACACAGTAAGTCTCCCTCACCATGGCAGTGTAGGGCAGCCTCTCCAACAACATACTTCCAGCATTAAGTCATGGAAGTGGTGTCAGAAAATGGTTTATTGTAAATTATGGCCTGGATTGCCATATATCCACTACACCTCCAGGAATCTGAACTCTGAAGTCATTTAGAGGTAGGGTTACATCTAGAAGAAAGGATATCTTCCCTGGGAGATAAAACAATACAGCACTTCTATGTTTTACAGATGTAGTGAGAGAAAAAAAACATTGGAAATGGACATCTAGCTGAGGGAAACTTTTCTGAAACCAGAAAGTTTTTTCCAGAAAAGTCAATTAAAAAGGCTTGTTTCTTGAACATTAATACTAACCCCGCCCCTCCTTTGCCCTTTAAACTGTAATAAAGTCTATTTCTGATTTTAATTTCATCTGCTCTTATCACTTTGATTGAAATAAGCAAAATCTTTGGCATCTATTTGATCACCATCGTGTGTGCTATAGTTTGCACAGAATATGTCAGCATGAATAATGTCAATAAACATAGTCAAATCACACAACTGCTTTTGTAGCAGTGTTCAATTATTCTGAATACCTTTCCCAGTCCTTTCTTCTTCTTCTGATTGCAGAGCGAGTTTGGGGCATCTAAAATAGCAGCTATTCCTAATCTTTAGCTGAATTGCCTCAGCAGCAATGCCCCGCTGAAAGGCCACGTTCCATTTAGGGGTAAATAAATTAATGCCACGGAGCAGAGAGCGCCAAATTAAGATCTTCAGAGTTAGAAATTTCAATGTTCTTTTTAAAATATAAAATGTCTTTTTTTTTTAACCCAGAGAGGGGGATTTAACTCACAAGTAGACTTCTCTCTCCCCCTTTTTTTTTTCCCAAGTCTGCTTAACTTTGATAAAACTGATTATTGACTGAAGAAGGTAAGAAGTCCCATGATCATCCTTAGATACACCTCTAAATATTAAGTGGCACCCTTGTGGCACAGTTGTATATGATTGTTGTCCCCTCTTACAGTATACATGGAAAGATCAAGTGATTTCCTCAGAACTACACAGACTATTGGCATCAAAACTTTTAGACAAATCCAAAATTGCCATATTAAGCTGCACCCCATTTTTCTGGAACAAAGCCACTATGCATAATTTTCCCTGGGGAAATAAATTACAATTAAATAAAACCTGAATGAATGAGGGAAGAGAAGCCTAAATATTAAACTATATGTGTTGGAAGAGAATACAACTTTTTGGCTGATTCCACCGTGTCTATAAATTACAGCATAACGTAATGTATCATGTCTCAGATACAAGAACAGCATTGAAAAGAATAATTTAGTTTCTTATACGCAGTTAATGATGAATTACCATTTACATGTTTCATCATTCACTAGTACATATGGCTATAATTCAGGAATCGTGACAGTACAAAATCTATTACTTTAACAAAAGATTTGTATCAGACAATTATCTTGATGATTCCTGTCTTGTTCTTGGAGTAGCAGTGTATTCAAAGAGCTCTGTGAGTTATCTGCCAGCTCTGGAAGTTCTTAGACACCAATGAGCCTCCCTCCTCAATCGTAAAAACGTAGAAGAAAAACTAATGTTATTTTTATGTGTAACTTAAGAACGCTCACATTCCCCTTTCTCTCTGTTCAGAAAGGCTGCAGTAAACCACTCATCTAGCCTATTCTTTCTGTTCTTTTAAGAGGATTCCATGGGCTGCATTTTTACCTGTGTTTTTCTTCAACTTTTATGTGTTACACAGTCAGTTTCTGAGGACCTGGCAATTCTTCTCCTCTGCATACAGTAACTGACCTGTTTTTCCAAAAGCGTATTACATTATGATGTTACAAACTGGACTCTGCAGGTCATTAATTCACGATTTAATGTTGTACGGGATAGCAATTTTTTATTCCCCATACTTTGTGTATAAATATAAACCAAAAGAAACCTTCATATTAACTCTTTAATCCCTGAATATGATGCATATATTCATAAAGGCCTGTATCAAAAGCCATTTCTTTCAGTAGAATACAAGTAAATATGCTATATACCATAGGGACATGGAATAAAGCCGTGAAATATTCTAATCCTGAATTAACTATTGACTCATTGTGCAAGCTT
This sequence comes from Grus americana, assembly GCF_028858705.1. Classification (NCBI taxonomy): domain Eukaryota; kingdom Metazoa; phylum Chordata; class Aves; order Gruiformes; family Gruidae; genus Grus; species Grus americana. The sequence continues at coordinate 19,415,865 of NC_072861.1, read as the reverse complement.
TCCCATGCCATTTAGCCTCCATAAATCTAGCTATGAGACTTCAATGAACACAAAACAAATTATGCCCAAATCCAACTGGGCCTATCTGGTTTCTGTCATGGTTTGACATCACCTGCTTCATTTTATAGCTCAACTCGCATTAGCAATCCATATCCAAACTCATGCAATCTCATCCATGCTACAAAGTCCACAGAGAGAAGACCCATCTCTTCATTTAGGTTTTTCAATAACTCGGTGAAGCTCTTCCTGGGCATAAATTTTCCCCCAATACCAACATAGATCTCGATATTTTTATCCTCTAACCCGCTCCATAAGGAAGAGATGAAGTATTTTTGAATGCGGTCTCAACTTCCATTTAGTCAAAAACTTTGCTTCTTGGACCAAATGTAAGAATCAAATGTATTTATTGACATGGTCTCTTTTATTTCCAGTGTCTTATCTAAGAAGTTTTCAGTGAGTCTGTCAGATTCCTTGATTAAATCATACGCCTCAGCTTTGAGCCTGTTTTTCCCTCAGTTGACATCTCGCCCTAAATACAAGCTTCTGCTTAGGGCTACCTCTTCCTCATTCAACCTGTCAATCGTAAATTTATCAAAACTCAAGATGTGGATATCCTTTTAACCTATTTATCCACATTAGATAATTCTTGACTTCCCCCCAGGGAATATTTCTGGGAAGCCTTCCACTCTTTTGTCTGCTTATTAGGCTTCAAGGTTGTCACATTTATGCAATTCATTTGTGCTTCTGACTTTCATTGCTTTCAGGAAATGACAATTCATTTGTTGAGTTCTGAGTCAGTTAAGACAATGTCCACATGATTCGAAAGATCTCCTGCAAACAGTACTGAGGCTCCATCTGTGGAAAGAGTTTAATAGTTCTTTCCTGTAGCAGAAGATTCTGCCTTTCCAACAACAGGCTTGACTCCGTTCTGACTTATGCTTGATTTTATTTCCATTATTGTAACTTACCACTTTCAACAGATTGACATTCAGCTGATGATGGGAGAATTGGGACCTTTGTAAATGCCTAGATCTGGAGACAATCTCTACAGTCTTTGCCAGAATTTAATACTTAGAAAAGCGCATTAAAACATCAGGTGGGCATGAATACAGACGTTGCAGTCAAACCACCATAACTGAAAACGAACAAAAAAAAGGTGAAATTACTCTCCTTTTACTGTTTGGGTAGTTAACCACAGTGGGAAAAGATGCAGAAAGGCTTGACCATCATTCCCCTCTCCCCTACTATAATCGCTTTTATGCTCTGCCATTGGAAACAGAATTATAACCTCGGATTAAGCCATCCCCCCAATTCAAATCCAACCTGGATCCAGTTCAGGTCTCAGCCTACCTATCAAATATGCACAGATACAATTAGTAATCCTACTGAACGTGATTTAACCTGATTTTTCCATTGGACAATCTTACAGAATCAGTGAAGAAGGGGTGCATTTATCTAAAGAATAACTATGCTGGTTCTGAGGATATCATATGTGTTGCATCAGGAATAAGTCTGTACAAAGGTGTTTTGCCACAAATATTTTCCTTCCTGTCTGGAAGTGTCTGGAGCCCTATCAGTCCTTCATATAGCGTATTACATTCCCAGGATACCTTGATGTGTCACACTGTAAAAATAGTCCCAAAAGAACCTTAACTGTAAACTTTACCCTGTTATAGACACGTAAGTGAAAAAAAATAAAAAGAGCTTTTTGTATCCATACATTTTAACATGTAACTACCTTTCTCATCTGGACTTGCATACAGAGCTACGATAAGCATTTCAAACAAGGTATTTGTACACAAGCTGTTGTTTACAGTGCCTGTTAAAGCAGTGTTTAATTGTTATTTACATTTTATCAATATATTAACTATGGAACAAAGGAGGAAGTTATAAGAAAGTGAGCAGGAAAACAGGATTAGAAGGTAAAGCCTGGACTCAGCAAAAGGTTACAGTCTGTTAAGTGATAGACAGTCATGGTCATGTACTGAGTTAGCCCTGGTCACTCTCATAAAGAGCACACACGTACACGGTTATCACAGATCAGCAGCAGTAACTTGTAAAATCTGAGTCTTCATTCTCAAATATGTCCATCATGCTAAATGGAAGTAGGTATGTGCCAGTACGCTTCTGTGATTTTAAAAATTCATTTGAAAGACTAAAAATAGCTTCTAGAATACATTAAAAAAATGTGTTTCTATGTTGTTCTTTGTGACACCCGTTACTTCACTTGCAAGAATGTTGCAACACCATCCATCTTTATGAGATTATAGACCACAGAAAACACATGGGGAAGACTGATTCTCTTTACATGAAGGCTTCTCTGCACCCATCTGGCAATATAAATAAAGCTTACTAGTGAGGATAGATGACACTCAACTCCAGGCCCTTTACACTGCTAGACTGGTGCAAAGCAAGAAGCCAGTGTCTAGTGTTCGTCTGACAAGAAGGAAATCTATTTTCGTTTATAAAACCTTGTGGTAGTTCGTTAGAATAAAAAAACCCAGACCCCCCAGACACTTGTGCGTATTGGAGGAGAGCGAGCTGAAACAGCGCTGAACACTGTTGAATCTTCCAGGACATTAATAACCAAGAACCACTAGAAATAACCATGGTAACAAACAGTAGCTAAGTACAGTACAATCACCCTGATTACCATAGAATTAGCACAAAACAAATGTTTATTTTTCCTAAATACGTGTATTATGATGATGATGATAATGTTAGTAACTACCCCAAATTACAGAGTATTTGCCCAAAATGCCAATGGCATTGCATTAAATGCTTTGCTCTGCACTTGTTTTCAGACTTGCTTGCAGTAATTTGTGTAAGAAGTGTATTTTTAACAGATTCTTTCCTCACTCTTTCTCCCACCTCCTCCCCCCCTCTCTACCAGATACACTAATTTGAATAGCAGTTGGATTCATTGATCACTTCATAGCTGACCACAACACTTTTCTGACATTAGTCATTGCACCGTTAACCTTTCTATAAGGCTCTCACCTAGTCACCTAGCAGACAATGCAGGCTTGATTTTAATTTACACTCAGGGGTTGTGTATTCAGGGAATTATACTATAATAAATGAAAATATGAATTTAAACCAATAGACTATATGTGGGATTGGGTTTAAGCACATTGAGGGAAAAATGGTATTATGTTAAATGAAGTAGAAATGTTGGTAGTGCAATGGGAGAGACTTCTGTTTGCTTTCCTTGAGCCCCTATGTGGCTAATCTCACTTCTTGGCTTAATTCATCCTGAAAATGATTCTAGAATGCCATCTGATTTCTCTGCTGAGCTTATCTCACTTCCACTGAGCCATTGCTCATACTTGCTGAATCCTGGTAAGCACATCTGGGAAGTTAAAATGGCAAAATGTCCTAGTCACTGTTTTGGCTGGGCCCGTTTATCTCCCCAAACACAGCACCAGTTAAACAAGCACTAGGAACGATGGGCTAAGCTGTAACATTAAATCACATCTTTGGCTAAGACACTGTTCTTCACCATTTAGTTAATTCCTACCCATATTCCTGGACACTTGCTTTTGTTGCTTAAGTACTACTATATTTTAAGTCAAGGTCTGCTCCCTGAACACTGAGAGGAAAATAAATTGCTCTTTTAAGGCAAGTAAGTTCTCTGATCCAGCTGAGACCTAGCACCACGGTTTTGCTGATACACCCAGGAAGCACACTGTACAAGGATGGGAAAGAGCAGCTGGTGACAGAAGAAAGGAAGAACCTTGTTAGCCGTCTTTATTGCTGGAGGAGGAGTATTTTAGAACTACCCCCCTTACAGTCCTCTCAAAGATATCCTTTGGAAATTGCTTGAATTTCAATACAAGCAAAATATTCCTTGAAATCGTGGAGACCACAAAGAAATTCCTAGACCTAACACCAGATCAAGTGGGGATTGACACTAAAAGGATCCTGGAAGTAAAACCAGAGGACTGAGGCAACTAAGTTGAGTCTGGCAACTAAGATCTAGAATGAGATTGTCACGCTGTTTGACAGACATTGGATGGACCTGATCCCCCGTCACATTCATGTTATAGCAGTGGAACTGCGTTAAGTAAAATATAATGACTCCAAATTTATACTGGTGTCAGCGAGAAGGAAAAAAAAAATCAAAACCCCACAACAAAACATGGTTTTATATGCACAGCCTAGGGAAATGGTCAGTTGGTGTAAGTGTCTGAAACTCTGCTGAAGTTAACAGAGCTAGTCTAGTTTACACCATCTGAGAGTATTTTATATGTATACGTATGGACATTACCCAGCATATATTCCTTAGTTTTCATTATTCAGTACACATTTCTCTGCAACAAAAGTACATATGTAGACATACAGGCACATGTATAAGCAGACAGAGTCCCATCATTAGACACATCCACTGTATGTATTAAGATTCCCAGAAAGTTGAAGTTAAAATCTAGTCAGAGACTATCAGGCTCACATCAATGTGAGCCGTAATGACAGCTGGCACTCGGCTGTTTTCAAAACCCCCTTTTACAGTATACAGCACCATGCTTCGACACGCGATTGAAGTAATTAGCTGCCGAGCGGCTGAACGTACCCCGCAGAGCACTGGTGTCTCGTCTGACACATCTGGGCACAGAAAGTAATTGAAACAGCTGCTTCTACCCATATGGCGGCAAAAGCTGGTGGTAGAGAGCCTGCTGGCTAGGCTGTACCAACCTCAGACAAATTAGCCATCATTAATCCCAGAATCTGACCAGCATACACACAGCCACTAATCAAGACATCTGGGGGAGGGGTGCTGACTGGGAGGGGGAGGGAGGACTGCCAGGGAAGAAAGAGGCCATTTAAGATTATTCTTAATGGCAACAAAGTGTGAAAAAAAAAAAAAGCCTAATACTTGGGTTTGTTTTTTTTTTTTTTTTTAAAAAAGCAGACCACCTCAGCCCTCCCTCACCAACACTTTTCTCAATCAGCTTGTCTAGGTGGCTTCGCCCACGCTGTTCATTAGAGGGCTGCTAAAATAGCAGCATTGCTTTCTGAAAGTGTCATACTGATATATGCACATGTCTGGCATCACACAAAGATTATAAATAGTGGCTTGTAAGCTAAGAACCTGGGGTGTTTTTACATTGTGGTGAGTGCAGCAGTGAAGCTGAGGCTGTGGGCAAGAACTGGTCCTACCCTTGTATGTAGGTGCACCCTCCTGTTCTGCAAGCCTAAGTGTGGGGTAGGCAGACACATGTGGGCTGTTCCCTTTCACACCTGTAATATCATTCTTGGCTCTGAACTTTGTCACCTGCAGTGAAGTTGCACAAAACAATGTAGCTCCTCTTGGCATTGTAAAATCCAGCGTGCGAGTGGAAGGATAGGGAGAACTTACACATAACCACAGAAACACAGACTGCCGTGTAAGCAAGGAGTTTGTTTTGGGAGGAAGGGATTGTGTGAAGCCTGTGGTATTGTCTCTCATGTTTGGATTACTTTGTGTCTAATAAAGTGTGAGCCCTAATCTGATTTTTTTCCCGTTGCTGGGGTATTTATGCCATCCCTCTGGATTCCTTGCAGCCTCGTTTCAACAGCTGAACTCACAACACAGCCTTCATCTTCAGAAAGGTCACTGTTTGGGAGGCTTTCTCCTACCCCTCCACTTGTGTTTCCTAAACTTACAGAAACATAGCATCCCAGATCTCTGCCCTGATATCAAATGTAGAATGGTTGAACTCAACCAGCCCATTTGAGAGTTACTGAGGGAACAGGCAGCCCGCTAACCGCATACACCATGCTGCTTCAGACGCAACACTAAAAGACCTTTGAATGACGCCAAGTGCATATACATTAGCATTTTAGTTGGTTTCAGGAGCATGCTTCTGATTAATCCTGCTTACGGTGCTTTGGCTTGAATTGTGGAATGGTCTGGGCTGGGCTGCTTTAGATTCATCCATTCCTCTTGGATGAATCTAAAGCAGAAGATATGTGCCATGAGTGCATCTACTGCACTCCAGCTGCTAATGGGACTAGAAAGAGCCAAGCCAAAAGCAGCCCCTCAAAACCAGAACAGCGTGGATGCCAAGTCCTCGCTGTTTTACTTGACAGACCCAGTCCTACCAGACTACTTGCTAACACACACCTCTCCAACAGTGTGATGCTCTGGTGGTATAATAGTGCGAACACAACAATTGTGCGTATCACTGCTGTTATACACATTTGAGGCAACCGAAATAAGCTGCAATTTATTCACAAACTGGTTATATGCTGCAAGCATGCTCTCAGCACTGTTGCTTTCCTGTTTTGGTTTTAGCTGCTCTCTGCACTGCTTTGGTGGTACAAAGTGGGATCACTTGCATATGGTCCCACAATGTCCAAGCAGCAGCATGTTCCAAACACTTTTGAGATAAATGTCTTCCACTCAGAGACAAATAGTGCTGTTTGCTTTAAAGCAATTATGTTCCCACTCCCTGCCCACAACTCTCCAGCTTTCAGATCCAGAGACACAAGACAGGCTATTTGGCACGGGGGAAATCCCACAATCAGTGAATTACAACATACCTACACACCTTGCAGGCTTGCAAAGCAGGCTCTGTCTGGCTCCACTAGTGCTTCGTTATGATCTTAATGGTGCACACCTCACTTTGCCCCCGTGGAATGAACAGTTTAAAACCACTTACGTCCTGCAGTGGAAGGACAGATTCTGCCTGGATGCTCTGAGAAAATTAACAGTTGCAAGGGTATCTGGTGTTAGTGATCTCTCTCCTCTGCTCACATCTTGCCCTGTCCCTCCAAGCCTGATTGTTCTTTGAATCTGCTTTGTGAAGTGAGTACCATTCCTTATACAGATTTGGAAAGCTTGGGTGCTTCTATAAAATATGAAAACATGCAATGGCTTTCCCTGTTTGGAAATTAAATCTTACTGATATGCTGCTTTATGATTGCTGGAAAAAAAGATGGCATTTAAGTGCAAAAGTCTGTATTACATCACATTATGGCTTCACTGCAGGCTCATCTAAAGGAAGAAGGGCTACAAAACAGCAATTGCACTAGTAATTAACACAGTAAAAGAAATTATAGAGAGCATATGAAAGGCAAACATGATTTCTTTAACAGTTTTTTCCTCAAACATTATTCTCTCTAGTAATACGCTATGGTTCCCCTGACATCCTATTCTTGTTTTATTTATTGTTTTAAACAGATCTATGTTACATAAGAAAAGTATCTGCTCTCCTGACAGCACGTGTCTCTGATAACAAAGGAGGCCTGTAAACTCCAGCACATAGAAAAAATAGTACAAGCAACGTGACAATTTTGGCTGCTTGTAGTGTCAGTGCTCTGGTTCTGCCCTGCCTGGCTTCTAATACTCTGCTGAAGCCGTACAGCTTTGTGGGATGTGCCTGGATAGAAGCAGTGAGAGTGAGGTGGCCTCTTGTGATTTGTTTACCAGAATGTTGCTTCCATCAATCTACGTCTGTGAGGGATGGAAGTATGGTGTTAATGCTTCCCTTGACACATGGATCAGGTAACGGTGCCAAAACATATCCCTGCCTTTCAGACATTCCACAGCTTCTGGATCCTGAAGGCAGATGTAAGCTGTGTCTTCTATCGAGGCATCTGCAACGTGGTCTTGTCTTTGGTTAAAAATTCACTTTTTTTTTTTTTGATTGCTTGGCTGGCAGGCTAAGCCACTCTTTACTATCAAGAAAGCTGTAAGAAGAGTCACAGGCTGCAATTTTTCTTCCAAATACTGCTGGCTATTTGCTCTCTAACTACTTCCTTTATTCCATGCAGTTTTATTTCCATAGTCAGGCATTACAAATATTCTGCAATAATTTTGTATCAGCAGTATAAAATTGTATTTTCCAATGACCATACAGAAAATTATTTTTTTTCAGGACTACTTCACAAACTTTTCCAGATACACATTTTAAGTATTGATAATTCATAGTCTGATACATTAGCATCACTATGCACTAGTTGATCCACTACTGAAATACCTGGAGTGGTGGCCACTTCACCAACTCCCTATCCAATATCCTGATACAGCACTTCCTCTGGGATACATCCTAAACAAAGGGAGGAAATGACTCACTGATTATCAGGCCTTATAGTTTGACATGTTTAGGTGTCCTGGCTAATAAGCACTTGAAGCAAATGAGATTTCTATAATTTGGTGAATCAGCACAAGAAAAAAAACAGAACAAAACCCCTCAGAGGTAAATTAACAATGCATTTTGAACTGAACAGTTGAAATAGTTTCAAATGTTGGAGCCAGTATTCAGATACTTAACTTTCTTTAAGGACATTTTGCAATTCAAACAAGTTGACAACACTGAAACAAATTAAATACATGGTACTATCAACCTGAGTCTATCATCTTTTGTGAGGAAGTTTTGCTGAAAACTTCTTCCCCTTTGACAAAGGAATTTAGATGAAATGAACAGAGGCAGATGCAGGCACAGAGCAAACCAGAATTTGATTGCTATAATTCTGAAGCCTGTGGAAAATGCAAATAGGTGAAATTACACGGTCAGACTAGTATGAGATAAGGTGATGCTGTGAGAACTACCCAAAGAGAAATTCACTGTGGCTGGCTTGGCTAAGTGATAGGTTAGGTAGAAAGAGAACTTTGGAAAGAAGCATCACAAAATTCAGGGAATGAATACTTTAAGCAGCAGCAGAACTTTGCTGACAGGGGGATCTTTTAGTCTGTCAGATAGACTCTGGAAACTAAGTTCAGTTCTTGGAGACATTTAAAATCTGACTTAAAAAATCCCCCGAACCTTGGTGGGAAACAGAGTTCTAGGTATGGAACAATCCTGAAACTGGAGAGAACAAAACGTGGCACATTTACATTGATTTTGCCTCATTAATTTCTGTCATTGAGAAGGGTCACAGGTTGGTTCAGAAAAAGGAATGCCTTTTGTATTTTCTATGGGAGCTGGACATTCTGCTTATCAACTCACACATTACCTACCTGTGTATTTCTTTGGGAAAAAAAGTGGAAGAGCATTTTTTTCTGGCCAAGAACATGAGAAAGGAAATATGTGTTTCTCCTTTTGAAGGAGGGAATTTTGGGAAGTATGAATTTGAATGGTTGTCCTTTAGCAGTGACAATAGATACTCAGCATATGTGGGCGAGCACCTTCAAGGCTGCATTGGCAAACATTTACAAAAGGGACCTCTTCCTCCCCCCCCACCCCGCCCTTTGTCCACTACTATACTTATGAAACTAATTACATTTTTCAACAAGAGAATCACTGTTTTCCTTCCAATTCCCTTCCCTATTTGAGCCCCGGGTGTATGTACCACACTGCACAATTAAAACAGTCAGCACAACACCTGGATTACAACTCTGCAGTCAATCGGGGGGCCATGTGTTATATTATTCTACGTCAAACCCCAGACATGCATATATTCTCTCACATAAATGCACACACCCCCAACAGAGATTTTGAAAGCTTATGTGCTTTATTTCTTTATATATGAGTAGCTGTTGCACAAACTAAGATTTCTGTGCTGAGCTGTAGCAGACAGTGGCCTGAAATATTAAGTTTTCATACAGATTTGCTTTCAGATATTTATGAAAAAAATAATTCAATTTGAAACATCTGCAGTTCTTCATATGAGACCTATCCTGAGGGCGTATTCTACCTGTGCCTCCAGCTTCCTGCCTGACCATACCAGGTTATGAATTAATTATTAATCTACATCTTGTGTGTGTGCATGCATGAAGGGGTGTATGTGTTACTAGTCTGCCCATAGAACATAAACACTTCTTCACTGAGATATTTGTCATCTGCAATGTCTGTTACCTACCTCTGTTAAGTGTGTAGGCTTAATTCTATGAATTAACAGATTAAACTGTATTTGCAATGACTATATAAAATCAAAGAGGCTCTAAATTATTTTTTTTAGATATTTTATGAATAGAATTATCCTTCAATATTCTACTAAAACAGTTGTGAGTGCATGCTTAAGTAGTTCCTTCCTAAACAATGATATTTATTTACATTTTACACCAAGACACCATCGCATTTTAAGTATTATTCAAAATTTAAAACACTGAGCAAAAGGATGAGGCCAGATCCAGAGAGCTGACAATTTTTGAAGGAAGCTCTACAGCTTCTAAAAACACAAGTTAATTCACAAGAGTGACTCCTGCGCAGCAGGGTGCTGTTCCAGCTCTCCAAAACTTGCATGGCAATTCTTTGGTCTTGAGCAGACCATATACATTCCTGACCCTGACTGCTGAGGACGTTATGATACTCTCTAGAATGTCTACGGTCCCAGCAGCTCAAATCACTTCATCCGTAAAGTTAAAACCCCACTCGAGAGAGAGACAGCGGGATTGTAAATGACACCATTCATCTTTCCTGCCAAGAAGTTTTACCCCAAATTGTGTTTCCTTTATTTATTTCACACTCTGCCTTCCCTTGACCCTTAAGCTTCCTCACTTTTTGTGTTGGGCTTCCATGGGTCTTTTTTTTTTTTTTTTCATTTTTAAAAAGAGTTCTAAGAGAATGTTTTTAATTATAATTTGAGGAAGAAAATATATGATATTGTTGGAGACCCCCTTGGAGCATTCTCAGGGTGGTTTGCTTATAAATCAAATTATTGAGGGCTTAATTGTGCAACCCTTCTGTCTTGCAAGCCCTTACTCATCTGAGTAAGTTCAGGGAGACTTCCCAGTGGGTAAGTGCTCACTAACATGTGTGCGCAATCTGGCATTACATGAATATCACTCTCACATATTTTGTGGCCCAGTGTATTTCCAGTATTTGCAGTGTGTTAGATACAGTTTAATGGTAAACATCTGCTAAAAGTGATTTATCAACATTATGGGCCAGTTTCTAACATCCTTACTCATAGTGGTACCTAACTCCTTGAGGAGTCCCTTTTAAAGGAGAAGGAATCACACACTGGAACATACCAGAATCTGGCCCTAGAAAGCTCAAGTCTGCTGAACACTTGGGCCTAGTCCACCAGAATATTTAAACACACAATTTTAAGCACATGCATATATGCCCTACACCTCTCTCTCCTTAGCGAAGAAAGCACTCTAAAAATCAAAAAAGTAAATGCATTTTTTTTAACATTTCTGGGGGCTTAGCCTTGCAGGGTGCTGATTTTTAGAGAGATGTTAGCATCTACTTAGAGTTAAGTGTGTGCGTAAGTTTTTCTGGATTCTGCCTCAGTCACCAGCACCTTGCAGGATTGACCCTGCTCAGAAGAAACAATTTCGAAACATATTAATCATCCAGAAGTTCAGCCAACAGTGACTCAGTTTGTCACTTACTGTTTTTAAGTCACATGTAGAGGGCTGGCATAGGACTAACAAACTCTGTAGTTTGGGAAATGCCTTTATCAAAATGTGTAGAGATGTTTTTCTTAAGAAAACTAATATATACACATGTGCTAACTACGTGTATATATAATGCATATGTATATATGCATATACTGATATTTCTTCCCTTTATGTCAGCAAACAAATCAAAACCTTGTTTGCTCCTAACCCTATCTTGATTTCAGAAAAACAGGTATACTCTATTAGACCCCCATATGCAGGGACAGATATGCCTTCTGAATAACTGAAATATTTCTTCTTATACAATCGGCTATACAAGCAACTGCTCTCCTGCCTATGGATTTATGGAACCCCCCCACTCTCCTACTGGAGATTAACAGAGAAAATTAAATATGGACAAAAACAAGAAAAAGGAGACTAACACATCAGCAATCACCCAGCAACTGAATGAGCAACTGTAATCTCAGTCTATCTTTCTGTTAGTTTATAGGTTAATGTCCCACGCATACCCTTTCTTGTGTGATTACTACTTGATTTCACAGTGTATGATTAACAAAACAAGTCTCTGGAAGTCAGGCAAACACATTTGCTTGTTATAGAGAATACAGTTGATAAGATGCTCTGTAATAACAGACCCATCCAGCTCCCAACAAAATACAGCAAGACATGTAAGAAAAAGAATTGAAAATTTAACTTTTAGTGATAGTGACTGCATGTAGAGCCTGCAGCAGTCTCATCCGTCTGACCTTGCTTTGTGAACTACAAATGACCTCACTGAAAAACAACAGAGACCTTTTCTTGCTCTAGGCTGTCTCTTGATTGTATCTCTTCCTTCAGGTTACTGTAACTGCTCTTTTCCAGGGGTTGGGAAGAAAAAAAGAGAGAAGCAGAGTAGAAACACTTAGCTGAAGACCCAAAGGCCCCCCAGGCCTGCTTCTTCCTCAGTTCTACCATCACTCTATTAATAACGGACAACGTTTTCATTAAACGATGCACTTTCCCGCTCCAGGATAGACTTGAGTTTTCTGTACTGATCATTATAAGAGTCCCAGGAGGGCTCCTACAACCACACTGTCTTCACAACAGAGACAAGAACTATCTGTTCCTACACAAACCATACGCTATACTGATCCCAAGAGTGAGAGAGACCTAATAACCCACAAGTGAAAGAGGTACAGAGCCTAGTTATCAAATTCCATCCTGTAGGATAAAAGCATCCCCCATTCAAACTTCTCATATAAGGTCTTCGCGGATAAAAGATTTCTCCCAGCTGCCCCCGAATGGCAGGAAGCTGTTCCTCATGCATGGCAATTACCCTTGGTTTATTTTAAATTGAAGAAAACCTCCCTAATCATATTAAATCTTTTGCAGTTCTGGGTTAGTTGTTGTTGCATTGTGGAAACAGTCTCCTGTTCAGTTCATGACTTAAAGCAGTGACTTAAATAGGGGCAAATTATTGCTTCATTCTACGATTTTTCTCTCTCCCTTAAACAATATCATTGATATACATTTAACCCTACATTAGGAAGGCCATTATGTTGTGCAAGGGGCTGTACAAACATGTACCACACCACTGGTCTGAGGTGTTTGCAGTCTAAAGAGACACTGCACAGCAACTGCATCAGAAACGGAGCACGGTTATCACCTTTCCTGTTCAGAATGGGTAACATTCACTATACACCCTCTGCAAAAGGTAAATTAAATACTATTCGCGTTTTCAAAGACTCCCCTGTATTCTTAATTTTTTCTTATTAAAACTGGATGCAGAAACTAAGAAGATCAATAATTTAAACATGGAAGTAAACAAGCTATCATGAGTAACTGGCCACAGGAAATTTCTCAAAGTACTGCCTTGGAGCACTTGGGAAAAAAAGATTAACAAAACTATTTATTTCTGGAATATTACCTAAAATCTGGCTAGGATATAACCAGATATGTACCAAAGATATTTGAGCTAGCACTGCTAGTATTACTTAAATTCACAGCCTTACAAAAAGTTCTCAAGGACACAATCCCACCGGGAAAATAATGAAGATTTTACAACTTAAAGCTTGCTACTTGCAAAAAATGATGACTATTGAAAATATTCCATTAGCATTTGGAAACAGATTATGTTGCCACTACTATAGTTACTAACGCTGCATGGCATGCCAAATTCATGGGCACTGCTAGTCAGGCATGGTGAAATGAAGCTTCACTTTTTGGGTGGTCACCTTGATACGGATTTTCAGTGTAAGCTGTTCCATGGTAGTATCAGCTAAAACACTTGTGAGCCCTTGAAAAAGAAGATGTTCCCTGTTTACTTGTATCTTCCAAGTCATGGAATAAGAATGGTCCAGACAGCAGCCAAAGAGAACTTGCTGCCAGACAGGGCATCAGAAGTAAATAAACCTTCCCTCCCTGACGACCATCTTTTATAAAGTCCTAGTCTACAAAAAGTATGTACTCTAGATTTTTAAATGTCGGTATGCCTTGGAAATCTATATGACATAAACTTTTGCCTAAAAATCAATTCTGAGTTACGAGTTGATTAGCAGAAAATTGCTATCACATTTGTTTCTACATTTGTCTACCTCATGTCCTTTTCATTCATAGGCTGGCCGATTTAAGCTTTCTTTAAAAACTCCCCAAGAAAGTCTGTGACATTAAAATGTCCTTTGATGCTCTTTCACTAAGCAGTGAATATTAACAGTTATGGTGACCCCGTTCCCTAATGCGTCTCTGTTGGATCAATAGCAGTTAAGTGCCACTGTTTTACAATTAAAAAGGGGATCATTTTAAATTTAAAAGCTCATAGCTAATTTTCTTCTTGGCACTTAATAGCATAATTCATTTTTGAAAAACCACATAGGGAAAGCATATACTTTATTCTTTGTCGGCAGCCTTATTGGGGCTAGTTTTAGTACTCATTGTTGCATTATGTATAATTTACAGCAATGCCCAGTCAAGCCATCCACATGGCAGCAAGTGTCAGATTGCTCCTAAATATGAGTTTGATCTGCAGGCAAGAAGTGGAGGAAAAACCTGGTGGTTTTATACTTCAGTGAACATTTTTTTGATAAGCGTTTTGTAGCTAATCGCTTTCAGCGTTTTATTTCTGCACCTTCTTGTAAGACAAGGCCTCAGCTCTTTAGGCTGATTGAGAGGTATGTGCTCTGCTCAAAGAAGCCAACAGGTAGGCAGAAGTTTCTGAAGTCTGGGCAATCCATTACTGTGTGCAAAATAATACCCACTGAGTAATACAACACTGTGCTTTCTACCTGTCAAAAAAGCACTCCATCTTCATTATTTCATCCTATGATGTCTTTTTTTTTTTTATATTTGCAGTTGGGAAAACTGAACAGAAGAATTAATGAAAAACCCACTGCCTCTTCCCGAAGCCCCCCACAGGTATTTTGAGCTGAAGCATTTCCACTATGGAATTAGTAGCTAAGCATGTGCCTGCACATTATGTAGGTTTCCACCTTTTACCACCATTATCCAGTCAATGCACATGAGCACTTTCTCTGTTTATATCACATGTCCTACAGCTGCATCAATGTGGTCCATGTATTTGTGAAGGGACAAAAATTAAGAAGAGGGAATAGTGAGTAGAAGCTTTCTTATTGTCTCAGTTTTCAGCTGGGATAGAGTTAATTTTCACAAGCAGCTGGGAGGGGACACAGCAGGGATAACTGACCCAAACTACCCAAAGGGATATTCCATACCATATGACATCATGCTCGGTATATAGAGGGGAAACTGGCCAGGGAGGATTCCACATATTCCATTGTTCTGTCTGTATTATGAGACCAGGAGCATAGACACATTAGTAATGAACAATGAATCAGTACTCAGTTATTAAATTATTTGTATTTCTCCTGGAACAGGGCTGTTGTGCCTTGACCTGGGTTTATTGCCACACTTACACAGGCAGTCAACTGTCTGACTACAGATACAATCCAGTAAAGCAACATAAAAAGTATAGTGTAGTTAAACTGGCCTAAGTGCAAATCCATGGTTGTAGCATAGTCGTGTGAGTATCTGCAAATCCACAATAATAATGCTCATTTCCCATTCTGGGCTAAAGACTGCAATGTCTGGCACTGATTCAAGTTATTCCTAGGGGTTCTGAAGGAACTATTAGGTTTGGAAGCTGCATAATCTGCCCTACCAAGAACACTTTGAATTTGACTATAACAATAGTCAACAACAGTCTCAAATTATCCATGGCATCCAGACATACACTCCTCTACTTCCCACCTTGCATCAAAAAAAAAATTCAACTACACTACTTCTATTTCCTAAACAAAGCAAGGTTGTATCGGAAAATGTTCCCTAAATATCAAAATATTCTGCATCAGTTTAATTAATTTAATTAATGCCTACACTGTAAACAGATGGATACTAGTTTCCCTGAACCTTTGTAATACACAGTAACAGAAATGGGTAAAATTAGGGAGTTATCTGTTCAAGAACTGCAGTTTTAAAATTGGTTCTTGCAGCTGGGAGTTTGAAATCCATAAATTCAGAAAGACCCCCCCATCCCCAAACAACACCAACTATTTTCAAAGTGGGAACATGGACAAAGAACTCAGGAAAGTTTAGGACAACACTAGAATAAAAGGTGTCGTTTCCTGAACTTCAGAGATGTCTCCTTTGACACCACAGGAGAGAGAAGCATATAGATGTAGCTAACTGCATCAATATTGGGTTTTGTATGTGATTACAGCTACTGCTGGAACAGTAACAGCAGCGTTAAGGTGGTGCTGGAGAATCATTACCTGCTTGTTCTAGTAACTTTGTGAAGAAGAAACCCACTCTTCTGTGTTCCCCTTTTTGCCCGTATAAATAATAGGTGAACTCTAAAAGATATTTACGGAAAACAGCACTTCTGGCCCCCAGCTGACACTGATGTTAGCAGACAAATAAGCCACCCTCATTTACAGGTAAAGACTAGCTGGGGCTTTTAACGTAAAAGCCCATATTCATCCTGAATTAAATAAATTCTCTTTTAACAAATCACTGCTGTGCATTAGTAAAAAAAAAAAAGAACTGGAGCCACTGAACTGCTGCAGTATGATAAAGGCACAAACAGAGGAAATGTTCGGGTTAATGCAACCTGGTTCCCCAGGGACACTCTCACCCAAATGGTCATCTCTGTAACCCAAGTCATCAAGGGGACGAGGTGGCTGGAAATAGCAGTAGATCAGGTTCTAACAAAGTGTGCTGGTCTAACACGCCACTGTACAACACAATTAACTGCTTACACCAGGCGTTGCCTTGTTTCTGCAACGTTACACTTCTCACATTTCATGTAATAGTGTTTGCAAAGTGCTCCCCGTTTTCAATTAGTCAGCCTTGCCCTCCCCCTTACATTCATCTGTGCCGTTCCAACTGACTCCAGTGGACTACTCGGAAGTTGAGTCTCACAGACAAACTCTCAAAGCATGTGTTTCAAAGACATTGGTGGCAGTCTTGCATTTTTATTATTTTCTTTTTTAAAGCCAGTCATTAGATGTAATGTATTCTATACACTTCTGAGGAATCAAATCAGGGATATAACTTCCCATTGCTTTCCTGCCCTAGGTGTACAAGAAACTCGTAACGAAATAAGCAGTAACCACTCCATCTGCAGAATAACCTTCCTGTGTGTCCTTCTACCTATTGATCTGCTGATCTCCATCACAAAATCTCAAACTACTGCTTCATAGGCTGCTTCTCTTTGAAGTAGACTTATGTAATTGCATACAGATAAAAAAAAAAAATCAAAGACCCAGGAGTTTTGTCTCCCCTCTCTGTGCCCTACAATGAACACCACAATCACATTTGCCTTTTTTGTGTAATTATCCTTTAATATCCTTTCATACCTATGTGAAATGTATGCATTTTAGGATAGGAGAAATGAGATGGAGCATTCTATAGGCTTGGTTTTCCTTAGGTACTATGTGCTTTTAAGTACCTGCAAGAGTGTCAGTCATCTCAGAAAATACACCATGTGATTTTTCTGACTGCATTACTATGTTTATGATCCAGATACTGTGTTGTCACTTGAAACAGACTCATGTAATACATGATTTCAAACTCTCAAAAAGTTACAGAAGGCTCAGATTTAAGGTCTGGTCCCTGACAGAGTTACAGTTTGTTTGAAAAAATGCAGACACTGCAGGTAGCAAGCTAAATGGCTCGAGAGGTCACAGCATTGGCTTGTAAACTGCAGATGATCAGAAATCTTTAAGCTGGTTTGTAGTTGGTACTCCAGCTTAACACAATTTGGAGAAGCAACCAAACCAGTCGCTTGTAAGAATTTGATTTTTACACATCTCAACTCAGAAATCTCCCAGGATATGAACACCCCGGACTGTGGAACAAGAAATACTCTATCACACAAAACCAGATGCAAATGTGGTTCATGTTCTCAGTTTTCAGAGCTGGATGAGAAACTGAGCTAAAATAATCTCCTAAAACCCAAGTTTTATTACAAGAAACTGGTTACTTCCAATCGCCTGATACAGAAAATACAGAAGTGAGAATGTCTTGCCTTTTTTTTTTCCTGTATTTCTGATAAAACATTAGATTAAAAGGAGTGAAAATTACTATTTCTAACATTTTCATGCCACAAAAATATCAGTTGGGAATGAAGATTAAAACCATATTTTAGTGTATCTAATCCTGCTCCGTCTTTACAGTAATGATTGAAAAGGTAGCTTCTAATCAGTGCTACTCAGCATGGCACAGGATCCTTTCTGGCAATCCAAGAAATGAAAGACTTAGGGAAGCAAAACCAGGAGGAGCTTAGCTTGGGTATTTAGTCTGTTGCTGGAAAACCTCTGGCTCAAACCAGTCAGTCTTAGCTTGGAAAAGCAATGAGCCGAAGATGATTACAGTCAGGCAGGAGTCTGAACCAGGACCGGGAATGACTCCCTATGTACTGGTATTTTACCAGACATTTGGGCATGTTAACAGTAAACCTCTTCTCATGGTATTTCCACCATCTGGAATTTTCCCAAATAGGTCTACATAAGAGTCCAGGAATGACCAAGCTATATGTGGAAACAGACCCCCTTCTTGAATATGAATTGTAAACAAAAGCATGAGTTGGAAGAGTCTGACCTCTACTCTTTGCTAACATTCCAATGTCTGGAGAAGGAATCATATTTTTAGTCCTATACATTTTCAAAACACTCAAGAAGGTCTGAGATATCAACCAGGCTGCAGAACCGATCTGGAGGCCAGAGGCCCCCCTACTGACTCTGTGGATTTGGATCAGGGCCACAGAGAAACAGCAATTCTTTCAGCTTGCATTAGAAGACAATTGCCATTTGCAGGCAACGTGTGAATATTCAGGGGACTTTATTGCACTGAATCCAGTAAAGTTTTACTCTGTATTAAGTTATTGCAATGTTTGAAACTGAGCTACAAAATTTTAATTAAAAAAATGAGTAAATTCCATATGGCTCCCAGGTGTTCTTCCTCAACCTGGTTCCCAGTTTCCCCTCACCAGAAAAAGAAAAAAGGGATCTGGATTTATACACAGAGATACCCCTCACTCTGCCGCCATCCTAGTATTATTGTATCCAGTGCTGCAGACAAAGGTTGGAGCTTCCTGCACAGTATGGGCCCAAGTCTGCTTTCCCATTATACAGCATTTACAGATGTTTTCAGGAAATTTGCTCCAGGCAGGTGAAGAAAAGGAGTAAACTTCTTGGCTTTCCTATATATTAATTTTTCCTCCCGTGTCACAACATCCATGTGTAATTCATTCTCCATTCAACCCCAAGATGTCCACATTCCTAAACAGGCATAAAATCAGTCGGGATTTTATATTAAACCTTATTGGGTTATTTTTAAAGCATGTTTATTTGTTCTTTCATTCAGTTACTCTAACCACACAAAGTGTTCAAGGAAAACCAAAACTTAGAGGTACTAACTTAGAAATCACCTCTAATATTTTCCTTTTATTTATAACATTGTAAATGTTGTAGCACCAAAACAATCTTAATACCTTTCTTAGTTAATTTACTCATTTATCTTGACAGAAGGAAAACACAGTAAGATTTAAATTGATTATTTAGAGATATTTTCCAATTACAAACCAAAATGATTGTGTCATACAACACCACAGAAAACTCTCTGCACTTTGTCAGTCAGTTTTTAAACTCAGAATCTTTAGAAATGCATGTTTCCAGACTTCTACTTGAAAGTCTGCTGGCATTTTCATTGCTACAGGTAAAACTGTTTTAAGCAGGTTAAACAAAAAGAATCACTGCTAACCAAGGAAAAGCTTACCTAATCCTACCTGTGATTTCAAGATAAGGTAGATCTACTTCCCCACATAAAGATTACAGTTGCAAGATCTGTCAGTTCCTAAGCTTAACAGTTTTCCAAACACCCACAGACATTACATGAAAAGTCAAGGACAAAAAAGCAGAACTCATGTGCCAATGAAAACTACTGAAGATTACTTTGGGACAAAGGAAAAGGACTAGCATAACAAAAACTGTACAAGACTCAATTTACTGGAATATCTTTATTTGTCTTTAGTGGGGAAAACAGTGCACCTCTCTGCCCAGGAAATCTTGACGCTTAATGCCCAACAGCTATTGATCCCTGCTTAGTCTTCTTGTTGTTCACGGTGTTCTTCCTCCCTGTGTGTTCTCTGGGTTGTACTGCAGTTTCTCACTTTGCACTCTTAAATTACCATTGAGTACAGTGCCCATTCAGCCACTGAAACTTTTTAAATACATATACGTAGGGGACGGTTGTGCAGGGAGAAGTTAATTCCCTTCTTCTGGTCCTTTATGCTAGATTTGATGCCATACAATTCCCTAAATATGGGTATTTGCCATGGCAACAACTGCAGCACAGTTCTGCAGAACTCACCCCTTAAGTGGCTTAATGGATATGGTATTTATTCCCTTTCTGAAGATTTAGCTTCAGTGACACATTAATACAAACATAAATGGAGCAAATATTTGTGTGCTTCTTGGGAATAACAAAGGCACGTTTATCTGATACACACAGAAAAGACATTTTTGAACCTCATTAATACATGAGTAGAAGTCAATGGAGGAAAATGGATCTTGTTAACTGGCTTCTTGGATACCAATAAGCATCTCATTTGCCTTAAACATATCAACCTAGCAACACTATTTATTCAATATAGAATAATCAGTGACATTAGAGAGCCCCGGCATTGCACACAGAGGAATGATTAATCTATTATTCATTCCACAATAAAGACTCTGAGGGATTTACCATATGAAAAGTGATATTCAGAAAAGGAGGTGGTATTTTTTTTCCTGACCTGTATGGGAATTCCTGTCCTGTGGGATGAATTCCATTGAATAACATTGAGAGTTTTGGTTGTGGGTTTTGTTTGGGTTTTTTTTCAAGTACCCTTCCTTCCTGCAAGGCAAGAGATATTTCAGAGGACTATGGGACTATGTTGTCTGAAGACACTTGCAGGCACATAACTTTCTATAGACTATCACTTTTATGACTTCTGAAGAGAGATGGAATTGTGTTGATATGAGAAACAGAAGCACCTTCTTGCTAGCCGCCGTCTATATTGCCAAGACGGTTAGTGTTGACATAAGGATATATGCACAGACACGGGTGTATGTGTAGACTTGTATGTGTAGGAACACTTGAGATAAATAACTGGAAACCTGACAAGAGAGACGTTTCCATAACTGTCATAGGCCTGCTCTCCTTATCCAGAGGATAACCACAATTCTTACATTGCACTCTAGAACCAAAAACCTTTAAGGACATTTTCCTTGCACACTTCAGCATAAGCTAACGTCACTCCACTAGCTCTTGAACCAGAGCAGAGCCAACTACCTCCATGAAGGCCAGTAAACTAGACTGTGCAGCTGCTTTGGATAATTTAGATGTAGCCATTAATTTTTTTCATCAACTGTTTAATAATTATTAAGAATCATTCTGCTTACTCTGCAGTAACAGCAATGGCCTGAGTTACAACACATCAGTAATCCAGCCCTATACATGAACAGATGCACAGCTGTGTGTTTAATTGGTGTCAGGATGGCACCTGAAAAGCAGTTATTTGAATATAGATTTAAATAACAGGACAGGTGACTTGCAAGAACTAAATGTGCATTTCTGTGGACAGCTTGGGATTCTGCTATTTCAAAGACCAAAACTTTTTTAGTTTCTTTTTTTTTTTTTTGCAAGTTTCTTCCAGAAGCTAAAAGGCCATTACAATCAAGAGGAACTTTTGTCTAAGTAAGCACTAAGTAAAAATTATAGAACTGGGATTTAGATGATGAAACTGTCTAAAAGGCAAGTTGTTATTTGATTTTGAAATGTAATTGAAAATAAGAATAATGAAGATAACTCCAATTACTCTGGAATGGCCTTCTGCTCCTTGCAGGGTATGCAGTGATTAACTAGCCTTTTATAGCACTTCATTTTTTTTCCCCAGTGATGGAAGATTTACCCAGGAATCCTTGGGTAAAAATAATTCGTTTTGGCAAAGATATTTGTAATAGAGTGAAGGGAGGGTGCTAACCTCTCCCTCAGTTAGCCACCCACTCAGCTGATCGGTTTTTCTGTGGGCTGCCAGCAGAGGCCAAGAGAAACTTGCGGAGGAGGATTCTCCATGCCAGTTTTGAACAGGCTAGCACAGCAGACAATGCAGAAGACCGCAACTTTTACCATTTTGACCAGCATGAAATTAACCTTAGGGCCTACATCACAAGTATACTGGCCTCAGCACACCTCTAAACACCACTGAACCAAGTGTTTATGAAAAGCAAGCCACACTTCTAAGAACCTCTAGTGAATACTCCCACTTCATATTGTTGGACTCTGAATAGGCAGACCTTGTTGGTACATTTCTTTTCCTTTCACTATTAATTTTGGACAATAATACAGTCCTATGGACATCCATGAGTTATCTGTTGTCTTAAAATACAATAGCAATATACTAGACTAAAAGCAATGGTAGCTTCTCTCATCAAGAGCTCTATAGCATCTTACCACTTGTCACCCATGTGCATCTTGATTCAACTCCAGAGATCTGAGAAAACACTTACTTTTTGATGACTGAAATAAGGGTGCTGTTCTATGCCACAGTTTAGTTTAAATTATGCAAAACTCTGAGATATGCAAGGCATAAAGAAAGGAAGAACAAGGCCTTTAATTGAATTCACGATCCATTTCAATTGAATTGCTAAAACCCTAAAACAGAAGAGCAGTTTTGCATTCTGCTAACATAATCCACCTCCATCCACGTTACTCTCCATGAGTCACACACACACATACCCTTGGTGCATGAGATGCAAGAAAACAACACATAGCAAGTGGCTGAATTAGCATCTCCTTTTTGGCCTTATGTTTGAACCATGAAAATATTGAGATAGGATTATTCCAACTCTTACCTACAATTCACTGTTAATTATAAGAAAGGAAACATCTTCCCTTGGAAATTCCAGGTTTTGTGCCAACTAGCTGCATTTCTTCCTCTGTTGCTGTCAACAACTGCATTCACTTTAGACCTTTCTAAAATAGTACTTCAGCTCCTTCTCAGCCCACAGCAGAGTAATTCTACCCGTTGGGCTATTGTTGCTGTAGGAAACAGTATTTTTGTGTTATTGTCCTCTGAATTAGCTTATAACAGGAGCAAATGAAGTGACAGTGGCAATTAAGAGGCAGAAGCATGCATCCTATGATCAGAAACAGAGGACCTCAAAGCTGTAAGCTAGAGAACCTACAGAACATGGCAGCCAGCCAGTACTGGAACCAAGGCCCATAGGACCATTTCCCTGCTGGACAGCTGATGGCAACAGCACTTCAGAATGAGGATATGCCTTTCCCCGTGTGTGAGGGCTCTAACCACCTGCAGCAGGACAGCCCACTGTTGGCCCTCACCCCACTGCCCAGCTCTGGCCCCATTCCCCTGCATGCGAGCAC
This sequence comes from Grus americana, assembly GCF_028858705.1. Taxonomy (NCBI): domain Eukaryota; kingdom Metazoa; phylum Chordata; class Aves; order Gruiformes; family Gruidae; genus Grus; species Grus americana. The sequence continues at coordinate 19,392,674 of NC_072861.1, read as the reverse complement.
AGCTCCTCTCCCCTACCATTGTTTCTTCCCCTCCTACCCACTTGGTCCTCTAAATCTCTGCTTCCCAGGGCACTGTGACCTCCTGCCTGCTGCCCTCCCTGTGGTAACTGCATTCCCCAGCCACTGTACACATACCTACAATCATACCTGACACACATCTTGTGCCATGTGACAAATCCCTTTCCTCACTGGAGTCACCCACTATGGTCCAAAATGGCACCCAGAGCCTCCAAGAGAGGGCAGAGTGCAGCAGGGAGGGAAATAAAGCCTTGTGCTGGTCATGTGATGGCACTGGAGCTCCCTGATTGGCTGAACCACTCAGGGCTGGCAGCTGGGCCCCACTCTCCACAGTGGAGCCACCTCAGGGTGTGGAGGGCAGTAGAGGCAGTGTGGGGCTGGCAGACACTTCAGGTCCAACAGAGCTATGGGAACCAGTTTCTGAAACGTTCACCTCACTCCTGCGGAAGTAGCAGATTTTTGATGCAGCCCCGCAGCCCTGGGGGTGTCTCTCCTGTTCTACATTGACAGCTGGGGGTTGCAGGAAGAAAGTTCCTCAGAGAAGCCAACGCTGCTGTGGCAGCCGCTGGTGGCAATGGGGAGAGCCTGGAAGTCACAAGAGGTCTCCATGAGCGAGATAAGGCCTATATCTCATTGTTCCCATGCAGTAACAATCAATAGAGATGTAATTACTACAGTAGCTATTTGGCATAGCTAAAAAGGGTAGTGCAGCTTTGCACTGGTTCTTCCATTGAGGATGCAGCTCTGCAAAACTACTCCTTTTATCCTTCTTTACATATTTATTACAACTCTTTAGACTGATCCATGCAAACTAAATGAAAGCAACCAATAGAAAGAGGCCAGCTTGTGCCAGCAATCCCCAGACTGTCAAGCGATCACTGAAGATTGGACAGGTCCTGATGAAATAAATGTTGGCTGCTGACTCTTCCAATTTTGCAACACTCCTCTGTGTCACTGGAGCAGCCTTGTCCAAGATTGAGATATTTGCAAACTGTCATCTTTCATAAATATCTGCCTTGAGTGACACTTTGCCCCCCTCCATTTCCCTTTGAAATGTACCTAGCTGGCACGGAGCCTGCGGGATTTCATTGCTTGTGATAGGTGATTAGCAAAGAGATGATTTCCTCCTCCCTCCTCCTCCTCCCCTCTGCCAAAGGGCTGAGTGACAGGTCCAAAAGGCGAAAGGCAGACTGGGGAAGCAAATCTGCCAGAGGCAGAAGTGATGACACTCCGAAAACACTTCATTCATCTTGCCAAATTACAGGCTGGGCTGGGGACGGATGGGGACTGGAGGGGGGGGATAATCTTTTGCATTTGCCTTGCATGCTCTCTGCTCAAAAACATTGCAAAGCAGTTCCTGAAGCTTGAAGGACGCACCCCAAACCCCTTCAATTTCTGCTCTGTAATGCTAACAGGCGAGCTGCTACCTGGCTCATGTTAGTATCTTTCTGACGAAGCGTATTAACTGTCTTAGTCATGGATGCCAGATCCCTTAAGCTCTCACAGGCTTCCTGCCTAGACGTCAATAATTGGGGCTGAGAGGGAATTTCAAAAAGCAAAATTCAGTAGTAAGCATCTAGCCCTCCCAGACAGTGGAGCTGGTGCTAACTGTACAGTGTGCCTTCCCCTAATTTATTTGGTAGGGAATCACACAGAGGGCAAACCAGGTCTTTGTGATTGCGAAGTTACCTGTGTCTGCTTTGGGAAGGGTCCAGCCCTCAGGCAGGTAATTTGGGAATTAACACAGGTGTCAGCCAGTGATTACGCTGGTTCTCTGGGAGCTGTGATGTCTTCTGAACAGCAGCAAAAATTAATTGTGTGCTTGGACAACGTTCAGCACAAAGCTTTTTTTTCAGGAAGACTGATTTGGCAATGCAAAATATGTTGGACCTTTTTCCTCCCCCCCAAAAAAAACACATTATCTAGAGAATCGCAGGATTGAGGGGTTTTAATTTAGGGTTGTTTTTTTTTTTTAATTTCTTGGTTTGAAGTGGATGTCTGTCTTAAATGTAATTACATTTTCTTTAATTCACATGTAATGGTTTAACATTGAAATGCTTCAGACTTGCCAATTAACTACTTCAACTCAAAGTATTTTGCCTGAATTCTTAACATGTCCCAAATCTACACTACTTACAATTTCACTATTTTTAATAGTGAGATTACCAACAAAGGAAATTACCTGTTTTCCTCCTACCTTTGCCTATAGCCAATGTAAGCATTGATATATCATTGAATCTTAAATTCACTCTTACAAGTAAAGAACAAGCCCGTTATTTCAGCTGGTGCAACTGAAAGTCTCTCTCTTCTGTCATCTTGAAGTACTTCAAGAGACACACACAAACCACTCCTGAAGAATTAGAGAGAATGATTTTATTTTTAATAATACATGAGTTTTTAGCTACATTTCAAAGGTAGCAGACCAGATTCTGGTCTCTCCTATGCTAGTCTAAGGCCTAATATGCACTCAAATACAGGCTTAATGCTAATGTAAAAACTTATGTAAGTTTTGTTTTATCAGGACCGAAATCTCAAATAAATGCTGATGTCACCTTTCATTTTAACTTGTGTAAATGAAGTCCTGGCTGGCTTTCTGTAGCATCATCTGCCGACGGTATCTCTCAGGATATATTGAAAATGGAAACTAGGGCATAATAAAGTGAATTCCTAATGACAAAAATAGAGTCCTTGTACAGGACAGAGCCAAATGTCTACTCTAGACAGGAGAAATATAATCTAAAATGAGCTTAGATAATCATCACAGAATCAAAAAAGTCAGAGATGGAAAAGATGAAGTGCACTATCTGTGCTGGAACTGTTTGATACAAGCATGTTTACTAGATGTTAATTTGCTAACAGGGCATTTTGTAGCCATGCAAATTTTAAACAATATTTCTACTCTCCTAGGATTTATTCAGTAGAAATAATTCTGAAGAACTTAAAAATATTCTAACAGTTGAATTCAAACATAATATGGTTCCCTTTATCTCTTGAACACTAACAATGTGCAAAATTGGGACTCAAAATCTGCATGTTCCCAAATGCTGGGTGCCCTATATCCAAATCAGCAAGTACTTGATATTTTCAGCTGGAAAAGAAATTTCAAGACAACAAAATTATTAGATTTTTTTTTTCCTTATTATATGAGCTTTTGCTTCTAAATTGGAAGCACTAGAAAATGACCATCATTTGGTGTTGGAACTGGGGAGAACCATCAAACATGAAAATAAAGCACAGGAAGGATCAAAGTCAGCCAACCCTTTCTGGTAGATTTTAGTACTAAAAAGTGTGTAAAAAAAAAAACCCTGATTTTGAAAAGTTATGTTCTATCATCACTCAGCAATTTACAACTTCAAACAGCTAATTGAATATCACATACAGTGTGAGGTAGGCTAGCATAACAACATATTATCCCACACACACACTTCAGACTGAGAAACCTGGTAAGAGAAATTAAAATGAGCTTCTCGAGGAAAAACACTGAGTTTGTGATAGAACAGAGCTTAAAACTTGGAGGTCCTTTGTTTCCCTTCAACAGTGTTAACTACCTCACTATTTTGTATGTGTTTGCATACACCCAGATGTGGGGTCACACACACTCAACAGAAAAAAAAAAAAAAACAACCAAGGGAGGGAGCATATGGATCGGCAAACCTGAATGTCAGCACATGGACAAATAATGCAGTTCTGCATCTAAAGAGGAGTTCGTGTGAAGTTGAGCACCTCCATCCGTAATTGCAAGTAAAAATCCTTCTCAGCTCTCCCTGTAGCTTAATTATTTCCCCCCTCAAAAATCAGAATAAAAAAGGAGCAAAGGAATTCCTCATCCACAGTCATTTAGTGTGTTGGGGGCTTTCTCTTGGGAGTAGGAGATGTGATACACAACTCTGAAAACAGTTCGGGGAACTGGTGCCTGCCAGCAGAAGAGCAGCTAAGGTTGTTGCTCTCACCTTGGAGATGTCTCCCTGAAGCCGTGGGTGAGGCTCCCAGTCTGGAGAGAGGAACAGAATTCCTGCTGTGGTCATCTCCAAGGGTCTCTTAGTCACATGCTGACTCTAGGTGGCTCTGTATTAAGCTGGAAGGGTGTCTAAAGATTTTAGTGGATGTAGCCATCTAATTTCTGGAGCTATAGGAGAAAGTTAGGAGAAGGTGATAAATGCTGCATATGTGAGCATGACACATAGTGTAACCCATCTGTCCACCTACAAACACATGCGTTGTACACATGACAAGTTAATTGTGCATTAATCAGGATATAATCTCATACTGCTAATGCAAGTCATGATGTAATTTTACCTTTACTACTTATACAACTATGGCCATTATTATCATGTAATAAATTGTATCACTTCAGACTGATGAATGACACTAGTTAATGTATCTCCACCTAATTTGTGTGTTTCACATGGTGATATAGCATTACTGTGATTTGTTTTTTACCTGGGGAAGCTACCATATAGTTGTCTTTATGTTTTCAGTGGATTTTTTCAGAACATTTGCAAGGGAAGATAAAAAATTTGGTGTTTGTTTTTATTAAAAAATAAAAAGGGGAAGATTTTATCAGGGACCGTGATTTGCTTTTGTTAGGCTACTAATTCCTTTCCAGTGAGCCCAGCTCTGAGCAGAAATGGATATACTTCAATAATACAACAATAACCAAAAATGCTGACTTGGAATTCAACAATCCACATTTGGCCTTCCCTCGTATTTAATGCAAGAATAAATAATTGCAAATCCACACCACTCCCACAACATGTATATAGGTCTTCTTGTTAAGTCACAAACAATATAGCTGTGGCTAAGAAGGAAAATTTGTGTGTCAGAATTACATGGTCACATTTTTCCTATCTTTTGCAGCTCATCTCTTTCCATGTACAGCTGTGTGCCTGACCCTCATGTCTTAAAGCTTTTTAAAGTTCTGGATGGTGGGTTTTTTTCTTAGAACACTTTTTTTGTGATAAATATGAAAATGCAAAGAGGGAACATAGATCTAGAATGAGTTATTTTTCTAATGTTTTCCATTAAGCAGCAGCTGCTGTTACCAAGCTGTCATCTTTGTTGCTAGGGAGATTTTGTGCGCATGCCAGAGTGGGACCAGTTGGTTCCATGCATCCACCCTACAGCCTGAGAATGTCATTGCATTGGTGAACTCCTGGTTGTTGGGCTGAGCAAACTCCTTCCTCTAACCTCGGTGGGAAATGGGCTGCAGGAGCAGGACTCCTGGCTAAGGTCATTCAGCACTGCTTTTCCACACTAGCATAGTCTTGTCTTCTTCCTCCCCCTGAAGTGAAAAAGATGAGATGTTTCATTTTGACATTTTCAAAATTTAAAACATCCTGCTTTTTCATTTCCAAAAGACACTTTAAATTTCATATACAGTTTTCCACCTTCTCCTCAAAGGAAACAACAGATAACCTCAGTAAGATATGAAATATTTCAGGCGGAGCCAAGCAACGTGGTGTTGTTTTGCCTCAGCCAGCAAACCAAAACCAATAATCAGCTGTCAGCACCATGCTAATCACTAACTTCAGTGGAACTTCTCCTGCCTTTAAACATTGTGTGAGCATTAAAGACTTTTGCTGGCCTATACAGAAGACAATAGAGTTGTTTTTCACAGGCAAGTGTTTACACTCCAAACACAGAAACAAGGGCCCAATTTTTTTCTAATATTGAACTCAGTGGAGCACATATCACCTTTCAAAGTGCAGCATTTCTCCAGTCTGCAAGGTAAGACTCCAAGACAGGGAGAGATACATTTTTCCTTGGTTAGCACACTGTGATCAATGTATGGTTTCTGAGTGTATAATGAATGCAGTAAGAAAGGGAAAATATTCACAATTCTTTAATATACTGGTAAGAAAATGTTATCAGTTTACTAGTGAATCACAAATGGCAACAGGTCAGATCAAATTTCTTGTGTGGCTTAAAGATCATAAATGCAGTTCCCAGGGCTACCTCAACTTTAATAAAATGAAGTCATCCATGTGTTGGTTTGTATTAATATTGCAACTACGTTTAAGCATATATAAGCCATGATTTTTCCTCAAGTGTTAAATCAAATTGAATCACAGGTTTTTATGAGTGATAAAATGATAATAGACCAGATCTGGTCAGCTAGGATAATAACTTGATTCAGTACTTTGGATGTAAGTGTTTAAGGTTTCCACAATAAAACTGTAATGTTATACCCTAAAGTGTGTTAATAACATTAAGTGATGTAACAGTGAAAGCGAACTGACAGAATGTAATACCCATAGGGCCATCATAATAGAAATAATTTATAATGTAACAGCAATAAAATCTTTAATGTTATCTCAATCCAGTCCTGTCCCCATGTCTGGGGTTTCAGATTACACGTGATTTTTTTTTCTATGCATTTAAGTGTTAACTTAAAATAATTAAGAAAATGGTTTTCAAAGTGGAAGAGCCTTTCAAAGTTGCTGACCTGATAATGATATTATTAACTCTTTCCTTCCTACCAAATTCCCATGTGGCCGATAGCTGATATAAAAAGAAGTAATACTTTTTTGCTTCTCATTTTTTCCCATTAAAAGTATTTACAGCAATCAAGGAATATGTAGGACTACCTTACTATATGAAAAAAGTATCTTATTCTCACCATTCTCACACTTAAACACAAAATATGTTGTGAAAGAGTTTGAACAAACACCTAGTAAATGTCATCTCACTAAAACCACATAAAGTTCATGTATGGGGTTATCTGCTAGAGGAAGAGGAAGGCAATAATATCTCTTCCATTCTCATCGTGGCAAACCAAACCATGACATGGAAGAGCCTGCTTAGATATGAGAAAACGTCCTTACTGGCAAAGTGCTGGGAGAAGTTTCCCAGAGGGCCCATGGGATCTTCTGCAGTCAAGATCTTTAAGAACAGAAATGATCAAATGTCTATAAGGTGTGAACATAATGTAGTTTATCTAACCTCTTGACAGAGGGCTAGATCAGAGAATCTCATATATTTGACATAAAATCACTCCCTCCATATCTTACGGCATAAATATCTTCCCTGAATCTCAAAACAGAGTGATCTTTAGTATCTGTTAAGACAGCCATCTTCAGGAGGTAAAGAGCTTTTTTGCTTTTTTTTCTCTTCAAAACATTTTAAAAGGACTAACTGGACAGACATGTACACAAATATTGCAAAATACGTGTAGAAACATGCCTTTTCGAAGTAAACTGAAAACAATCTTTATTACTTATTATGGGATTTCATTGATTGAAGGTAAGGTATAGTTTTATTCCTTCTTTCTGGCCAGACAGCCTTCTGAGAATATTTACTGTTTAAGGCAGACATACTGAGGGCTTTCTGTAATGTATGCCATGGCTCGGAGGAGCCAAAATAGAATAAATTCAGCATTTGAATTCTCTTGCAAACCCATCCAACCCAGGACTAATAACCTGTGTCTTTAGAAACTACTCCAGCATCAGACATACAAGATAGTTATTGTGCAATTAAGAAAAATCCTCTGACTCTCAGGTTCTTCTGGACCCACCAGGGAATGAAGAAAAAAATAACTGGAACTGAACAGAGCAACAGCTTATCATCGTGAAATATGCGGGGTTAATCGTCCCTTTAAAAGCAAATGTATTAGGAAAACATTAGATCCTTAGCCCTCTGTGACATAATTACACAGGCGTCTGATTAAACAGAGGCGCTCATTAAGTAAAACATTTTACTTTAGTTTCTTGTTGGTTGCTGGTATTATTGGGCTTCCTGCCCAATTCCAGCCAGGCTACCATATGAACAGTGAAAACAGCCAACATTGTTAATACGATAACAACAACAACACTTGGCACTTCCGTCGTTCCCTTGATCTCAACATCTTAAAGCAATTTACAGATATTACTTGGTTACACCATGTGACAAAATTGTCGAGCACGTAAGACTGATCACCCTTCTTTTACAGATGGATAAAGCAGGGCAGAAAGGTATTCAGTTGGCTTTCCCTGGCTGCTACAAAGTTAGTGGTAGGATCCAGAAGTCCTGAAGAGAAACTGCTTGGAATTACTGTTTCAACAATGACTGAACTTTTTTCTTCCCTCCTTAATTGTTGTCCTTTATTGGTCCTGTGTTGCAGAAGAGGGCTTGTGCCGTGAAAAATCAAGCAGGGATGCAAATCCTACTGAAAAGGCAATTTTAAGCATCACTCAGTATTTGTAGCTCAGTTCAATTTCTCTCCAAATAGATTTGTGTTGGTTTACATAAAACAGTAAGGACCTAATTTTGGCCAGCTAAGACATAAAGTTTGCACTGGGGGATAAAGGTGTAAGTAGTAGTGAGGGACGGATGTTTTAGTTCCTATTTCACCAAATCTGGCTATTCAAACACATGTAGAGAGGCCTTTTTGCAAAGCTTCCAGCAATGGGAATGCAAGAATATTTTTGCATGAGGTCTAGGAATACATTTATAATGTGCAACCTCTAAGCTGCCAATAGCACTTGGTCTGAAAACCCTTCCCATCCTCCTGATCCAGCTTTGGTGAAGTGGCTTCATCCAGTGGCTGTGAAGGTGGCTCTGGCAGACTAGAATCCAGGTATGGATTTATGTGTCCAACCTTATGAAATAAGGCCCCCATCTACAGATGTATACATATCTTCAGCCTGAGAAAGAGTGAAACAGCTTTTGTCTTGCATCTAAAAACATCTCATATGCTGAAAGCTGAGCAGAGCTCACATTTGCTGCTCGTGGTATTGCTTCAGGAGAAAAATTTTGCGGAATATAAAGTTTCACTTCACACAGAGAGGGTTTTGTCCCTAAGCTCATCTTGATAAATATTTCTCAGTGGTGTGCTGGGTAGTAAGGAGACTCACTGGTCACTTGCCAGACTTCTGCCATAGCAAAATATTTCTTTTTGTCTTTAGCTTAAAAGAGAGAACTTTGATATCTAAGAGCCTGACGTGTTAAACTCATCTGAGGCACTGAGGTTTGGAAACAAAATCTGACATGGTGCATATAAATATCATCTGTATGCAGATTCCGCCAATGTGGATTGTAATTGGCACTGCTGTAAATTATCTGCTACTGATACACACCAACATCCCCTGATCTGTAAGCTCAGGTGCCCCTTTCTGGCTACAAAAATAAAAACATAACACCTACATGCAAAACTAATGGAGTCAGTATTAGAAGAAGCTTTTAGGTCTTGGTGCATGTATTACAAGAGTAAGAGAGGTGGAAACCTGCTTGTCACTTATTCAGCAGGATATGAATGACTGGCTTCAAAAGAAACTCAGGAGTAAAAGATTAAAGGGAAGATGACCATGAACTCTCCTTTCCCGAAGGAAGTTCAAAGCTTCCTGATTTAGGTTCTTATCACACTATAAAGAGGGGAGCAAGGAAGATAAAAATTTAAAAATAAATGATCTTTAAGAAATTATCCTCATCTGAGCATCCTCCAATACGTCTGGTCCTCTAAGTGTTAAGTGAATTGTAACTAGATCCTAGGGAGACAGTTGCAACCTGGTTATCAGTGGCAGTAAATGGAAGATAATAGCCCCACTAGAGAGTTATGAAATGGCTTGTCTTTGAGCTGCCAAAGTGTTTAGGCTCTCTTTTATTATATTCACAGCAGTAATCCGATATGTCCTGACTTCTGTCATCTGTATGTAATGCTTATCAACTCTCCGCCAGTGATTCACCCCCTTGTCAGGGACAATTATTCCTCAAAGTGCTGAGGTTACGACTGAAGCAATATTATGACTGGAAAGAAAATATGAAAGGTGCAGCACATCACAGCAAGCAGTCTTGAAGCTGACGTCAAAGTGAAGGAGAACATTGTTGATAAAAAAATAAGGCATAACGGGAGTGTTGCACTGTTGCTCCCATAGCAGTCCTGGGCATTGCTAAGGTCATACATACGTATGACTATGGTAATGGAAGATTTTCCCATTATTTTATTGGAACTACATTGTCATACTTCCCTGGTTAGATGTCTGTCTCCATTTCCATTCTAAGTTCTCATTTAAAGCTGTTTAAAACTATACAGGCAGAGTCTGTCCTGTCCCTCTAAATTTGCAGGCAGGAGCTTGGCCCAGGAAATTCATTTTCCTCCAGAGGATCATGAAATGAAAAGCATAATCTAAGGGACAGAGGGTCCAATTTGCAGTTGTCGAGTTGCCTGAAATTACAGTAACACCTGTGGTAAAGTTCTGATCCAGTGTTCAGACCCATCTCTTTCATCACCCTCTTAGATGCCTCAGGCAAAACTGAAATAAGTTTTGTCACTCCTTCTATTGCTTATGGATTCATTAATTTGTGGAAGTGGAATAGATAATCTTGGGCTTGTGGCTAGGGAGAGCAAGGAGGCACTGGGGACGCTAATGTCAGTGTCCTAGCTATCGTGGGAACAGTGCTGAAGAGCAGAAGGCAACCTGTGAACCCGGGCAGAGGCCTCGGGGCACCCGAAGCTCAAGGCCATTGGAGGGGGGGTGAAAGGCTGTAGTATTTCTTTGTCTTCTCTAGAAGCAAGGGGAAACGGTGGCTTGGGAAGCTTTGTCAATGGCGATGAGAAAAAGCAGCTGGTCAGTAAACATAATGGTGGAGACAGGGAGGCCAAAGAGGGGTGCCAGATGGTCCCAGGGGCAGTCCAGCTGACCAACAGCAGCACCTATGCCCTGCATGCATATGTGGCATCAATCCAGCGTGGGTTGTTAAGTGTGGGTCAGCACATAATTCACTCGACTAAGGGTTTCAGCCTACAGAGTAGCAGAAGTGGAGGAAAACAATACCTCTCTGTGGTATTTTGACAGTTCTTGGGCTCTAAAAGTATAGTGCAAACTCTGTACTTCAGTTCATTTTGCAAACAAGAGGTTGAGCAATATAATTTCCCAGTTTAGAGAGTCATCCGGGTCCAATTGCGAGGCCGAGGAGGGCCCAATGCGAAGGCAAAACAAGTGGGCAAAGAGTACAGGAGGGAAGAGGCAGGGTTGAAAAACATTAAATTGCAAATCAGCAGGCTAATCAGAAAGTGGAATCACTTGAGCAAATGCTTCTCGGGCCGCAGAGCTGAATGCAAGCCACGTCTTTCTGTAATGTTTGGTGGTGTTATTGGACTGGCCTTCCTGACTGGCCTTGAGAGAGACCTACGTGCACCAACAGGGAGCCTACATTGGTCTCAGGGGTCATGAGCAGCAGGATCAGTTGTGCTTCCAATGGGAGGGAAACAGAGCCTCCTAAAGCAATGAGGAGAGAATGAATCACTGCACCTTGTCTAATATATTGCAGTAATGTAATATAACAGCAATAACCCCCAGAGTACCATCTGGTGAACTTGTGACTAAACACAGCTTGTTTTGCTCAATGCACACAAGGAATGGACAAGGATATATTTTATTCCTTTGCTTCACCCTGCCCAAGCACAAGTGGTAACAAAACTATTTCTGGGAACTTTAGACCGTCTACAAATCAGAGCTGCAAGCAGTTATTTCTCCCCTACAAAGCATATAGGTAGCTCGCTCTGCAGGAGGGTGCTCAGTAGCATAAACTCCTGAGTCTCAGTTATGGCCACCAAAGTAGACAGAGATCTGATCTCAGCTATTCACCACATTTCTGACACTGCAAAATTCCCTGTTAAAGTCCTGTGCGTAGGTGGATATTTCAGGTGATACTTCCCAAGAATGTAGGAGGCCTGACTCTTCCATGAAGAAGATTGGTGACTAGTTGCGCTGACCTTGGTCGGAGTTAATTCTGCAGGAATGAAAAGGTTCAGATTTCAGTACTCACTGGAAGATAAGAGAAGGGAGGAGGGGTAGCCCCCTTTACTAACATAAAGACATGACCAGTGGCTCTGCCATCAGTTATAGCATTGCTTGCATTTGGCATTATATTATGAAAATACCTATTCAGAGTGGAAAATAAGATCAGAGACAACATTTCCGTAGTGATGACTTTAGCTCCACTTCACTCTGCTCCCTCTCCTCCTCCTGTCCCTCGTGTTTCAAGGCTCTTGCTCTATTCATCCTCTCTATGCCACCCCAGGTTTATAACATCACATCATCAGCAGCACTAATAACCCGTGATTCTTTTCCCCTATTGTGTTTGTCAGAGTCAGTAATCTGGGCACTACAGTAGCGCAGCACTGAAAAGCTACAGTGTGTTCCTATAGCAACCAACTAATCCGCAGGTGGAAGGTGATTGGGCACCTTTTGCACCGGAACAATAATTTGAAAGATCTTTTTCAGTGTGCTGTTCTGCGGCATGAGTTCATTGTATTGCAACCCACCACGAATCATTATAAGCCGTCATGAAAATGCAGCCACGGCTGCACAAATCATAGCAAAGAGAGACGCGTCTTCCAGCAACAAGCCCTTGAAATATTTCACGGCAGGTTAAGAGGCCAAATTGCGTATAGCGAGATGTATTGTATAGGATAAAACAAAGAGCTTGTATAATAAGCCAATGCTGACAGTCTCAGAGTCAGGGAATCCCAGTGAAGTGTAAGAGTGTGCATGAATATGAGTTTTCCTGAGCTGTGGAAGGAAAACAGGCATAATAAAAGAAAGTGCTGGGCAGAGCTCCCACATACAACTCTTCCAAAACCAATTACTCCCACCTGGCTATTCCCATTTCTCCTCAACCATCTCCTGTTACAGAAGAGAATTTAATATTCTCTAATTGAAACCTCTAATTTAAGGCATTTGCTTGCTATCCTCAAAGTCTGAAATCCTGGCCTGGACTTTCACAAGGTGGTTAGAGATTGTAGAAGTCTGAAATTTTTAGATATTCAAACTAATAAATCTTCAAGAAATACAGAACACCTTTCTTCGGAAAGTCAGGCTTTATCTTTCTAACAGTAGGTAGTCTCAACTTGAAATAGGGAGTGATCTTTCAAAGTAAACCATCTTAATCCGTGGAGTAAGTGCAGCATAGACAATGATAGAACAAACATCTTCATATCAAACTCAAGCAACGATGCCTGTCATTTGCAGTCTATGTCTAATTTCTACTCATTTTTCTTTGAAAACACTGGACTGGAAATACTAGATATAAATAGAAACCTCTTCAAAGCTAAGTTGTACAAGCACAGCCCGTACAGCCACTGCAGTGGAAAGCAAGAGCAGATAGTGTAAATGATGCAATGGGCAGTGTCACAGGAAGGCAAAAAAAGAAATATGTAGAAATTGTCAATAAAAAGAGAGAAATAGCACAACTGCTTCTTTACATCAGTTTAATCACATTGTAGATAAAATGTCTTTAATAAGTGCTTGGGCTTAATAAAAATGTCAAAAACTCTCATTGCATAAATCAGCTCTTTCAAGATTTGTTGAGGTGATGGAGGAGAAACCTTAAAAAGAGAGGGCAAACAGAAGTTTAGTTAGTCAGTTATGACTTCTAAGATTGCAGCTTTAAAAGCTTCCCTACAATTACAGGCCAAAGACTCCAACCTGGGATGCTTCCATCTTAAACAAATTTCCTAACTATTAGACAATGAAGTCAGTGTCTCATTTGCAGCTGAAGATTTCTATAAAGCGCTCTCCACTCAAAGCTGAATCAACAAGCAAACAAAACAGAACAGATACTGCTTTTATGATCTTTTTCTTTTTTTACTCATCCCAATGTAGGATGAGCAAAATGGATGAGGCAGGCTCACATACTCAGTCCAAATGACAGAAGAAAATCTTCAATGGGGTCTAGGACATGTCCTAGGGATATTATTAGAATATTAGATATTCTACAGCAAATATCAGTTTCTTCCTCTTTCTTCCCCCTCCTGCCTTTCATCTACCATACAATTCAGGAATTTTTCTCAAATAAAGTTTCACTGAAACAGGCAAATGCCCCTGAAAATTTCTTAATCAAAAATTTCCAGCAAAACATTGAAAGATTCTTGACCATCTTTAATTGTGAAATGTATTGATTGTTCCTCTCAAGTAATTCATGCCTTAAAATGACATATTTTTGTTCCTTTCAGAGGGCTTGGATAGATAGCATTGTTTTTCTTTCCAAAGCACATCAAAGAGCCCAAATTTTGGCAGGCTTTCTGTTTTCTTTTAAAAAGGAGAAAAAGAAAGAAAAACATCAGCAAAACAAAGCTAAGAATAACTGCTCTTTTCTGAAGAGTTTTGGGCTTCTTCACTTCTAGATTCACAGTCATGGTGCTCACTTCAGGGAGCTGCTGAAACAGAAAGCCTGGAGGTGGGGAGGTGGAGAGGAATGGAAAGATCAGAGAATTGGCACGGGATGGAGAGCCCTTTGGCTCTTGATGTTCAGGCTGGATCTAGACGAAGTCAGTCATAAACCAAAGTCGTCGCTATTTTTAAACACTTTCCTGGGCTATGCAAGGTCAGACTGTAGCTGCTAACTCAGTGGACAAGTTTCCACATATGTGCAGCTGGTACTTTATTGACAGCTCTGGTCATAGCTATGGTCTCCAGTTTGTTGTAGTTTCTCAGATTTGTAATTGAATAAATTCTAGAAAATGGCGGGATTTGGGTTAATCATGGCCTTTTCCTTTCAGGACAAGTAGGTACAGGGGGTACATACCTTTTTTTGCCAGAAAAAAAGATGGTATCCTGAGTAGCTCCCCTGTCTGCTGAAATGTTTGGAAGAAGTAGATTGGTGTTGGTATTGCTCCAGAAAATACTTCAATTCTGAGTATGTTATTGCCTCTAGATGCATTTTTCTTGATTTCATTTCTCCTTCTCAGCCAGACAACTATAATTTACTCATCACAGACCTGTACTCCTGTGGCAGGATCTGTAGTCTATACCATTTGTAAAATATCATGCACTATTGCCCCATGTTAAACATGAATGACATCAAAACAATGCAAGAGAAATACCACCAGCTCTTACCCTGTGTGAAGCAACCTTTATCTTCATTTACTTTGTGACCGGGCTTGTTTATTGATGTTAGAATCAGATTATTTTAAGGCATAAATTTCTTGTGAAGAATGTGCTACAGGTGGTAGAGTTTCCACAGCTTCCCAAGCAGAGGCGCTTTGCTCTGTATTGAGAATAAGATATGAGGAAAGACTAGGAAAAGAAATTATACTGGAGATAGTCTGAGGAAAATGCCAAGACTGACTGCTATGTCAACCAAACTATTGTGCAAAACAGAGCTGAAATGTGCAATCCTTCCCCACAATGGCCTGTTCTGGGGTAAAACTATTTTTTACTTTAATGTGACTTTTAATGGGACCGTTGTTATCATCTAACAGCCCATATATCGGCAAAGAATGCAACGTTGCAAGAACTGGCAGTGCGTGGCATTTCTGCAAAAGGGTAGGGAATACCCGGAGTACGGTATGGAGCTGCACGCCAGTGCTGTGCCTACACTTCAGGCTTTGGGAATGAGCAGAAAGGCACACTAACAGGCGAGCCGATATTAAATCCACGGTACTTCTCAACTCAAAGTGATAAACAAAAAGTGCATCATTTAGCTAACTTGTAAATGACTGGGGTAAAGAATATGTACTCCGGATAAAGATGACAGGGTTCATTGCTAGAACAAATCAGACAATATGTGAAGTTAGACTGTGCCCTATTGCTTGGTACAATTATGTGACCTTGTAACAAAGCATGGCCAAGATGGCAGTGATACTGCATATAAAACAGAGCCTGGTGGAAAGTTGCTATTCTTCAAACTCGCTTGCATCTAGACATCTTTCAAGTGATTTCAGAATTTAGGGTGAAAGTGGATCTTAGGCCTTTTTTTAAAAGCCATTTCAAATCCTCATTCATATCATAAATGCTTTTTTCTCCTTCTTTCTGCAGGCCACTTAAATCTCTGGGGCCATGACATTGTCTGGCACTGAATGCAGCCCCTTTTTATCATTATAAAGAAATAATGAAAGCATATGGTGGAGAGGTGCTCATATTTCAGTGTATGGTGCCTTCCTCATTCTCCATAACTAAGCACTGAAGAATATATAGTATGATGAGAACATTAATTATTTCCAATACTCTAACAGAAAATTCCTAACAATTCAAAGCCATCCCTGCTGCCTAGCATGAATGTAAGTTCAAAGTAAAAGAAACCAAACATATCCCCACTTTTGTGCATTAAACATCAGCAAGTGACCTGTATTTTATTACAGTACACAGCTGTTTTATCACATAAGTAAATAAATCACCGTTGAACCAACTTTGGGAACGAAGATTTTGAATAATAACACAATTAACTTTTCCCACAAAGTCCAAATAGCCCACTTGCTCGTAGTTGCTACAAGCTGTGATTCCCACGTGAAAGATATCAACTTATTTCCTTTTCCTGTCAATCATCGGTACCAAGTGGGGCCATGGTATGTCAGGTCACGACCTTTCACTCTGGGCATGAGCCTGAAAGCCACTAGTGAATCAACTAGTTTAATTATTTAGGCTGTTTTTAATAAATATAAAAATGTGGCCTTAAATATTTCACATGCTTGTTCAGTTTGGGCTTTCAAGTACCTCTTATCAAGCCCACCAGCCTGAAAGTGTGCTCTTATTGGTAGGAAATCAGTCAATTAATAACCAAATCCAGCTTTTGGAATAAGGTTTATTTTGTTGATTTTGAGCTTCCTGGCTTGGGTATCACTCGCTTGTTGGTTTAGAGGACAGGATTTTTATTATCCTTTTTTACATAAGATTGGACTGGTTTTAATCATCACCAGCAATGGCCTTTTTGCTTACCTCCCACAAAATGATCTTTAATACAAATGCCATGGTAGGATTCACAGTTTTCCATACACGGTATATTTTCTACATCCTCTTCACCTATGGGGGAAAAAAACCCAACCCAAAATCAAGAAGAAATCCAATATAGTAAAGTCCTTATAAGACAATTGTTTTAAAAATATTTTTGAGTAATGTTGACAACTTTGCTATTAGGTCCCTTAGCAATGGACAGTTTTATTCCATTTCAGGTCAAAGTGTGATGACAATCCTCATTTGCTAACAATCCCAACAAGTTTTTTCAGCTTGTAACTCCCATTGTCTAAAAACCTACGCCTGAACTGAGCTGCTGACTTCCCCTAGTATTTAGTACTATTGCATAAGGAACTGTACAACCAGATAAGTAGAAAACAAGTAGTAATGCTTTCCGTGGATGGTGAACTAGTCATGTGCAATGATTTATATTCTACAAACATTTATGCTTATTGCTCAACAAGCTTTCCAGCTTGTAGACGCAAGGCAGAATTAAACTTGAGAAACTACTTGATGGTGCCTTTTGAAAGAATAAGCCTCTAAACTTGGATTGCCAGCACCAATTTTTACTTTGGAACATTCCTGAAATGTCCAGAACTTTCCCAACATTTCTTCCATTTATTTTGTTCTTTCCCCTAGTGCTCTAAGACTACTCAAGAAAGTGAGTGTGAAGGACTGTCTCTATTTATAGATGATAAAACTAACTCTTATCCCCCTCCCTCCTCTTCCCCTCTACGCTCCTGCATCAAAAAGAGGGCTTGGGGAAGGGGAAGAGAGATGCTCTTATGCTGACTTTTCCAGTCACTCTCATGGGCTGCTGAAGAGGAGGGCTGCTGCCAAATATCAGCATGCCAAAATCTGCTTTTCTTTCAAACAGGAATAATAATCTAAATGACAAAGTGTACCACAAAAATGAAATTGCTGCAATGTAGAGGTCATCAAAGCTGCCTTAATTTCAATGTTTTTGTTTTGGGACAGTTGAAAACATTTCATCTTGATACTGTTCGAATTCTTCATTTTGACTTAATCGCTTCAAGGTGTGCACAATAATATGTTAGAATTTACAATATAATCAAACAAAAGTCAAATGAAGCATTTCATCTTTATTGAAGAAAAGTGTCCCTGCCTGATAATGCTGCTTCTCAGCAATTTCAGCAAAATTGCTGTAGTCCCGAGAAATATTTCAAATTCATCTAAGTCAGCATTTGCTGATGAAAAGCTATCTTCTAAGAAGCTTTCAATCCGCTTTACTCAAGATGCATCAGGAGGAGCATATGTTTATAACATGTGAGCAACCCTCTGAATCTCCTGGTGGATGAGAAATCAAAATCAAAGTATCGATCCAAGGATCTACCACTTTGAAATCAGCAATGGAAAAATGCTAAGGAGCAGCAGTGATTCTTAGGGGTTTCAAGTGCATTTAGAGTACACGGTATCGCCTGGAACATGCTTCAGTTTGCACTTACCTTATTTAGCTTTTCAAAGGCTGACCTTTCATGCACTAAGTTCAGCGACATAGCAGTCAACCTATTAATGTCCAAGGAAGCTGTGGACCAAATCAGACAGTTTAAATAACTCAGCTGTGAACACAGAACCCCATTATCATTTCTGTGAGGCTAATCTGAACAGCTGATTCATCTCGAGCAGTTTACTATGGACGATAGGTCTTCACAGCATCCATTTTAAGTTTTAAATCAGATGAGGGTGAAGAACTTTGCACTCAGGCACTATGTTGGGAGGTGTCATATAAAAGGACAGACAGGCAGAGAGGCTTGTATTAAAGGGCCTTATTTCCCATCATATTTTACTAGCTCTATTCTGACATGATTACCGATTTCAGTGGAATAAAAGCATGTGATGAAGTAGAGAGTCAGGAAACCGTATAGCCTTTCTTCCCCTGCAACACGCATCTCCCTGTTAAACATGTCTCAGCTTTGCATGTATCTGATGGTTTTAGTCAGAGAAGGTTCAATTTACTGTATATATCTCTCTTACTTACCATACATATCTCTGTTATTTACCATACGTATCTCTGTTAGCAGTACAGAGACAATACAACTCATAAGAGGACCTAACCTGTTTTTTTAGAGAAGGATGGGAATTTCTTGATGCCTACTTACTCCTTCCTTCCTTCCTTCCTTCCTTCCTTCCTTCCTTCCTTCCTTCCTTCCTTCTCTGGTAGTGGTTCACACCTTTCATCACCTCAGCCTAATGGCTTTTGAGCAGAAAAATGCTTCCACATCTTTGGCACTGTCTGATAGATCTTGCCTTTTGCATACTACCAAAATGTTAACAATGACACAGGAAACCCACTAGAGTTCTGCAATCAGGTTGGAAGATACCAGAAACAACTGCATCTCACAGTTCTTTGACTCTCTTTCAATATGTACAAGGAAGGAAAAGACCATTATAAAATAGGAATGATGTAATTACATTACTCCTTTTCCCTCAGACTATTATTTTGTCTAGTAGGCTGTTGCTTTTTAGACTTTTTCTGTGTATTCAGCAATTCCATAAATAAGACTTTCATTATCAACATTGAAATCCCAAACAGTTTTCAGCTCATAATGAGGTTTTCACTGTTCTCAGGCAACGCTTGGAAAAGCCTTTTATATGATAAGATGAAGATGTGAGACAGTCTGAGCAAAGTGTGTGTGTGTGTTGCCAAAGGCATTACTTTCAAACAGTCCTTGGTTTCTTCACTCAAACAGGTGGTGATCAGGTTCTAGTAAAAACAGACTTCAAATTATTTCAGTTATCCAGTCACTAGAAAAGAAAAAAGAAAGAAAAGAAAAAAAGAGAGTTGTTACTATAAGCTCCTTTACAGCCTCCAAAGAGCTCAACAAAACATATGTTTAGAAGAAAATGTCAAGTCTTTCATTGATAAATTATGGCTTCCTGTAGGATATTTCTAATAATATCGTCCCCCTGTGTACCCCCCAAGCTTAAAAATGCTAATGCTTAGGAATCTTGGAAAAAAGAAGGTCTTTGAAATGACATAACAAATTAATATACACGAAAAATGGTCCCCAACATACACTTACACAAATCCAAGTATTGGTGAAGATAAAGAGCCCTCAGAGTGCTGAGAAAAGAAGATAAAAGACAGGCTCAAACCGAACTGCAGTATCTGAACAGATTATTTGAGAGGAGAATGTAAGCGTGGTTCAGATTTTAGAACTGCCTCTTTACCACACAGTGACAACATGCTGGATTCATATTCTAACAGTGAAATGTGGGCCCAAACTTTGTAGTGGCAGCCAATCTATACTTGAGGAAGGCAAAATATTTCAAATTTAAGCTAAACTTGCATGCTTAAAAGCCTTATAAGCATTGGAAAGGTCACAAGAAATACAAGAACCTCATGTGACACTATTTTGTAGAAAGGTCAGACATTCTCCTTCAATTAAAATTGAGAGGTATTTGTATCATTCATACTTTGCATTAAGAAGCAGAGGCTTGGACTGGTTCCAGAAGCTGAGGAACTACTACTAAGGTCTCTTCCGTCTCTGACTTATTTTGAGATGCAAAAATAACCTTGTGGGGTGGGAAGAGGTGAAGGGGTGTAGCAGCTCGTGAAAGGCAAAGCAGTTCCTAGACTGCTCTAACATTTACTGGAGACTGAACGTATGGAGGGCCCAGACTCAAGAAAGCATGCTTGTGGCCCTGAAGACTTAAAATAACCATATAGGGCAGTCTGATCCTGGCATTAATGCTGGTTTTGAATGTCTAAAGTCACAGTGAGTTTTATGGCTAAATGCCATGATGTTCTTTGAAGATTTAAGAAGCGTTACATTTCTTTTGAGATAACTTGCTTTGGGAGTTGAATAGCGAGTTCCATAAATTCCTCTTGGATAAAATCTGAAGTAAACATCACAAAATTTTGCATGGGTTTCTTGCAATTTGTTTAGGAGCTTTTGTGTCAAAGGGGAGTGGAAAATGGCTGGCGATGTTTTATTTCACTTATTAAGAACAGTTTTTGAGTATGCAAGTCCAAGCAAGAAAAATTTGGAGAGCATGACTGTGCTGCAGTTTTGCTGGAATAAGTGGCAGTTTTAATTAAAACAATTATACAAGTCTTTGTTTTCTTCAACTTGTTTGATTTAGTTGGTTTCTTTAGCAACAAACAAAGCTTTCATGGCTTCTTCACATTTGCACAGAATATTAATGTTGCTGCCTTTGATTTCAGAGTCTTGTAGACTTAAGCAGTCTCTCAGCGTTTAAGTCTCAAACCACTGCTAAGATTACATGAGCAGCAGAGATGAGGATGTGGGTATTTGTATCTTGATACCGTTAGGTTACAAGTGAAAAATCCAGGAAATGGCTAAAAAATGCCCGACCACGAGGACTTGCAGAACAGCAGCATTACGTTACAATTATGCGAACATGTCAGACTTACTAAAGGTTTAGCTCTACTCTACCTCCCTTCCTTCCCTCTCCTAAATTCCTCTCTTGAAAATGGTAGGACAATGACATACATACTGACATACAGTATTTGCAGTGTCAGCTATGATACAAAATGAGTTAAAACATATGGTCCAAGGGAAGGCTGGCATTTGATACAGTGCTGTCACGCTGTGACAGGTAAGTTAAGACTGGATTAGCAAGTTCAGGGTTACACGATCTACCTCTAAACCAAAATGAAACATCCTGGGAAAATACAAAGCCTCTACATTAAATTAAAGAACTCAAATAAAAATCACTCCAAATGTTCTGTTTGGTTTTTTCCAAGATAGTGATTTATTTTATATGAAAAGAGATTTGAAATAAAAAATGGCCCAAATCATAAGAAATTACTCTCAAGAACTGATTTTACTTTTATTTTCTTCAGCTGAAGTTACTCCTTACATCTGAACCCAGGTATACCCCTCTCCTGAAATGGCCCCTTGAGCGAGAACACAGAGCTGTAGCTCTCGGCTCCTGGACAGGGAATTAAAGCTCGCACTGCCAACCACAGTGCCATCCTAGACGTATGTTTATATAAAAGCACCTCTGTCTTGAAAGGATGAAGGGTTGTCTCTGTCAGTGTGTGTGCAGAGGCTTTAGCCAGGCACATGTGATGCTTAGTAACACAGCTGGGCAGAAAGGGAAAAGAAAGGGTGACCTAATATTAAAAAAGGTTATTTCTGTTTGAGAATTTCAAAATTTGGAATGTCAATAACCTTCAAAACCTTCTGATCCACTTTACAGTTGGCCCAAAGTTACAGAAAGAAGTTTATAGTGGTGATTTGGGTTTTTTTCTGTCAAGCTTCTCATTTTCTTTTTTTTTTTTTTTTATGAACATTTTTGATTAGCTCTACTACAGCACATCATGTTTTCCATAGACACGTGTATGGTGATGTTTAAAATATCAATTCACTTATCTTCACAAATGATAACAATCAGTATAAAAAGAACTGTTTTAATTTGAGTGTTTTTCAGAAGGAAAGGGTCCTTAAAAATGCATTTCTTTCTGGAAAGGTGGGTTCAGATTTTGGCTGACATCAGAAATCCAAAGAAATGGTGGTATTTTGTTTCACATCACCAATTCTGCACGGCATGTCCCGACAGAAAAAAAAAAATAAAAAAAAAAATTGCTGGGCAGCGTGGCTGGGCCTCAGAGGTGACATTTGGGGTGCGGCAGGCAGAACCGGGCAGGCAGGGACTAACAGCAGACGTGCTGCCGGCGATGCCCCGCTGCCAGCACTGGGCCAGGCCGTGCGGGGAGCATCGGCATTTGACCAGCACGGAGGGTTCAAATCCATCCCGTGCCAGGGAAGGAAGCTAACAGATGAATCTCTTGCTACCTAAAGCATTCCTTCCCTTAAAATTCACTGTGAATTCATTTAAAATATCTCATTTAGTTTATGCCTGTTGCTGTTTTTAACATACATAGCTATATCTCTCTGGGTTTTTTTAGCTGCTTATCCTGAAATCAGTACATTTTCCTTTCTTGGAGCTGTAAGTTAATAAAAGCCAAACCATTTCTTTCCAAAGAGTTACAGCTCCTCCCAGATGAGCACATCTAGGTCAGGTTTCAGCCTGGCATAAATATTTTATGTTTGAGAACTAAAGGTCTCCAGAAATTGGGGTTCATATTGGAATGCCTGACGTAGCCTTAACCATACCAGCACATGCGGGTGCTTGCTTTAATAAAAAAGCCCTTAATCTCATTTGGCTCTACCTCCCTGGCAGCTTGAAGTACTTGAATCAAACAGTACAGCTGTGAATTGTGACACTGGCTGGACTGAAGCCCAGAAAACTTTTCCCAGAGAAAACCCTTGAGGGAGGAAAAAAGAAAAAAGAAAAAAAAAAAAAAAAGAAAGAGAAAAAGAAGGAGGGGGAAAAAGGTTCGACAACCGAAATACAATACAACAGAGAGTGAAAAAATCCACAAGCAAACGTGCCCGTCCCCTCCCCCCCCAAGAACCTGAAGCAAACCAGAAAACCAACAGATAGATGGAATTCTTCTTACAAAGGTTTTGTAAGGTAGGAGGGCCAACCTGGGCAGCCCTGAGTAATGGCCTGAGTCCATATTTTCTGCACAGCGGCAAACAAACAAACTCAAGCAAAGGAATGGGAAAGCTGAATTATACAACTCCTTCAAAATCCATTTAAAAGAAAAGGCAGGAAAAGAAGGCAGCTTTGATTTTTGTGAGGAAGAAGAAAAATATCCAACTGAGGAAATTAAAAGAGGGTTGGAAGCACGAGTGCCATAAACAGACCTAGCACAAGTGTGCTTGCAATATTTATAATTTTATTTTTGTTTGAATCCTGACGAAGATACCTTCCCCTAAAGCAGATAACTGAGCAATAAGGGAAAACACAACAACAAAACCATAGAAAGCACATCTGAATGGAAGGAAGCGTTCTTTTTTAGAAGGCAGCAGCCGTACTCTGGAGTCATAAGGTCAAGAGGTGAATTTCTACTGAAGGAAAACATTAGAGCTAGATATTTCTCATCTGTCAGTCCCATTAAATACCATTTTTTAAGGACTCAGGACTGTGCATTGCGCCTTTCTTCAAGTTAGCAGGATAATAAAGATTCTGTTGCCTTTTGCAGATGTTTAAAGACATGATGTGAAAGACAAATTCTTCAACTAAAACCCTCAAGAAATGTCACTTCTGTGTCTTACTGAAGGAGCTCCAGCACTTTCTCTACATAAACATCTGCCAGAAACATTTTAAAAAGGAGGCTGTTTAAATAATGGCTTTTGTAGGCTTTTTTTTTTTTTCTTCTTTAAAGAAAAGAAAATGAATTTGTGGAAAGTTCCCTCTTCCAAAGCAACGTTCCTTTGCAAACATGCCTGAGCTAGGATGATCTGAAGAAGCAGGCTGTAAAATGAAGAGGAAATGTTGAAAATATTCCTTCAAAACATTCTATATCAATCACACCTCAGAGACAGTCATAAATCAGTGCTTTCTTTGACTTCAGAAAGTTGGTGCTCTTCATTGTTATGCTAACTTGTTTGTGACAATTATAGCAAGGCTCTATTTACATAATAATTGGATTTTTCTATTAAATTTAACAGACAAGGGAAAAAAGGAAAAATAATAACCAACATTGTGTCACAAAGTGGTACATTTGTGGCATAAACTAAGAAAATGAAAAATAATGATGAGAAACTCAGTCTGTAGTCTGCTGACTGTAATTTGACCCTTCGCTCACCCCTTGCTCTACATGACTACCCCAAGTCTACCTAGACTTCCCCATCCTTAAATGTCTGCCACAGCGCTGGACTCTGCAATAACTGTGACTGTGTACAAAAGTGGGGTAAGATTCTGGATGGATTTCTCTTACTTTACGTTTATTAGAAGAAAATCTATACTTCTGGATGGAGTACTTCTATTTCAAACTGACAGAAATTAGAGACAGTTGGAAATCCCTCTTAGGAAGTTCACCTGTTGCCAAATCGAATGGTGTTTCATCTAACAGTGACTTTATATCCATCTTATGGGTTGGGAGGCATTCAATGCAGTAAATTAAGATCTTCAGTAAACCTAGCAGATTCCATGTAAGAAAAGTTCCAACGATTTTGGAAATTATACTGTAGGTGTGCAAATGCCATTACATAACTAATATTGTCATCCTTACACATAATGACATAGGGAGAGTTTTCACAAGAAATTTTATTATATAGAATATAGTGTTAAGATTAACATCAGATGTGTGACTTTTTTTTTTCTTTTTTTTTTTTTTTTTTCAGGACAGAGATGGACAATGATGAATCTATAGCAATTTAACTGATAAGTAGTCCTGATCGCCCATGTCCTTAACCAGGAGAGAGCGCAGAGAAAAGGCTGCTAGGCGCTGTGGGAAAACAGAGGAAGTAAAAATAATCTCTTACAGTATTACCAAGTAGAGTGCTATGGTGTATCTTATACTTGGGTCAAAATCAGGAGCACAAAACAGGTATTGTCTGGCTGGAGATCTGTGTATCGGCACAGCTCAGGAAAGTGATGAGGAAAGAAAAGAATCTTCCATTTTTGCAGGGCTCAGAAGACCTTTTCCATTACTAATGCCCATCCCTTAGCATTATCTGTTTCTGTGGATTCACACATAGTATTAAAAAAAAAAAATACTTTCAGGAAGGCCTTGATATTTTCTGGGCTTTGGTAAGGTACTCAAATGCAAATGAAACTATTTTGGCAGAGAGACTGCTGAAGGAAGAGATCCAAGAGGCCACGTATTCATTTCTACCCCCTGGTTCTGGCCTCTCCTGGTGCTTGACAGTGATGGCATCATTACTTACCTCCGGATTTCTTGTGCTGTGCAGAAAAGGTCCTAAAATGTTAACAACATACTCTTTCCTTTCTTTCTAAAATCCAAGAGAGGTGAAGACCTGATTTCCTTGTTGTTTAACACCCCTGATTGTGTCATAAAGCTTACTGAGGAAAACTGCTTAAATAACGTAGGTGCAGAAAAACAGTAATATTTTCCATTGTTTCTTATCTGTTGGAGATTTCTTTCTTAAGTCACTAACAATTGTCTTTCTTGATGATTAGTTGCTATTGTATATCAGCTTGATTTTTGTATTCATATGCTTTCACAAAAAAGGTTGAAAGTTCAGACTTTCCCAGTTTTCCCATCATGTAATAAAACATCTTCGGTGTGATCTTAGCTCCCAGAATCCCTTGTGACTTTGACTTCACTGCTGGACACAACCTTGTAAAATTTGAAGTTCACTGGTTTGTGAAAAAATACAGCTCTTGATTTGTGTATGCCTTACAGATGCATCAAGAAGCCTGTGTGATGTGATATCCTCGGGCTAAAAGTCAAGCTAATTTCCTCTGTATGAAAATTATAAACATCTCATTTAACACTTCCTTTAATTAATCCATTTGCTTTTCTAGCATATGTATACTTATATGTCTGGTGATAGGAAAATTGAAAATAACTGTCTGCGTAAGCTTTTAGAACATATTCTAGGATTTAAATGGAAAGATGTCTGAATACTTCTATGTAGGGGTAACTTAAGTAATAAAGGATAGGGAAATTAAGTCTTTCATCCTTTCCTATAAAGGAGCAAAGAAGATCTTAGCTTCTTGCTAATTTTACTCAAATGGTACTACGCTTACTCTACACTTTCTCTTAAAAAACCCCCTCTAAACTGTACAAATCTCCCTGCACCACTATTTAACACAGCTGATAGACACCAGCTGTACTGTAAAACGAGAAGTTTCTGAACAGACAATGATTATCTGTCAGTGGATAATATCCTGTTTTGAATCGCTAATGCCCCTCTGCAGGTTCAACGCTGGGATATCAGAACACGCTTAAGCATGAGCTTAAATATTTGCATGCAATGAAAGCTGTATCAGAAAGATGTCTGTATTCAAATGGTTTTAATAATGATTTGTTTTTCAAGGACATTTCTGCAGAGTTTAGGACCCAATAATTTTGTGGAACACTTTACCATTCTGTGTAAGATCTTACTAAGTATTTATGTGTGCAAGCCAGGCAGGGAATGTACCTTTTTATTAGCGGGTGTGATCTAGACAGGTGTAGTTTGATCTTTCCCATACTGACCTTCACATAACTTCATACCTGACCTGAATGAAGCACTGTCTCAGGGGTAAGAGACAACTTGCTCACGGAGAAGAAAATGATTATGCTGCTGAGTTATGTGATGCAGCTTTATAAAATGGAGTGCATTTTGGGTATACGACCACAAAACCTCATGTTTTGACAAATATGCAGCATATGCGAAGGCCCGTTTCATTTATTGAAACCCGTGGGTACTGTACAAAGCTTTCTATATAAACATAGATTACATCCTCTTCAAAAAGGTGCTGCGTTGTTTCTTTTGTTTCATTAACTGCCACACTCTAATTGTTACTTTGTGGCTTCAGTGCAAATCACAGTATTTTATCCCAGTAAGCAAAATTAGAATAGCTTTATATTTGCACTTTACGGTGTGGGAAGATGCCAAATCCCCAGTGTAAAGTTTGGTTTTCATGTTTTTGATTTTCAGAGATCTTTTGGAGTTGGAAAAGAAATATCTCCAAATACTTAAGAGTTTATAGCTTTATTTTACCATGAACATGTTTGTTTCTCATTCACATTTCTGGGAGCTGAGGATATTCACTTTTCCAAAAGAGGGAAGTTGGGACCTGCAGCCTCTGGACAAAGGATGCTGCACCTGTGTAGCAGCAGTTTCGGACCTCAGATGCTCTCTCCTGTGTATGACATCTGACGTCTGGCTAATGCAAATAATTAAAATGGAAGGACTGCCACTACTACAGGCAAGAACTTTGCTGTTTGAGGTAAAGAGCCAGGCTTGTAGCAGGGGCTGTTACGGACTTCGTAAAGGACTGAACCTCTTTTGGCCTTTGGGCTCTTTCTGCATGTCAATCAATATGAAGTTTCTCTTGAGTACACAGATACCATAGCGATGGCTCCATCAGTTTTTTAATTGCCAGATGTTTCAGATGCTTTTTGAAGGAGGAGGAAGAGAAGTAAGAAGATTGAGAGTTTAAAAAAAGAGGAAAAGTCCTTAAACTCAATGTATCGATATTCTTCAAGGCAATGAGGGTGCGATGAAGGAGAGGGATGGAAGAAAATCCATTACCATGCTTAGCTCCAGAAATTCTCCAATTATTGCTAGAGAAGCCATCTAAAAAGCCCTTGAAATTGGTGATGTACGCTGTTTGCACTCTTTGGGAGGGAAAAAAACCCCCACACCACACAACAAAAAAACAAACATCTTCTCCAAAGAGGGGAAAGGTCAGAAATTATTTGTGCTGCATTGATCAATTTACCCGAGTTGTCTTTCGATGGATTGTATTAATGGAACTTCATTTTCTTTTATTCAGCTGCTGGCCAATTTCTCCTCGACTCTTAAAAAGATCAATGAACACATCTCACTATCTTTGTACAAAATAAGCCTCTATTTTTTCCTTAAAGTTTAAGAGACTTTATCATTTTCATTTGTAATGGATTTTTCTGTCTCCTTTTTCTTTCAGCCCCTGTTGTGATTTCTCTGATGTCTATCTATTCTTTCTTTTTCATGGATTTTGTCTAAACAACTCAGGTTTGCCATTCTGTAGGGTACATGGCAGGTAGGAAGTTATGTCTTTAGGTCCAGTAATGTACAAACAGTTAAGATTAAGCACAGCTCCTTCTTTAATGCTGGTGTGAACGGGAGGAACCATCACTAAAATGAGACAAAAATGAGAGTGTGTTGTTTGATGAAATTCAACCAGCAATGTCAGTGAACTGTACTTGTAAATAGTCTCAGTAAAATCAATCAAAGAATACTCAACAGGAGAAAGGCTAACAAGTTATGGCCAGACAGGATTAAATTTAACCAGCAAGTGGGTTTTTTTGTTTGGTTTGGGTTTTTTTCCTAGTTTTGACTGATCATAACTAGTTTTAGCCCTACATTTTCATTCTTTTCTTAGTTCACATTGGGAAATTATAACAGTGCCAAAATAATCCAACCAAATGCTTCTGAAAATGTTAGAATTTAGGATCTAGTCTTACAAAAATTGCATACAAACCAAAACTAGTAATGTGAATGGAGCTATTCATTGAGGTAAGATCGCTTGCATGAACGCTCACAGTCCCAGATCTGTTCATCCTTTGAACTTCATGTGTTAATTCTTATTTTCCCAGTGGTTTTTTTTATCATACCAAGTTTCATTTTTATATTGGCATGTGATGGCAAATTTGAACATCTGGTTGCAAAAGGAAGGACTCCAAAAAGAGCTTGGAATACTCTCCGAAGCAAGGTGAGCCAGTAAGCAAAATTCAAGTGGTTTGCCATTGATTGCGCATTCATTTTGACTTTAATGCCTAGCATGCAAAATCTGGGCTGTTTTTCAAAACTCTTTGGAGGCTACTATGGGATGCTACTCAATACTGTGTAAAATAACCTTTCTTTTACAAATAGATACTGCATTTTTTCAAGTCTTAGTCTTTCAAGAGACATTTTCATCCATCATGGCCATATATGATGATTCGTCTGGCAAGCACTGATTTTATACTAATGTACAAACTGTGCATATTTACACATGTGGGGGTTTTTTCCTACCTCATACCTTTTTGAACCACAGAAGATATCTTCAAAATCCTTGATGGACATCTTTTTAGCTAAGCTAAAATATGTTTTCATATAATTTTTTACAAAAACAGCTTCTGTACATAAAACAGGGAAGACGTGGGAAAAACCTTTGAAACACCCACTCTTATGTGTAATATTACTATTCAAGTTAAAACTGATGCATTATTCTGGAGCATAAATGACTGGCCTTTACACGCAGCTTGCCTAGGATCTGCTCTTTGTTTATGCACATACAACACACGCCGCTTAAATAGCAACATGATGCTTTTGTATGTCAATTGTTACATTCCACATACACTGACATCTTAAAGTCTGCAGAGAAAATCAGTAATGCACTTAATCATAATTTCACCACAAATCCAGTCTTTTTAATGAAATGTTGACAAAATAAAAAAAAGCACGGTCTAAACATGGAAGCCAGGTCCAATAACCTTCCAACTCTATCAACAAGAAGATTTTTTTTATTCTGCCAGAAGTTCCAACACTGAAAACTGTTTTGAGTTAGTATTTGTAAAAGCAACCTCCCTTCCCCACCAATGCTTAAAAAATTCCTGGGAAATGAAGTTGTTTAACATGAAATTGTTACAAATTACTCTGAATGGTTTTTTTGTTTTGTTTTGTTTTGTTTAAAAAAAGCTGAAATATTCCATTCCGATTTTTCTTTAAAAATAAAAAAAGAACGTGAGTTTGAAACGACCATTTCTAATGTATTGTTCTGCTAAAGTCTTTCTAAATTTACTAATGACATTTTGTTGAAATTGATATGCTCCCATAAGACATTGTGATTTAGGCAAAATGGCATTCACTAAGTTAAAAAGCTTTCAAAGAACAGTATTTAGCCTATAGGACCATTGGAAGTTACAGTAACTGCCATTATAAAAATCAACATTTACAGGCCTAGCTGAAGATGCCTGGGACTGTTTCTCATACAGTAGAAAGAGGGGCTCAGTGTTTTAGCCCTTCCAGACTCATATCTGGAGATTACGGTTTATATCCACACAGATTTAGCAGCGTGCACAGATTCAGTAAAGAAAAGGAGTAAAATAACAGATCTGTCTCCTATGAATCAATACAAAGACGTGGTCTAAAGAACAAAGACACAACTCTCATTCCAAAATCCCAGAATGTCTGAAGTATTGCAGAAGTGGCAAAAAGAAAAGAAAAGGAAAAAACCTTTGGCAGTGTTGCCACTCTCCATTTTCCCCGTGCACAAGTCTAGTCCCATATGCAACTTCTGCCTCCCTTTGGCTGCTGTGTTGCTGTTAATAAGCATGTGCTGTACATTTGGCATGCTTTCCAGCTTCCACTTGCCATTTATTCCTTTTACAACCTCCTTTGTTATAGGTCTAGTGTAGCAAACTGCTGCTTTATGGGAATTTGCAGCCCACTTGACATATGGTACAGGATCACTGGCCAAAATGGCAGAATAGTATACAGTATTTTACAACCCAAGTTCATTATCTGTCTTGTTCCAGGACTTGCTTTGGTCTGTGCCCAATAGGAGCCTAAACTCCTAATCATATGATAACAAGACTGGCTCCTCCGCACATTTGTTGGACATCTCAATGGCTTCCACTGTTCCTGGAAGCAGTAACGGACTGTGCTGGCATTCACTCCCCATGAGTAGCCATGGCTGAGGTGTGTTAACCTTTGCTTTTTCTTTCTGCTGGTGATCCTACGACAATGAACCCGTGTTGCTGCATTTTTTTTTCCCACGTTGAACTTTCTGTATTATTCAGAGTTGTATGACTGATGAATCAGGTCACTGAAATCTCCGCTCCAAATGAGTTTATCGGAGTGTCACAATTAGATGACTTGCAATATGGATTTATCTTAGCAGCGGCACCACTGCTCTTCTACTTCAACCAGCAATTAGAGCAATTTGTGTCCTCATAACGACAGACTTACGAATTGATGTCACTCCTGTACCACAGTCACACACAATGGCTTTGGTTTCTGAACTTGGGAGAATGTCCGTTTTGTGCAGTATGTGATGTAAAGAGGTGCCCTGTTCTGTTCCCCACCAGAGGACCAGGTGTGAGTAGACACCAGGAATTTACCAAGAATGCATAAACCATGTAAAATTAGCTCAGATGTAATTTTTATGTGTGATGAGGAAGAAATTTAGGTTAAATATTCCCGCTTGGGTCTATTTCCACTGGAAAGACAGCAAGTTGAACTTTTCAACAACCCTTCTTATTTTCTTCCTGCTCAAATAAGAATGAATATAATTTTTATTTAAATTGCATAACTACACACTGTGTAAAAATCTCTTCACTAAGTTCTCTCTGGCCTTCTTGACGTGGATATTGTTGACATTTTCATTTAGACGCTATGTGCTATGGGCGTTCTGCCCCTTACACTGATTGTCAGGAGAACCACATGTCACTTGTGAATTAAAACATTCCAGTGGAGACATTCATAGCACAAGTCATTAGTTGCTCAATTTGATTCAAACCACAAACATCTATCACAAAACTTCTCCCTGTGTTTCAAAGGGGCAGCATGTCTGTCTCACTTCCACCATGACCCCAGTGAAAAGCTGACTTTCTGCAAAGCACGCAGGTCCGTGCATGGCCAGTTTCAGCCAAGACTTCCCACATACAGAATAAATCCACCCCAAAAACTACAGGAGCTGTGAGTACCGTTTTGAATTAAAAAAGAAAAACCCAAAGTTCCTCAGTAAAAATACCTGGTGGTTAAGCAAAGCCAATAGCCAAGTCAGGTAATACAGCCAGGCGCTTTCCCGAGATCACGCCTGTGTTGCATCCCAGGCTTCATCAATATCCACCGATTCTGGATTACTGCTTCCTTCTACCCTAAGTCTTTACAGCTTTTATTCTCTTGCTTTCATTTTCTTTCATTCTGGTTTCTCCCTATTGTTGTCGCTTCTTTGAAAAGATCAATGAACAGGTCTTATAGTCTTGGCGTAAAAAAGCCACTATTTTCCTTTAAACTTTAAAAGACTTCATTATTATTATTATTTTTCTTAAGAGGGATGTTTGTATCTTCCTTCTTGCCTGTAGCCCCCCTGCAGCTAAACTTTCTGATGGCGCTTTGTGTTTAAAGGAAAATTAACGGCAAAGAATGCACAATTTGACTTAAAACATATTGATATTGTAAAATGAAGAGCCATTTAATGAATTTTTTGTCCCCAGTGAAGAGCCAGTGTAAGGAACAGTAGGGGCTGCAAACAAGACTGAAAATGGCATTGTAACAGCAAAATGCATTTGTTTGAACAGTGTTTCCCTTTTCTTTTCTAATGATTTTACAACATTGTCTCTCCTTTGTTCTCTTCATTAGTTGTCTGTGACCACAAAGACATTCCAGTAAGAAAGGTAAGAAAAAAACACATCCATCCAAATGTTTTTGATATCAGGAAAAACACTTATTAGTACAAGAAAACACTCCAGTTGGTTGGTGTCCTGTCTTGGACACACACAAAAACCCACAAAAGCAAAATCCCAAATGACCAAAACTCCCCAGCAAGCTCTTTGCCTTGCAAAATTTTGCTTCCTGCCCATGAGAAAGCAGGGCCTGGAGGAGGGGAGGTTGTTGACAGAGAAGATGCCATTAATATTTCTGGAATTGCAAGAGCATTGATAAAACTGTTGTTATTATAACAGCACTTACAAGCACTGTTGAACGTTAGGGATTGAAATACTGGTAGCTGTGTTTGAGGCTTTATTTATTAATGCCTGTAAAATGCTCTGAGACCTTCAATTATAGGATTTTTACAGAGAAAACTTTTATATTGTCTGTAGCCACGCTGGCCTCAATCCTCAGCTGAAAGCTAAAACAGCATGCTGCAATAAATACAAGGGCCATACTGTCCTGTAATGTAAGTTAATGTAAAATAACCACAGACCTCTCTAACTTGCATTGTTTGTGGCTACTTGCATCCACTGGCTGGAGTTCATTAGGGTACATTGTGTCAGGGTCAATCAGAACATCTCTCTTCTTTCCCCCTCTGCTCCCAAACGATCGTGCTTCCTGACAAAACATGATTCCTCTTGCTCTTTTGGAGCATCTCTAAACATATTCCCTGCACTACCCCAAGATAGCAGCAGCAGAGAAGCGCTTGGATTTTTACTCAAGTATGAGAAAGACAGAGAATGTGTATGTCTGGGTTTTACATAAAACACAAAAATACCTTCATGGCCCAAACTTGAGCCTTCACGCCCTCTCGGATGTGAGTAGCTGGGACATGCCAACAGCAGGCAGAGAGAGTTTTCTGTCCTCCATCACATTGGCTAGATTAACTGAAGGGTGTCAGTACAACTCCAGAGCCTGCTCAAGTTCATACCTTCAGGATGCTCATATGATTTTGCTGCTCTGTCCCTGTGCCACCCATCCTGCAAGGATGTTCCCAGTTTGTATCAACACAACTTCATATCATACCATTCTCTTCTATCCATACCCTTTAGTCCTGGGAACATGGCCTCGTGGTTGTGCAGATTACATCATCTGGTTTGGTAGCGCTAGCTGTAAAAATCACTGCTCTTGTACCAGTTATTAAAAATAAAAGTACTTTTTAACAAGTTCTACTTTCAGATGTTACTCTGGACCCTTTCAAGATCTGTCCTCAACTTAGTGAGTGATTGTTCCTTCCTCCTGCTCCCATGACATCAAGCTGAGACCTGGAGGTGCCTAACCCCTGCTGGCACTGCACCTTAGCTGAAGGCTGTCCTTGTCTCCACCACCTCAACCATTCTCCCTCCTCTGATCCAGTCAATATTTCTTTGGCAGCACAAACTTACCTGAAATTTTCTCATTACTGTACATGACAAAGCCAAAAGTCATTAATATGTCAGATATTCCATAGAGAATTTTTGGCAAATCCAAACATGGCATATATTTAATAGCAAACCATTTCAGAAGTAGTTGAACACTTTAAAAAGAATTATTTATGCTTTTTTTTTTCTACTTGCAAAGTCAAACTACCTTAACTTGCCAGAAGTTCAATTCTGCAGACACAGAGTAAAGGGAATGTGTTTTAGAAACCTTAGATGAATGCCTCCTCTACTTAGCCATTTAATATATAACAGTTTGAAGATACAGTATCTCAAGATATGCCAAAATTAGAAGAAAGCTCTAAGACTGTAGGAATATGGGACAGTCATTTTGGTACTGACAGTGGGTAGCAGAAGACATTGCTTGGATTTTCTGGGAGAAGAGGACAGAATCTTTCATTCTGTGTTTGTTGGATGTTGCTGCTCTCTGTAACCATGGCTGGGGTTTTCTGCTGTACTCATGGAAAGGACGTCACAAAATCTCCATACAACATATATATGTCTGTAGTGTCCTCCAGTTTGAAATGTTCTACCATTTCTGAGGAGATTTATTGACATTAACATGGGGAAAAGCAAGCAAGCCAGGCATCATTCTCCAAAAGGGGGAGGCATTTTTACTGCAAGTCTAGTGATGACGGAAACCCATCCCTGCCTTTCCCGTGTCAGCTTCCCCAGCATATCAGACTGCAAATCTACATTGACTTGCAATTCCAGGTGTCAGGTTTGAGAGGATGGAGGGAGGGGTGAAATTTTTCCTTAAGTTTTATTTTTTCATTTTTTCCTTTTTTCCTGAAATATCTGAATTATATCCTGAGTTGTATTACTTTAACAAAGGCTTGAAACACCACCTTAGCTCCTCGGAAAAGATTAGTAGTCAACATGTTAATAAGATAGACAACATCATGAAATAACCACAGATTATCTCATAATTTTCCAGCTTTTAACAGGCCTCCTCAATCTATCAAATTATTTATTATTCTCTACCTTTTTAACTGAATTTTTTAAAATTAAAATCTTGAATTCTGATAAACCACACACAAAATAATGAATACTTTCTGCAACAATCAAGGATATATTTAGATCCTGACTTGCACTATTTAAAATAACTGTTTTCTAAAATAAGATATTTTATATCTGATTGATAAATGACAAATTGCTGTTTAGGTACATTGTGATTAACAGTAAATAATATATGATGGTTGTCATAAGCAATGAATGAACAGAAATGATATTTACTCACCATCTAAAATGCTTCATATCTACTTATAACATACTAATACTTTTCCTGTAATAAATAACCATAACAAGGCCATAAATCAGCATTAAATGGAAGCACTGTTTGCGAAAGCCAAACTCTGCATTACATGTTAGAACAAAGATTTTCAGCTTTTCTTAATGACTTGGTATTTGATTTCTTTAGTCCCATTCACACTACTGATTTTTCCTTAGCTAAATTCATTTTAAACCAAGCATAACCACATAGGATTTACCTACTAATGAAAACACCATCAAACACCTAAGTCCCAGCTGCATAAATGGGTGTCTTGCCTGAAATTAACTCTGAGCACCCAACGTTATCACCTTTCACACAAGCAATATGTTTTTTTACATACTGAAGACTGGTCTTAGACTGGCTGCAACCCTACTCAGGACCTGTTGTATGGGGTATTCATTCATTAAACTGCTGCTGCTTAAGACCACCCACCTTAAACCTTCATACCTGCTCAGCTGTTCTAGCTAATTAGTAGTTAAAATAAAAAATTAAATAACACAAAGTTTTTTAAACCTGCAGCGTGGTTGAGAGGAGGACAGCTTCCAGTTGTTTGCTCTTGCTTTGCCTAGCAGACTTCGTACAGTGTTGCACTTGCAAAACAGGATCAGGATACGGCCATATGCGTTTGATGATAAACCTCTCAAACATTAAAATTCTGCAGTGGCTCAGCTGAAGGAATGAACAGGAACCCAATACATTTCTCTGTGGTCCATCACAACTGCAGAGGTTTTTGGTTTAAAGAGGGAATTTTGGGGTTTTAACAGCCTTCTGAAATAAAACGAGCTGGAGATAAAACTAAACTGCACTGCTATCCAGTGCTCCAGGGTGCTCTCTGACTGATCCAAGAGCTTTTGTTTACAACACGGAGACCAATTGATTTACATTTTTTTGCTTTCAACAGGCCTCTCATGAAGAACACAGTGACATGCTAAAGTGCCAAAGAAGAAGGAAGGCGCACTGATGAAAAACAGACATCGCAGCCATTAGCATCGATCAGCAATTGATCGGTGTATAAGCAAGCAAAGAGGTACAGGATGATCATTGTGTATAACAAAACCTGATTTAATCTGGTTCAAAAGGTGTATTTCCTGTGACGAGGCTCTTTGGTCAGGAGGCACAAACTTCATTAGCACAAAACCAGGAGTCATGTGAGGAGCTTTGTCTTGGAGATTATGAAGGTTCATCCTTTTGCAGATGGGAGGATATGAAAACACTTTTCAGATGATACATTAGTCAATCAATAGCTTCATGTCAAACAGGACCTTACCTATGTCCTTTGGTTATTTAATTAGATATTTTTCAGGACTGACTCAAACCACACTATCACATCACTGCAAGAATTGATTTCAGAGAATGAGTAGGGGAAGGAGGGCAACTGAGAAGGAATATGGTCTTCTGAGTTGCTAAGGATCCTGCATGTGTGTTGCACAACAAATCCTTTGTTTATTCAGTAGCACTGATTTTGTTATGAGCAGGTTCTTCAAACTTAGACAAACCTGCAAGGGCTTTCTTTTAACTGGAAAAATCCCACCCAACTGTCAACGTGACAGAGGCATGTGAGTTACCTCCTATTACACTTAGTCTGAGCTAAAACGACATCACTCTTCACTCTCACCCTGAGACCTAATGAGCTTCAGCACTTGAGATGTGAAAGACCAATAACTTAATCCACTGTTTGAAGCGATCCCTATTTTTAAAGCAGTGCTGTATTTGATTAAGCCACTGTAAAGCTCAGCAGAGCTGTGTCAAGTTAAATTATATTCTTTAAAGTAAAAATGCCATTTTACATGAAACGTAAAACTTCAGTCTTATTGCATTTTTACAAGAAAACCAAGTACCATTTATTTACGTCCAGACAGCCCTCGTTAATAGCAATCTATAGCTGGCAGACGTTACGGGCCTGGATGTGTTTTAAAATACTAAAATATTATCTTGCAGATTTATAGATTAAAAATATTGAACTATGTTTTCAAAGGTACGTACACATTCCCTACGTTCAAAGCCAGACGATACCCCTGCAATAATCACTGAGTGATTAGGCAAGTCCCAATATGATATAAACGTTGCTGCTTTTACCAAAAAACTTTTAATCTCATGAAAACTGTCCTTGTTAGCTCAACAGAGTATGTTTCCACGATCCCACATTGACTGGCATTTGTAACGTTGCTTTTCTTAAACCTGTTACCTGGGTCACTCCATTCACACTCTCTAAATATTGGCGCAACATTAGATTTCTTCTACTCCTCTGAAAACTGTGTTCCAAGACATTAAAAATAAACACTGAATACCCGGACAGTTCCTTGGCCACCTCTGTTAAAATTATTGGATGAAGGTTGTTCAGATTCAATGTTATTAAAATTATCAACTGTGGCATTTTGGAAAAGAAACTATTTCAGCAGCATCATTGTACTATATGACTACGTACCTTGGCTTTTCCCCAAATAGAGAACAGAAATGTTTCTTGAGCACTTCTGGTTTTTCTGCATTGTTATTAAATATTCTACCATATCCACCTAGCAATAGACTAGCACATTGCTCAGATACTTAACCCCTAACCCGCAACGCACGTGTGTGCTCACACATTTTTTGATGTTTCACTACCTTGACTAAAAGTTCTCTTTGTGTACTTTGGTTCGCATCACTTTTCTATTCTCTCTAGCATCCAGGCCATGCAATGTTATCAATTTACCTTTTCTCCTTTTTTTTTACATAACAGTGGTAATAAATACTTATTTTCCTTCCAAGCTGGGCTGGTCTTTTTTCTTGAACACAGAATTGTGGCTTCTGAGACAGAAGAATAATTCTGAGACTGGCTGCAGTGTTGCTGGGACACCTTTCCCACTGAATTTCAAAGCTTATGAGGATGAGATGATCAAGTGATCTCTGCCAACAGATGGCAATCCAGTTCTTGTTCTGCCCAAGGATCCCCCAGCCTTTAATCTGTCCTTGCAAAGCTATTCAGTAGTGATACTCCCTGTAGAGCAACATTGTCCTGAAATACTCAAACTTCATTTCATCTGTGACCTGAATCACATTTGCATTTCTACGTACCAGAGTAAAGATTAACAAATACTAGACAACAGAGCTGAAAATGACCCACAATGACACTTAGTCTGCATCTAATTCTGTTGTTATAAAAATATTCAGCATCACCAGGACTTTTACTGATTAATTTCTAAACTTAGAAATGAGATAAACCATCAGTCAGTCTGAGAAATGTGCATCTCTGAGAAGAATTTGTGGAAAAAATGTATGTGACACACTGGAGCGGATGTCTTTGGCATTGGGGATCTCAATTGCTCAATATATTCTTGCATCAGTGGCATCTTTCAAACGTGCAGATGTTCTACCAGCATAAAGTTATAGTTAGGAGAATATTAAGACACTAAAGGTTGATTTTATTCAAACTTCAATAGCAGTTGGAGGTCTTCAGGACTTCAAAATATCCTGCCATTTTCTTTGGGTGTTTAAATTGAAGTTCGGCTTCATTTTAGTTACTCAGATTTGCAGATATTGACCAAAACAATCCCAAACCTCAGCAACCAACCTCAAAGTATCTCCTAAATGTATATCCTACATGCATTCTGTTTAACTAGAGAAGCATTTGATGTAATGGTGAGAGGAACAAAGGTGAACAGAAGGACTATGAAATGGCTGTCCCCCCACTTGTTAACACAGAAGACTGACTGCCTTGTGTTGTAGCACCAGGGCGTTTGGGAAGACAGCAGTAAATTTGATAAAGCTAAACCCACTTGTAATTTCCCTTATACTTTATAAATTGACTATATATATATATATATATGTGGTGTGAAATTCAGGCACTAAACGGAGAGGTTGCTGGCTGAAAGAGTGCAGACCATTTACCAGAATGCCTTGGGAAGCTGAACAAACTTTCTTTCCGTGCTGTGCTCATGGGAGCGTGAAGTTTTCTCTCACAGAGGTTAAAATGTTTGAAAAGTGGAGCCCTATATAAAATTCTGTTTGTGCAGCTGAAGTTCTGACGCTGTTTACCTGAAATGTTTCTGTAACTCCTAAACTTTTGAGTTGCAGGTTGGTGATTTGCGAGTAGCAGATTGCACTCTCCTGAACTAAATCTAACAAGCGCCACAAAGTGAAAATAAACTGGAGAGACTTGAAATAAAAATCACTTCAAGAAATCTAAGCGTGGTGGGGTTTTTTGTGGGTTGTTTTTTTTTTTTTTTCCTCCCACTTTAAGCCAACTAAACTCCCAACACATTCTGATCATCTCGCCACAGTGTGTCTGTGCTGGTGACAACTGATTCATGTGTACATTTACATATCCCCTCAGTGCCAGCAGCAGAATACAAAATGGGTCCTCCTGCTCTGGCAGATGACACAGCGCTGGCAAATCAGGAGGAGCTGTCAAAAACAGCTGTCCATTAAAAGAGTTTGCTGAAACAACTAAGAGCTGTTTGAAAATGTTAGGTGGTAGAATTTAATTGGAGTAGCAACTGTTCAAAATTAAGATTAAAAAGGACCAGTCGGTACGGGTGGGTTTCAGGTTTAAGGGCTGTTTTTATATATGGATATTTACATTTGGGATATAAACAATTAAGTTTGCTGATTTCCTCTGCCTCTTTCTGCTTACGCTCATGCTCCATCCCCTGGGTCAGAAAGTTCAGGCATGTCCATAACTGATCTGTCGCGCACTAAGCGCAGCAACTATCCGCACTGGTACCCAGGCTATGTTATTTTAGAGATAAAGGGAAAAATACAAAATTCATGTTTTTTAAAAGCATTCTGTCTGTGTGGGTGCAAATGCTATTATGCCGCACCGGTGGTACGTTATTAGCTGCCCATGTGGACAGGGGATGTGGTTAGTTTTCTACAGTGGGAACAAGATGCAGGCACAGACGGCCCAAACATAGCTTCCAGCAAGTGTGTTCGATTACACCATGCACCCTGTTTAAAGACCACATTTGTCTCAGCACATAAAATTGCATGCACATAAATGAATGACTTTATGAAGTTTTCCCTTTAGTATGAATGTAGTCTTGGGAAAATAGACTGTTGTAACAGACCAGAAAAATTTCATTTTTCTCTAGGAGCTTGATTTGAATGTGCTGGAGGCAATGCTGAGCCCTGGTTTGGCTTAGGTGGTCTCTGAATCAGAAACTTGACTATGAAATAAATCTAGCAGAATAGAAACACAGGCAAGCAAAACTGTTTGGCAAAACCTAGAGATTCTGCATATTCTCTCTAGTTTAGCTGAATATTTTGTTCACCAAAAACATTTGAAAAAATACTGAAATGAAGTCAGTGTGTTTCATTTTGACAGTGTCAAAACAAAATTATTTTAATTTTGCAACTTAAAAGGTTTTACATTTCAACATTTTGTTCAATTTTTTTTTTTCTTCAGAGAAAAATATTCAAAATCCCAGGAAAAGGTTTTCTTCAAGCTCAAATAAAAGTTTCTCTTTTTTTTTAACTTCTTTTTTTCTTTCTTTCTCTGCAGCAGGCTCTAGCACAGGCAGGCAGAAGATCTGCATTTAGTTCTTCATTTTGCGACCAAGTCCTCATCTAGTGCCTCGGGCACTGACTCTACTTATGTGCTTTAGTTTGGCGCATCTGTATGCGTGTGCGTCTAAAACGTTTCTAGTACTTTGATTACTTAGTACTTTTTCCCTCATACAAGCAGAAATCTCCTTGGTGTTTCCTTTTAGAAAGCAAACACTGTGGGACACTAACTGCGTCCTGTCCATCGTGGGTCAATGACCCTGGTCTCAGGCAGTGAATCAAGAGAGGCAATAAGTAGTAAGTACATAGTCCAGATTTCTTCTTACTGGAATGCAAAGATCTACGTCTCGAAAGATTTCAGAATAGCCAGGGACACTTTGCAATAGTATTTTGTAAGTTTTAGTGCCATTGATTTTTTACCTTGGTCATAACTTTTTAATATGTTGGACCCTGGTTTTGGTTTGTTTGCTTTAAATTAAATCTGCTTTAAAATGTAAAAACAAAACCAAACCAAAACCCAAACAAAAAACCCCCCACCTAAACGTTGCAGCAAATCAGAAAGCATGCAGGCACTAAAATTAAATTTCCCATTCTGGAAGGAAAAATAGAAGTTGAAAAGGCATTAGGCTCAGTTTCCCAGCAGAAACCTTACAGTAATGCCTGTGACTGCAAGTATATAGCTCAGCGTATGCAATACATTGCAACTAGAAGTAGCAGTGACAGCTGGTGGGTTAGTAAACAGATTTCATTTCATTTTTTGTCTGAAAATTATACAAATTTTTCTTTAATATGATTCTTTGCTACATCTTCTGTTTCCATTCAATGATGAGGCCATTTCCAATTTGTATCCAAGCTCTGTTAAATATTTTATTGGACTTAACACACATAAATGAAACAAACAAAAATGATTTTGAAACACTTGAGTGAAGTTTGTAGTCTATTGGAATGATTAAAAAATGTAGGTCCTAACAGAGTTTGGAAAAGGGTAAGCATAAACGAAAGCATGTTTACAGCCTCGTATGCACACACCAATGAAACTCAACACATCCTTTTAGGGTGTTTTACTTCAACAGAGATGTATTTTTTATTTCGTATTTTCTGAAATTTTCTTCAGGAAATTCCTTCAAGTAATTTCTTTTTTTTTTTTCCCCCTTCCTTCCCTAAACTGCCTCAAAAACCTCTGAACTGATGTAGGCTTGAGCAAAAAAGCAGAAGAAAGAAAATGCCTAAAGTGATCCAAAAGGCAGTATGTAATGACACAAATGCATCAAGGCTCACTCTAGTTCTTCGCATGGATACGCACAGGTAGGAATGGAGAGAGAGGGGTCTCCAGATGTGTTGGGCATTTTCAATTTAAAAAAAAAAAATATATATCCTATTCATGTCTGCATTACAAACTATACTTAAACATCTATTTTATGACAAATCGCCTATAACTGACTGATGATTGGCCAAAGGGTAAGTTTTGAGTCAGCCGCACACCTAGGTCCCGGAAACAGTACCGCGTGGCTCACACAACTCTCTGTGTGCAGGGGGTAGCCTTGGGGCAACAGCCAGCCATGTCTAAGATGAAATCTGTTACTTCACTACTTCTTTTCATATCCAAATAATTTTTGCACACAAGCAGATATATAAGTAGAATAGCGAGCCACATCCAAAGATGGAATACAGCTTTACTGCTTTGTTTTACCACTGCAGCCTCTTGCTGTAGAGACTTTACAGAAACAAAAACCCCACCCTGATATTAGATTATAAAGCAACTCTGGATTGAAACCTCTAAAAAACCATGCAGCTCTTGTGTGAGGCAGGAGGGTGTTGAGGGAGGTAGGAGAGGCCTGTGCTACAGTCAGAGCAGTGATCATGGAAAAGCAGCACTCATAAGTGTGGATGTTAATAAACCTTTTCTCTCCTCTTTAACAAGCCATTAAGTCTGGGTTTCATGTCCCTGAATGCTGCAGAATCCCACATTTCACGCGTACGGGTAGTGTGCGGACCAATATGTGAAAGAACAGCTTTCATATTCGTTCATGTATAAATCAATATACTACTGTATTGAAATCTAATACATTGCACAGACACTGATATAATCTTCCCATTAAAACATCACACTCTATTTCCTTTAATTAAGGCCTTTGCTTTTAAAGATCACCCACTCTGCACGCTCTGTACTGCCTCCCATTTTAAAGTGCAGAGTTAGCAAGGAATAATCAGTCCTGGGTACCCCGATATATTATGTTGACAATGTTTTTTTCATTATGCCAGTCTACAAACATCCTTGTGATTAAGAAGAGGTGAGTGTAAGGTAATGACAATCACTGCAAAGCTAGAAAGACCTGACATCTGCATCAAATCCCGAGAGCATGTTTTTAGTGCTGCCACCGGCTGATTCGATATTGCGATAGCACTGCTCACCTACACCACATATCTTACCATTAATAACTGGGCCCCAAGATCAAACTCAAAAGAGAAGAAACAACTCTGTGCATTTACGTATGTGAACTCCATGAAGGGAACAAAGATCTTTCATCCATAGCTGAGATACTTACAGACTGGCCTTACTAAAGAGTGAGCTCACGGGGTCTTTATTGCTTCGAAACACGGGCAGTTTTAATAGGTTTTATCAAAGTTTTAAGATTTGTAGGTCTAGAAAATTACTTTAACAAGGTCCATGAGAGGAGATGGAAAAGGGAATTTAAAGGAGATAAAGAATGTACAAGTTAACTGTGATTTTCTTCTATAGGGAGCTTTATTAACAAGCCTGATCATCTAGCAAGTGCGAAGCAAACGCAGTAGTGGATGCTCTCTCTTATGCATGTCTCAAGATTGTATTATTCAATGCAAAGAGCAGAGTGCCATATCACTGTGGTGGAAGCTCTCAGGCTTCCTCGAAACGATACTAAAACCCCTGCACACCAGGCCACTGAAAAGCTATTTGAACTAAGTAAAGCTGCCATGATGTTATCTACAGGGCAAAATCCAAAAGCAATCTCTGGGTCCAGCCACATACAATGGGGTCAACTGCACAGGCAACACGGATCTCAGCCAGAGCTAAGGCAGCTCTAAATACAAATGTAAACTGAGAAACAAGAAAGGGGGATATAAAGAAATGAGGGATCATTCTTAAATCAAAAGCTATGGCAGGTCACACCGCTCACTCATCTGTGTGTGCACTTCGTGATTCTCATTCAGTTCTTCTGGATTCTCAAACAAAGTGCGGAGTCCTAAAAATATTTGGAACTATTACAAAGCATAAATTATAAATGTGTCGAGAAAATGGAAAAAGGTGTCTTGGGCCTACTTAGAGCACAAAATGATCTCAACCATTATTCAACAATGATATGAAGATCTTTTATTTCATTTCTTCTTAACAGTTCCCTGTGTTTGCTATCATTTCTTGCCCAGCACCGTGTCAATAATTACTAAATTAGCAGGACGCCTGTACAATTTCAGCTCAAGTGTTATTACTGACAAGTCAAACAAAGAAAGCTGATCGAAAAGATGGGACTCCATCTCCTTATTTAAATGGACCGTGTTCAC
This sequence comes from Grus americana, assembly GCF_028858705.1. Taxonomy (NCBI): domain Eukaryota; kingdom Metazoa; phylum Chordata; class Aves; order Gruiformes; family Gruidae; genus Grus; species Grus americana. The sequence goes on along the minus strand of NC_072861.1, from coordinate 19,348,384 downwards.
AGAAGAAGATTGAAACTCCTTTTTCTTCAAAGGAAGAAGGGAAGGGTATAGTTTACATTTTGTGCTGCTCAAGGACAGAGAGTCAGAGGAAATGCCTTTTTAATGTAAACCTCTTTTCATTTCCAAGGGACAAAAATGAAGGTTATTTAAAAGAATCATGCTTGGTGGAAGAAGTAATTATGTATTTTTTTCAAATCTCGGAGGAATAATGCTTTTATATTTCCCTGAGATGACCCAATTCACTTTGTGATATGCTCCCTTAAATGTAAGTGTGCTGACTTCTTTGAACCTCATTGTTTTTAGTGTCTAAAGAAGCTCCTCTCATACCACAGTGTTGATTGATATTGGCTCTGTACCAGTGCCCAAATATTCATAAAGCTATTGCTGGTTTATACAACCCACAAGTGAAAATGGTGTGTAATATCTACTCCTGGATATCTCCGAAATACTCACATGTAATGGCATGTTCAAATTAATTTTTTGAAAAGTATTGCTCCGATACAGCACCCAAATGTATAACTCATTTGGGCTGGAGAGCTCCATAATCTGAAAGATCCTAAAGTATTTCCAAGATCGTGCAGACCTTTCTTAATATTTATTTGATGTTATCTCATTGAGGTCATTGGAATAAATGTGAGTACCTATTGGCATGCCTCAACATGTGAAATGGGATGCAGTTCTGAAACCTTCCTCAGAGGTATATCTACTGTTTCATTACTCAAGTGGCTCATTCCCAAAAAAAAGAAAAGGTTTCACAATCAAGATCGACAGCTCTTCTGTTTTTTAATCCAATCACCTACTTCAACACTGTTGAAAGTGTTCTGGGATAAGTTTTTTTAGGCATCAACTATGAAAATGTGGAAAAAAAGAAAAAGAAAAAAGAACCACAATCCATCTAATACAATAAAGCAGAAAAGGAGACAAATTCCATCAGTCTTAGTCATCTAATGATTAGTATGTGCTACTCCCCTAAATCTGGAATTTATTTAGTTGTTGTCACTTGTCATGTAAACAAGCCAACAGGGACTACTTAAATCTATAAAATTAGACATCAGGTTTTAGGCCCTTTCATGTTTTTTTGATTAGGCCTAGGAAAGGTCCTAATCGCTCAGTGGCTCTCTGGGCAGTGCCTTAATGCAAATAAACAAACAATGACACAGATAACTACAGCATCTCACTGACATTTTTCAAATCTTAAAAACTATTTCATTTCAATTTTTTGGCAAAAGTTCTGAGTTTTCACTAGCTCCAAAACAAGTCACTTCTATTCCCACAGAGCTGAATCCAGTTACTAATTTCACTTGTATTACACCCTATTCTATTCCTTAATTCTCAATCAGAGGAATTACTAGTTTAATGTCTGTCATCTGCTACTTGCAATTCTACAGTCTCACAGGCCAGGGTACAATTATGCAAACCAAACCATTTTCCAGGCTAGAACGCTTTATAAGTCATCTTTTTCTGTTTAATTTGTCTGAAACTTTTTTTTTTTTTGCAAAATAGACTGTTCTCTAAGCTTTAATTTTCATTAAAAGATTGAATACAGAAGATTTTTTTTCCCAGAACACAAGTGTTTCAAAAAATGTGACCAACTGAAAGCAAAGAAACAGATTTTTACACAGATTTTTGGAAATGAGTGGGGATATTGCAGTAGACTTCACTTCAAAAAAGCACCAGTCCTTTTTAATGCTGAAGGTATTTTTGAGACTAGCTGCAAAGTGATCTAGTAATGATGCTAATGACTTATTTAATTATTTGCCTTTCATTCAAAATCATCTGTAAGACCTTTAGGTATGCCATATTAAAATGAATTATTATCTTTCCGTTTCTGAAGATGCCATAGGAAATGTAGAATGAAATAATAAAAAAAAAGAAAAATAGATTCTGAATCAGATAAAATTTGAATTTTCACTTTATCACACAAGGAGAAGGGATATTCTGTGAAAATGAAAGAAAACAGATACTTGAATATACTTCTTGCAGAATGCAAAAATTAATCTGTGGTGCTCTAGGCCACAAGATATTTATTGAGGATAAAAATTTAGCAAGAGACAAAGAATTACTAAAGCTGTATTCTAAGACTCTTGATTCAATTACAGAAAATTAAGTACTTTAAATGGTATTTAATCTCCACAGAAAAAGGAAACAACTTTCCTCAATGAGCAGATTATACCATATTATTTATTAGGGAGTTTCTTGCACCCTCTTGTGAAGCATCTGGTTCTGATCACAGCTAGATTAGGTCTAGGGAAGTAGTTGGAATTGGTCTGATCCTCCATAAGCACATTCACTATTACCTAAACAGAGCCATATCTGAGGTGACATGTAGCTACACCTTAGTAATGAATAACAGCATCATGTAAGGAGAAATGAAATACGCATTCCCATTATATTGTTGGGGGAATTTGGCAGAAAAGGTATAGCTACTCACATTGGACTTAGAAGTAAAGAATTAACACCCGCACATTTGGAAAAAAAAAAAAATTCCATCTAGACAGCCTTGCATCAGATTCACGGAAAGTCATTTTAGGCAGTGAGAAAATGGATGTCTACTTAGCCATCTGTACTATTGTTCCAGGAGAAATGTTCTCATTCATACATTCCCAGTCCATGCAGAAAGGCAACAATGATTGCTCATACTAGGATGGATTTTCTTTTTAAGCAGAATCGTGATGGTGTTTACTTTGGTAAGGAACAAATTTAGTGCTAGTTAAAACCTTTTTTGTTGACTTTTACACTCATTACATGCTGTTGCAGCAACTCATGAAAATTATTAATAGAAATACAAATAGCCAAATGTTTTTTAAACTCACTTTGTTGCTTTGAGTCAAGTAATCAGATCTTCCCATTTAGAGAACTGAGATACTGAAGAAGAATATGGCATTCTGAGGAACTACTTCGCTGCAGTCTATTTTGCAATATTAATACTGTGTAAGGAAGCTCAGAGTCTGGTCTAAAGGTTTAAAGAAACTCTAAAAATTTCTTATCTCTAAATTATTATCTTTTTATCACTAAGATTCCTGAGGGAATGTTCATAACTTCAAAGAAATCACAGCAAGAAACAATGTAAACAGCTACTTCCAACATGCAATCTGTTTGGCCAAATTTATCTCCCCTTTACGAGGCAGCTAGCTGAAGTACCTACCATAAAAGCTTTGTTACCCTACAAATAACTAAATAGGTGTTGGAGGAAAACAGGAATCTCCTAAGGACAATTCAGATCATAGATAGGCTAAATCGCCTCCTTAAGGTGCCTCTCTCACTCCATTGACTACATAGAGAGCCACAGGAGAGTATATTCTAAAGAACCTTAGTTAAATGCCTAAAGTTAGGTGGAATAAATCTGGGCCTGGTGTGTGAAAATATTTTTATACATAGGCCTGATTCATGTTTACACATTTGCCTCACAACACTGTACACTACATATGCAAGCATCTTATGTGGTTTAAATGTGCACTTTGTGTATCTGGGCCCATTATTACACATATTTTCATCCTGTTACAAGTGGAGTGCAAAAAGAGGGTTTAATGCAAATGGCAGTTTGTTCAACAGTATTTAATTCAAGACAATCAGCTTTGTGTATATATAGTGGGATTCTCCAGAGTGTTCAGCACGTGTCTAATTCTGCTCCTATTGAAATAATGTTGTATCTTCTTTGGGAGATGGAGACTTGGTCTACCATAACACTGTGTTAAATTCTCAGTAAGCACAATTCCACCGTGTCTATTAAGCAGGTGACCTTACTAAGTGATCGGCTGGATCTGCTTGGCCTTTCTTCTAGATCTATAAAAATCTATACTGAACGTACATGCACACATACAGATGCATGAAACCACGCATAAGCATTGTTAGCTTACACTGAATTTTAGGCACAAGATAATTTCTTCTGACAACGAAAACCTACAGGAGACAATTGAATCTTTTAAGTATCCCCTCATGGAGCTAACTTGTAAATACCATCCCCGAGGAGAAAATGTTATATCACAGACGAGCTTACAGGAAAGTGATCACCAACAGTTTTCAGAGCAGGCATGGGTCTCCACAGCTGGCATTTTCCTGATTCCACCATCCGTACAGCTGCATGACTAAGTTTTGGCCACCTCTGAAAGTCTCCAGTCATGAAAAGTGGACTTACATGCTTCATATTCTATATATTGGCTTTTTCCTTTACAATAACTCATAGCTTCCTGCCTTCTGGCAGGAAAATGTTGATTTAGTTGCAAGATTCTAAATGAGAAGTAATTCTTAGGCAAGATGTAAGTAGTGCATAAAGACAAAATAAACCCAGTGCCATGATCTCAGTGCCTGGTGTTATTTAGAGTAAAGTCTTCACACGTGCTCCAGGTTCAGCAATGCTCAGCTGGACTTACAGTGGAAGGAGTCCTTACCAAAAGCAATTTTGCAGGATCATCTTCTAGCAACAAAAATTATGTTACGTCTGTCTGGGGGCTGGTGCATCTTCTATGCCATTACTCTTAGGAAAGGGTGTGGTTCTGATAATTGTGGAAAAAAAAAAAAAAAAGATGATTGTTCACTTGAAGGCACTGCAGGCTGGGATCTTCAGCTCATGTGAGCTGACACGGCTTCCAGAAGCAATGCCAACTGACACGTGTTGAGGTCCTGGCACACCAAATTTTAGATGGATTTACAAGTTTTTCTCCCCAATACCAAATGCTGTGATGTCTACATCAAACAGTCAATTACGTGTGGGCTGCTTCTAAACAAAAGTTTTTCTAATTGTTTCAGATACACCATCTGTTTCTGATCAAAACCATGGTGAAACTGCAAACCCTTATAACCATCATCCTCAATTTCTCTTTTGAATGAAATCAGCTTAGTACTGAAGGGTATAACTTCAAAGAGCTGAGAGGTGCTGTTGTTATCCAAATGTACATGAAGCTCATGGGTCTTCCTAGATGAGAGATCCCAAGGGAACAGCTTTCATGGTAGTTTATTGTTTTCACCTACAGGGAAAATACCATGAAAATGGCCTTTTCCAGTTGTTTTTGTCTGTTTGTTTGGTTTTGTTTGTTTGTTTCTGGAGAAAACTAGGTAGAAGTGGTTCAGGATTTCTTTATTCTTTTCATATAAAAACAATCTCAAGATTGGTGGTTAAATAGATGTCAATAAATATTTCAGCTGAAATCCTCAGAGTGCTTTTTGTTTTAGTATGGGCATCTCTTCCCATCTAGATACAAGTTTTGTCTTTAACTTCAAGATATTTCTTAATATACTGACCACAATAGTGTTTACATTCCCCAAGAAGGACTCCCTGCTTAGCCCATTCTTCTACTCAGAAATATACTTCAGTGTAGCTGGCATGAGACAAAAAAAAAAGAAAACTTCCCTTGGACAAACACCAACATATTTCAACAAAGCTTCTGATCAAAGCGCAAGAAAGCAATGAGAAACAAGAAAGGCAATAGTTGCAACAGCTCAACAGCTATTGTGGAATTTCTTTAGGGAACCAGAAACCGTCCTTAAAGAATCTATATGGTGGCTTTAAAGTATGAGCAGCATTTCAACAAAATGCCAAGAAGAAAACTTTCATCAAGGAAGTTTAACCATTTCCGTCAGCTTAGAGGTCAAAGAGGCAGGATGACAATACATCCCAGGGGGAAAAGGCTTCCTCTGTAGGAGGTGAAGAGCAGGTGAAAAGCAGGAATGCATCTGGTTCCAGGAGTCTGGGTACCACGAGCCCAATCCAACAGTGTGGGTTTGCAATGCTTTATAGAAAATATGTCTCTCTCTATGACTGTTACTATGACATTATGGGCAAAAGCTTGCTCTTGGTTAATCTGGTACAGCTCAATTGATCATAGTTGAATAACTCCAGATGTAATAATGTGGAATCTGTCCCATTATATATTTAAACCTGAACTTAATGGATGAAAAGAAAATCCTTTGAATTGTAATAACGAAAGAATAAAGAAAGCACAATATGACTGTGGCTTAAACACACTAACACTGATCACAGGCTTGGTAATGAAACAGTGTTTACTGGCCATGATATTTTTATTTTCACTTAATCCGAAAGATTTCCTGTGTGTAATTGCTTTGGAAGTTACAGCTCTAAGGCACGACACATTTTTGTGACGGTAACATCAACGTGTAGAGAGAAACATTAGCGCTCAGTGTCAAGCACACTTGAGTTTTTCAATACACTTGGAGGAAGATACTCATAAAGGCTCATCACAATGGCATGGAGGACTAATATTCCAGACAATTAGGCTTTCTGCTTCAGATGGGACAATTCAAATGCGGATGTCTTTAAAGCACATTTTCATCCCCTTTATTGCTCACAGGAGGAAAAGAGATGCCTTTTTTGTTTATAAAATGTAGGACTGAAAACTGTCTGAACAGATGCTGGAGACTGTAATGTCTCACTTTCACTGTTGCAGAAACCACCACTTGGTCATCTCATGCCCCTTTCTCACTAAATCTCATATAAATATGATTATGACTTAAATTGTTATGGTTTGCAGAGGGTTATGGGGGTAGAAAACATAAAGATGGAGTCAGCCATCTGAAAATCTTCCCTTTCCCTTCATGACATTTTCTTTAAAACTTACAAAATCTATGCTTGCTAAATAAAAGTGAAGGTCTTTGCCACCTGAATCTAAATTGAATATAATTGGATACTTGTATGTCAAAGCACTCAGAGACATAAATCCAAGTATCAGCACATCAATAGGAAGGCAATTGGGTCACAAGATAACCTATAGTATATATATCTTCTTAAAGCTGTTCTCAGAATCCAAGGAATTCTTTTGTTAGACACTGAGTGGATGTCTCTTATTAAGGGGGTGTTTATAATGGTGGACAATGCAATTCAGATATAGAGCCCACACTAGTCTTCTATCAAAGGTAGAGAGAAACCTAATAGCCTAAAATAAATCTCTGCAATACATCAATGGCAGAACATTTGAGCAATTTTTAAATGTAGTCATGAGTATCAGAAATATATCTGAACCTAATGGAGAGCCCAAAGGTAAAGGAGACCTTGAAACGATCAAAACCCACTTGTCCAAGTAATTATGCAGACAATTTCTAACATTTATTTTTCATGCCTAAACTAGTTGAGAAGCCTCAGCCAACACAAGAAGGAACCATGGCTTAGTGATATGGACAGAGGATTTCATGTTCCAACAAGGGATATAAAAACAAAATTATAATTGCAGGTGGAGTCTTACAAAATATTGTTATGAAAGAAGTCAAGAGAGAAATTAAGTGATGAAATCCTAAACAGGTGAAAGTCTTTTAATTTTGCCTTGTTCCTAATTTAACAAGCTCCAAGTTTAATCACAACTGGTAGGGCCAGTGCTTACGGTAGAACATATCAAATCCATAATCATTTAGCTGAAAATGGGGTTATGATGACAGGGCAGCAAAGTCATTGCTAATGCTGGCTACTAAGTAGATCAGTACAGCCAAGTACCTGACTCTGATAAGCTGAAATGCACAGGTTTTTTGACACAGTGACTTAATTTAGCACAGCCTAGTCTACGATACACTCAGAGATACATAATTCTGCTTTATGGCACTCCTTACTGCAGCATCTGCAGAGGCTTCCCTCTCTTTTCACCAAGCTATATAGATTTTCTAAATGCATGCAAATGTATCCAAGATGGCTCATTTTGTTATCAATTCCCCAAGTGCTAGCATTCTAATCATTAACTAATTGTCTCTGTGCTCTATTGACAACTTGGCCACCTTCTTGCTAATTTTTGCTGACATGATGGAGGCCCTGAAGAACTGGGTTAACCTCTCAATGTCCATTGAAGATCCACAGGTCTGATGACGATTGATTGACCTGGCCTCTATGTTAGATAAAACCTCATCAGCTTTCCAAGTGATTTGTGTAATGAGGCATCAGTAATTGACAACAGGTAAGTGAACTTAGAAGTCCCCTTCTTTATTGCTCTACAAAAATGAGTAGAAAATTCAAGTATCTATAATGACTGCAAACTTTCAGAGGTTAGCATAAAAGATGGATGCATACGTGTGCATTGTAATATCATGTATTATGTGTCTTTTATATATGCATATGTGTGTGTATATATATTACACATATATATTGTATTTGGTTTGTTACAGAAACATATGCTCGCTCCTGTGTTCTCATAAAATCTCCTGCATTGTTTAGGAATCTATATAGTACACATCAATCTGTATTATGATAACATAAAGCTACAAAATGTCTTCTGTTTCCAAATGCTTACTGAATGTTCAAGGAGTAAATTGTAGCTGGTCATCAGGATTCTTGGCTCCCCACCTAACCCTGGCTTTATTAAGAATTATACGCTCTCAGATGAGCACTGGATAGTTGCCTCTCTCTGACTTTCAAAGGTCATCCACACAGCCCTACACCTGTTTGCTCAGTGGTTCTGTGTGGACTATGGAAAGTGCTGCATTCTCATCTCTACATGAGTCAGCTCTGCTGCTCCCATTTCAAGTCATTCATACGTGCTTCCAAACAAATTTATTTAAAGCTTGACTCACCTTTCTGCTATCAAGATGTACCCCAAATGATTAAAAGTGTTCTAAAAATGGAAAGGGAACAACTGAATTTGCTGTACCATATACCTCTATGGTTGCCTTCTTTTAATTTTACATTAAAAAGCTATAAAACTATCTGCATAGGACAACAATACGAGATGAAATAAGAGCAAATATTATTAACAAAGAGTGATCTTCTGGCTGACTCATCACAGCCAGCCAGAGGGCATGAAACGTTCCATCTATGCAGACAGGCACAGAGCTATACACACCAAAAGCACACACACACATGCTCAAATGAAATATAAATGTGGCATATCTGTTCAAAATTATTCAATCAAATTAAAAAGAAAAGAAAATTCCCACCCCAAATTCTGGTTTTTGTATCCTAGTTCATCTGCGGAAAACCAGAAAATCTGTCTTCCCTCTTTAGCTCTTTGTCCCTGCAGTTTCTTCATTCCCTTCATTTTTTTTGTGCCAAAAATACTTGCAGTTTCCAGATAACTCTGTGTTGGTGTCCATGTGGCCATCAGTGCTTTTCATCTCATGACACAGACAAAACTGGCAGCTCTTGTCAGAATTAAGCCAATATAATCTCACACACGTATGTGCATTTCTGTTTGATTATTTTGTAAAAAAATTTTGCATCTTCAAGGTTTTCAAGAGTCTATATAGTTTATTTTCATAGCCATTATTTGGATTTGGCATCATATAACTTAGAATAAAGTTCAATTGATTATAACAATAATTAAAGAAATAGACTTCCATAGAAAATAAGACATTTCTGAGAAATGAGGGCTCTATAGATACTGTCTTCAGAAAGAAGAAAATGGAATGATCTAATTTGCATGTATGTTGTTTAAATGACTGCCTTTATACATGTTTTATTTGTCATCTAGAATTTTGGAACAGAGGCCTGAGTTGCTATTTCTTCCTACATCGTGATTAAATGCATCTACCAGAAAGCTCCTCTTTTTAGTTGAAATTTATAAGACTTCTCTGCATTTTTAAAATCATACTATTCCCTAACAATATCTCCTGTCATAAAGAAAACACAAAATATTAAAACGTTACCTAAAAAGAAAACAGTGTTAGTTGAAATGAAGCATAATGCGTAAAATCCTGGCACAACTGAAATCAATGGCAAAGCTGTCATTGACATCAGTGCTCAAAGGATTTCTTTAATGTATCTTATGTACCACAACAGGTTGATAAAGTCCAGTCCTGATTTTGTTGGAGGAAACTACCAATTTCTTCAAGGGAAATGCTTAAGGGTTATCTCTTGCAAAGCAATAACTTAATCAAACAAGAAAATGAAGATACACTGACCGCTTTCTACTGGCTCATTAGCAAACGATGACAAACAGCCCCTAACCCTCATAAAATGCCAGTCTTCCTCCCTACGATGCCGGGCATAACTTTGTTTGTGATACGGCTGATTTATTTTATTTCTCTTTTGTTTTAATTCAGCAGGCATTGCTGTTCTTCAGGGGCAGCACTATTCAAAACTCTTGTCAGCATCACGTGAATCCTACAAAATGACCTTGGCACAGACCTCCCCGCACCTATGTCTCGTCCTGTTCACTTTGATGAAGCCAAAGATTAGGTCTTAACTTGCCATAGGCAGAGAATTAGACAGTTCCCACATAGAACCAGAGAACAGTTCAGTGCAGTCCCGGAGAAAAGTTAGGTGCATTTGATTCCAGAAAAAATTTGAATTTTGGAGAAGAACAGACAGAGAGGCATTTTTGATTTTAAGTGACAGTGAGATCATTTTCCATCATGAGTTACTGCCTGTCTTGTCTGCAAAACCCTTTCTTCATCATTGTCCTGCACATTATCAATTCACAGGAGAACAGTATGGGTACCTTTTTTGGTTCTTACCATTTTTGCAAAGTCTTGAATTCAGTTCAAATAAGGCAAACAGAGATCCGAAACATAAATACAAGAAACACCTTATGATTTGATATATCAGCATATTTTTAGAAAGGTCAGAAGTGTCTTGAATCTTAGGAGCTGAATCTATCATAAATTTACAAAATGAATAGGAGATATAATTTTTTTTCCTAAGATACTCATTACTTTCTTGTTTTAGCATTTCTATCTCTAAATAATTGTTTCTGTACTTTCAGTTTGGCAATTGGATGTAAATTATTAAACTTCATAATAATCTTTGTACTCAATTATATTTGTCTATATGAAAGACATTATATCAATAGAGAAGCAATAGATTGAAATTATTCTAGCACATATATATATGTGCATTTGTATTTGTATACACTCTCCTCTGCCAAAAATCTGAATAATAAAAAAGCACATATAATGGCAACTTCTACCCATCATTTTAAAACTTAAGTGCTAACATAGTGAACTTTTAAACTGCAAGTAATTCTTATTTAATATTATTTGCTCTGTAGTGAAAAATGTCCATATGAGAGATGTCTAATATGTAATAATATTAAAAAAATCTAATCACATTTGTATTAGAATTATTGGAAATAGAAGCTTACCAGCTAACTAAAAACAGAAACATGAGGTCTTGATTGAATATATTACATTTAAAGTACTGATTTTATTGATAAAATATGTTGCATCTTCTATATTAGATGGTATGCAATAAAGAAAAATCTAAACCGTGTGATAATGTTTATGTTAACAACCAATAGTGAAAAAGGACGTTTATTAGTTAACTAAGAATTCATCCATTTTATATCACTACATAAATTAATCCAATAGCAAAAGTTTGTGAGAAAACGTCGGTAGTTGAAGTGACAGAGATTTTGCATAGATACAGAGTATATGGGCATCATTTTCAAGAGCACTTAAATGATTTAGGAGTTTGAGTCGGACTGACTTTCAAAGCAAACCCTTTAAGCAGTTTATGTAGCAGGGATCTGCTCCAGAGCACACGTAACAACGGGAAGTCAATGGAAAGATTCACGCTTCGTTCAGCTGCCTTAGATCTATACCTCATTCCCATACATTTGATGCATTTCCACGGCTTACAGGCTGCTGTGATGAAGTTGTGACTCTTCGGGATAGGCATGGGTCTGGCAAGTGAACTCATCACATGGTTTGTATCTTTGGCTAATATGAATATTGAAAGTAGCTCTGTGCGTGCAAGGTTGTGTTCAACACTACATCTCCTTTGTAAACAGCTGCACTTTTTCTGTGCCGGCTCCACCCTGGAACGATTCGCTCAGTAGTGCAAAGGAAACCTAGGAGTTACCTGGATGGTACAACAAAGGGCCCGTATTTCTTATCTTACCTAAATCAGCATACACAAATCTCAGTTTTAGGTTGAAAGAACAATGAATCACACAGCAAGCACTGGGTGAGGACCCTTTGTGGTTATGTTTCCACATTAAAACAAGGTAGGTGTGAAAATTCCACAGAACTAGTAGGACCAACACTCACAGTAACACTCCTTCCTCTCTGCTGGTTCCTATTACCATAGGCAAAGCAGGAATCTGGCATCCATTACTAACGACAATAAGTAAACCTGGTGCTTAATCAATCTAATAAAGAATGTTGTTGCCTCGGGCAATTGCTTATGTATGTTGCCTACCCACAGGACCACCAAGCTGAGCATCAGCAGAATTCCATCTTTGGCTCAACCCACATGTGCTCATGTTTTCCTCTTTCTAATGTAATTATTTTAAGATATTCACAACATTATTAGTTTTCCATATAAAGGGTCTTTTGGTGGTTACAGTTTTCTTAGAAGTGATCTCTTCAAACCTCTTTCACTATCTCATGACCTATCTTCTTAAGCACTTGGTCTGAAAACAAACACTTTGGTACAAAAATAATTCCTCCTCTGTATGGTGAAGGTACCAGCACAGGCTGTTTCTGATGTAAAGCTGGGAAAGGAACTGTCTCCTATGTCTAACATAAATGACTTTAGGCACCAGACTAGAAAGACATCGAGCTCCTGTACTGTTGTACTTTTTCTAAATAATTATTCATGAAAGTAGATCACACTCTCTTTCTTCTTCTGCCCCCACCCACCCCACCCTGGCTTTGGCCAGGGATTCTTGTCTGAAACCTGAGAAATCTTCACGAAAACAGATTTGAAAGCATAAACATAGTTCTCTGCTGTGATCTTATTGCCAGGCTGGCTATTTATTGTCTAATTACAACAGCAATGTCTGAGACCCTCAGGGAAAGAGCCCACAGATGCCGTTCCCAACTGGGGTAAGGAGCAGTGATCCCAGTTGTCATGGCACAAGTCCAAGCTGGACCTTGCGAGTCCCCACATGCCCTCACGCCCAGGGAAAGCTTGCCTCCACAAGGACTGACTCTACCTTCCAGTTTCATTAAAGACATGATTTTTGCCTCTGGTCCCTACAGCTTTTTTCAAAAACGCCTGAAAACAATCAATCGGAACCGAAGGATTTATTTTTGTTTTAATACCTTACCAACTGACTTGCTTTACCTTGTGCTGACAAGTCATTCCTTCTGCAGTCAGCATTGCTACCTGCTCTGCTCTGCTGATGAGATTTCCACTGGTTTCTCCCCTGAGTTTCCATGGAAATAGTTTATTATTGTTGTCAAGGATGGACAATCCAAACAGGTTTTAAAGAAGTATAATGTAAAAACTTTGTAAAACATACTTGTAGCTGTCAACTTCTTCCAACAAGATTTTCTTTCTTTCTTTTTTTTTAAATAAGCAGATTCAATGTTTGCATTAAATTAGCAGTGGTATTACAAGAAAATATAATTTTAACATACTTAGAAATGGAGAAACTGTATGAGAAGATAAAATTTCAGAACATAGATGAACTTCCAAGCATGTTGGTATAGATGACATTTTTTCTCCATTACAAGGTAGAAGGAGGAAAAGGTACTCAATATTATTCAAGGCTCATTTAAGTAAATCAAAATTTTCATAACCTATTTTTTTTCTTAAAAAAGACTTTATCACCAGTTAATATTTATAGGCCCACATTACCCATGACAGTTGTGTAAGCGCACAGCACAATTGCTTGCATGAAGGCTATGTATTTCCAGGATTTGGGCTATCAGGAGGAAAGACAAAAGAATCACAAAATATTCACCAATTTCCAGATGTTTTCTACAAATACCTGAACTCTCGATCCACTTTTTATCCTTGCAAAACTCCTCACAGTGCTTTATTTAAGCAAGCACTGAAATTCATGGGTAACTAAGCCGGGCACATAGCCACATGCTTATCTTTACGTTGGTTGTTAAAAAAAAAAAAAAGTTTTCAGTATTAAAATTCCTTGACGAGCTCATAATTTCCTGATTAACAACAAACATTAAGCATGTTATATAAGCTACATTAAAATTACTGCGGAAATAGGATGTTGAAATAATGTTTTAATAGAATTTACTCCAAACAAGTGTGAAGTTTGAGGGACAGTGACATTCTTCCTATAGATTATCTCAGGCCACTTACAGAACTCTGTAGGAGAGAGACCATCCTCTGCTGCAGGGTACTGAATGGCTCAAAGCAAAAGTATGAAAAGTTAGACATTTTCCCTTAAATTTTTAGGACTGCTCCACAAGGGGCTTTATAATGTAAACTGGTACTGCCTGTGTATTATTTTCTATTTCCCTTCAGCCATGCCTTTTTTACTAGGCTTTCATTTGTATCTCATTATTTCTAATGATTATGCCCCATCCAAAAGTGAATTATGTCAATAGAGAAACTTCTGTTACATTCAGCAGACTTTGAATTGGAATGTTAATTTTGTATTTTCCTATGCTTAACTCTCTTTTAAAATAACTGTTATGTAATGCCTTGAGCACATGGGCAAGGGACATATTTCAATTGAAATTATTCCTAAAGAGCAATACTTTCGTTATGTCTTTTATAAAATACATATATTAATGTCATTCATATGCACAGTTTAAAGTTTACATATACGATACACGTGCATAGAATAATAACATACCTACTTTCATCCTTTTTTATTTTCCTATTTTTAAAACACAGTGGGTTCTTCTTCACTGGAGCCAGCCTGTAGCTGGTATGAAAATCCTATTCTGTGCCTAAGAAATGTGGCATTGGATGAATTTCCTCTTGATTTTCAAAATAAACTTTGTGTTAATTTGTAATTTTCTATTTAGCAGCTGATGAAAATTGACAAATGGGAATTTCCTGTGCAATTTGTGCTTTTCTAGTGTTATTTCTGTGGCTAGAACCTATTAATACAAATTGCATTAAAAACCTCAGCTTCCATTGATGCTGTTAGCACAGTCAGAGCTTTCAGTATAATTTTGCTGTTTGATAGATGTTAGGTATTTAACTCTTATGATTTATTTTATTTTTTTTTCAACAGGCATTCCTGTCCAACAGCAGAAAAATGTCCTTCCAAAAAGTTTTCCTACCTTAATTTTTTGATAAGGCCCTTTTTATTTTTGTGCAGCTAAAGAAAGGGGAAAAAAATTCCCGATGCATGTGGCTTTTGGAGATTGGTAAGAAAAACGTGAGCAGAGTATGGAGCATGGGGAATGTTTTTCAGATGTTGTGATGTGAAGGATTTTCTCTCTCATCTCCCAAACCCTGTAGATGGAGCCCTCCACTAAGATCTTGCTGTATCTCTAGCACAGATTGACTTCTTTTGGGTTGATGATGATTGATCGTGTTGTTTTCTTCATTACTTTAAACCTAATCAGTGCTTGGTGTAATTTGAGTAATGATTGCTCATTATTGGCAATTGTGAAGTTTAAGGCTTTCTTCATTTTACCTCACAAGACAGCCAGTTGGGAGATGCTCGTACATCCCCATTTGGGCAATGTTTGAGGTAAGAGAAGGGGGAGCCATCATCAGTGATAGGCGGTAGTGAAAGCTTTCTGCAAGTTTATTACTGCATGTTTTCTTGGCAGGGGACTCCTGGTGTTACCCCCATGATCTGATCCGATCATGAAAAAAATGAGTTTCTTAGCAGACTATAGCATTTAGGCGTTACTGACATTCCTCAGTTCAATAAATCATGCTATTTCCTAATAATGTGCCTTATAAAGTGATACGGATGGATTTGCAAATAAAAGGGGTTTTTATTTCTTGGGAAAAAAAAATGTACAGAAGAAAAGATAATGAATGAGGATCATATACAGGCCAAAACTATATTGTTTCTCATTATCCAAATTCTGCTGCTAACTTTCTTATTCTGAATTAAGAATAAGGGGAATTATTGCATAATGGCGAGGTTGATTTACAGGCATTAAGCTTGGTAAGCAGAGAAAAAGATGTTAAGCTGTTCAGTACCCGGAGGACACACCATGGGAGTCTGGCTAAGCCCTTCGTTTGTGCTGAAATTATGCTGAAGACATAATGAAAATCTATATAAATCAAAAAAATTCAGATTCGCAGTTCTGGGAGGAAGGACAGTTTCTCTTCCAGGGCCTACTTCCACAGGTACAGCACTATCTAAGAGTGGATGGTTATATATAATGATTTATCCCAAGATAACGATAAAGAAAAAAAATGGATCTTTTCCATATTATTGATGATTCTGACCAATTGCTTCAGGCATATTAAGCCAAAAGTCACGTGCGATGCTTCGTAAAACGTTTTATCAATTGAAAAAATTGCTGTGTAGTTCGGTTGAGATAAAATGTGGTGCTTTCATCAGATACCGCAGTTTTATCCATTCTGATTTCAATGCTCTTATTTTGTGTTTGCATTGACACAAATCATTCAGAGAATATGTTAGTCAATAGTTTAATTAAAACATCGGGAGTTTTTCAGTTGTCTTTTACATCCATGAAAAAATTCACACTAAACACTAAACATATGAACCTCAATTTGTTCTACAGCAAACCAGCTAATTCTGAGGTGAAAAGGTGTCCGGAGACATCAATGGAGCTTGCATGGAGCTATTCTCTCTTTGTAATTCCACAAGGCATTTTGTAGTAGAGAAAGCAGGGATGCTTTCTCTCTCTACCTTCCTGAGCTGACATCTAACAGCCAAGAGCGTAGTATCAGTGACACACTCGGTAACTGAGGTGCCTTCAAATGAGGAGGTTATGTGTTTCCTACCCGACATGATCACACTCAGCCTTCGGGGCAGTTTCGGTGCATGCAGCAGCACTGATAGAAGGAGTCTTAGCAACAGACCAGGCGCTTGCTGGAGGGGACAAGATATCTCATTTGCTTAAGTTAGACCAAAGGACCCCAGCATAGATAAAGCTTGCTTTTTTTTTTTTTTTTTTTTTATCCCCCCTCCTCCTCTGCTTTTTTTTCTGGAAAGAGATGCTGCCGACTATGACTATGCAAGTAAAAATAAATACATTCTGATATTATAACATCACAATAATGTGATCGTTTGAATTCATACTGAGAACAGTAAAAACAATATGCTTTCTGATTGAATTATTCAAGCTCTTAGCTTTTAAGTTTCAATTATAGATACAAACACTGTATGCAAGAGAAACTGAACAATAAACAGCATTTTCTAGCTGAGGTATAAAAAGCAGTGAGTTGCGGAAAATGATTTTTTTTAAAGATGAAAGTGTAGCCCATCATTAAGATCAAATCTATGAGAGTAGAAGCTCTGCAAAGCACAATGTTGCTATAGTACGCTACTCCAGATGTAATACCACACAGAGTTACTTGGCTATGATTCTGACTTATTCAGTAATTACAAGCAACAAAGAAAACAGGCGTGTGATAAGTGTATGTTCAAATATTGAGTTTAGATAAAAAGTAATATGCAAAACCATTAAAATAAGTATCGAAAGCATTTCTTCTTAGATATGCAGAAACTATTGCACGCTTTTTTTTTTAAATAAACAACATGAATGGTTTGACATTGTTTGTAAAAATGCACAGGGAAATACTAAAGACTGAGTGTGTGTTTGTGTCTGTGTGTTTTCTCACATAAGGATTTGTACTAACACTATTTATGTCTCAGAAGACTTTTGCAAAATATGTTATAGTCTTACAAGCCTATGTACAAACAAACTATATACTGGAACATATGCATATGTGAACTAAAATAAATAAGAATCATTCCATTTAATAAAGATTAAAACCATAACAGAAAAACGGGATATTTATAGCCCTAAATTAACTCACCATGTTGTTACTATAATCGATGTTACTGATTCTATCCCCCTCGAACAATTCTGTGATCTTCATGTCTTCATTTGGGGACTGATGCTACAAGCATGTGCGCATGTATTTATAATTTCTTTAATAATATCACAGAAGCCAGCTGCATTGTCTTGATGGCTGGTATTGCTGACCTAATGAGGCAAAGCCATGTATAGCTGTTTAACTTTATGCGCTGTGAGAAGCCACGCTTACGTCAAAGTTACTCTTTCAAAATGTACAGAACTGAACCACCTAATGTTTTAGCAGCTCCCATGATTTTTCTTCTTAACTTGGCACAAAAAACATTATTGCAAGCCTCAGAAATAGTTATTAGCAAACTCACTTTTTATAGGGATTATCTTTTTGGGTACATTTTACAATACAGCAGTAAAGAGGTCCTTTTCTCTGTGAGAACCTCAAAAAATCAGTTACTTTGAAAATTTAATTCTTCCTCAAAAAGTCACTTTTTAATGAAAATTATTCATAGCCCAAACCATTCAATTTCCTGTGGTATTTCGAAATATTTTGGCCATGCAGGCACTTTGGAAACTGCTGCTTCTACTCAGTGAGTTCCTGGAGATACCAGAACCATTAACTCCTGAGTATTGGCCAGACTGGTTTCAGATGGCAACGTATCCCCCTCCTTCTCAATCCTCGGCCTCTCACTTCTACTTTGGCAGAAAACTCACGAGAAAAGAAACGGTTTTGTCTGACAGGTTAGTTTTCAGCTGGCTCTGCTTGATCTGATTCCCTGGGTGGCTGCAGAAGTGCTCACCCCAGCACAAGCCAGGGCTGGCAGGAGGTCAGTAACCCACGAGAGATGGGGATTGGAGTGGGGGCAAGATGTCTTTTGCTAGCAGGGTTGGTTTATACTGAGTTAAGCTGTTCACCAAACCACAGTCTAATTTATCTTTAATGGCACTCACTTCTCTAATAACCCAATGGCGTTTAGTCTGAAAGCAGGATAGCAAACTAGTTGGAGAGCTGTAAATATACAGGAGGACAGTTATGTTTCACAGCTTATATTGCTTTACAGTTCGATTTTGCATCAGGAAATAACCGTGAAAGAGAGATTAACATGGCTGAATCTACCTTTTTGGTTTTTTAACAGGCACTTGTGGCCATTTTTTATATAGGTAAATAAAAATATATGACCAGGTTCCATTTAAATAGATGGCAGATGCATAAAACTAGACATGTGAGATTTAGATATGAGCGCAAACTTAAATATTAAAAGCAATTTTTCCCTTTCTAATTGAAATCTGATTTGAGATCTAATTTATTGGTAAGCAATAGATATATACGCAGATACGTACACATACCCATAACTAAAGAATTTCTAAAAACAGGATTTCCACTTTTTGGCATATTTTTCATCATTTATCATCATGATTAGTTTTAGATTAGCCCAATATGTATTCCCATTTTAAGTTGTTTTGAAAAAGATTCAATATTGATTGCACGTGTTTTCCCACATCAACATGAACAGAAATGAATGATAAATACACTCTCTATGGATGTTTTGAATACAGCAACATTTGGGGGTTAATGAAGGTAAAGGAAAAGCTCTCAGATAGAATCATTGGCCTTCTGCCACAAAACTAGAGAAGTAAACTGGAGCTGTAATTTCCAGTTCCGAGGGAGCTAAAATACAAGAGCAAAACTCCAGGTCTCCAAGCAGAGCACATTGCCCCGCACACAAAGTTTAGGTCCAGCCCCCACCCCCACCCCACGAATGGAGAGCCACGAAGTGGTACTAACTGATGGGAACTATTGTCTAGCAGCTTCAGTGGCATTCCTCTTTTATTTGCACGTATTGGAAGGAGAGGTGGATAGATGATACCATATGTTAGAAATAATTACAATGCTATCGAGTCTCAGTATGACAAAGAAGAAAGTAATGGCTTTGGCTAGGGCCAGAGAGAACATAAAGCAATATTTTTTGGAAACAAAGAAAAGGTCAGTGTCTGGGAAGATCACCAGAACTGGGGCTGGGTGAATACAGCAAATTTTGAAGCCAATTCTTCTGGTTTTCGAGCAAGACAACAATCTATATCACTAATAA
The DNA here is from genome assembly GCF_028858705.1 of Grus americana. NCBI lineage: Eukaryota > Metazoa > Chordata > Aves > Gruiformes > Gruidae > Grus > Grus americana. The sequence goes on along the minus strand of NC_072861.1, from coordinate 19,328,753 downwards.
TTCATAGGAAATTTCAGTTACCTATTTGTTGCACCTAGGAGAAGCCAAAAATATCTTTTCAGGTGGATTTCCACATTCCAGAGCTGACTGACATTTATATGCGATACTATCCAAAAGCAAAACCATACTTGCTGCCCTCCGTGTGGATCTCCAGGCTGAGACTTCAACACATCACAAGAGGAACCCACAAGAAAGAATCGCTGGAGGATTAGCTTTTGAGGAAGCAAATTTTGAAGAAGTGCAACATCGACATCTTCCATTTGAAAACCATAAGATTGTCTCACTGAGTTCAACAGGTCTTTTTACATGCACAAGCTACATTTTTTCCAGTGACCCAATGAGCTGTAACTGCTGGGGAGGTATTTGTCAGTCCCATCCACGCTTCTGTGTGAAGACAGCTCTACCACAAACAAACGAACCGATTTCCACATGCGTCATTGAGATTAGAAAGTCTTGCAGCACCGAAAGTTTAAGCAATCACTTTCCCCAGGAATTGGTCATGTAACCCAATGGTCTGCTGCTCTGCCCCAGCTTGGCGCCTCTTCATTGCTAGTTGGGCAAATGTGCCTGACTTGATTATTGAAAATCTCCTATATGTTTTGAATGCATTTGACTTGTTTCATTGAGCAAAGAAAACTTAGCTTTAGCTAAGTTTAGGACTGCATGGTTGTCCTGAGAGATGATTAACAAGGGTAATTTGCATGAGATATTGGAGAGATCCTGCAATAAGAAAATACTGCAGCAATACACCCCTCAGAGAGACAAATGAAGCCAATCAGATGAGCATTAAAAAGCTGAAAGTGATCCTTGCAACATTTATTTAAAAATCAACAACCAAACTGACCGGAAAGTTGAGATACCTCACTGAAGTATACCCTACCTTTGCTAAATTGCTCCTGCCAGAGGATTTTTAACTTTAAATTTCCTAAGCATTTCCACTGACGAGGAGCAGCAAATATGAGCTATTTACCAGAAGCCACCTAAGGAAAACTGTACTTCCCAAATCTTTCTTAAAAATGTTCAGTCCTATCTAAAATGACAGCAAACATTGTACAGCAGTAATGTTTAGTACAGGGCCAGATCAGAAGAACGAGGCCAATTTGTACCAGATGAAGAGCCAACTCACAGAGGTAGCCTGCTGGTACAGGGCTGCGTCTCTGGCTGCACAGACTTCAAAGCTCCCACTCCAGCCCCCTAGGAGCTTCGCTGATAAAGGGATTTGGGAGCTTCTTTGGACCACTGGTGGCTCAGTGGCAGAAATTTCTCCAGCTGTATGAAATGGATGGAGTTTTTAATTCTCAGACTCCCTAGTCACTCCTTTGGCAATAGAGGCAAGTTGCGCAGAGGTAACTGAGCAGTTTCTGAAGGACATTATGGATCATGTAGCAGGAGGTTGCTCTCCATGTCTGAAGCGGTCCCGTTCACTCCTATCCTCCTATGTTTTCCAGCCTTGCTATATAAGTATGTCCAGTTATGCCACTCGACATTAAAATAGCTGCCAAGTGAGTCTGCTTCTAAGGCAGGATGACTCTAGTGGGAGAGCAAACTAGTACATTTCCCAGACCTTCTCCCTCTCCTCCTTGCTAGGCAATGCACCCATAATGCAAATGGTTTACTCTAGACCAAAGGGCAATATTTTGTGAAGCTTCTTGTTCAAGTCCTGGTAACATATAACTCGCAAGCATGCACTTTGACCCTCCCTGAGCTTGGAACATTCCTCTCTGGCAACTGAGAGTAGTTTTCCATCCTGATGATGACTTAATTATATAAATAAATCTTTGAGGCTGATATAGTTGCCTCTAAGTTTCATTCCTTGGCTGAACGCCCCTTCTTCTCCAAAGTACTGTCAAGTATGGCTAGGACAGCATGGGAAAAAGAAGATTCTGGTCCCCACTACTGTTCTTGTCATACTGTGCTAGTGGAAAACAGAGGCCTTAGTTTGGAGCTATAACTGGAGGAAAAAGGACTAGAATAGGACTAGGACTACCCAGAGGCAGGATCAGTGTGAAAATTCTCTTTAAAGCAAAGTGAAGGAAAGAGTTGAAAATACGCTCCTTTCATAAAAGACTCCAAATCTTTGTAATGTTAGTGGGAAGTAGCTGCATGCTTCAAAGGGGAGCAAACATACTCAGTTCAGTTCTTAGACAACAGTGTTCCAAAGGGGAAACAACAATAACTATTTATTTTATACACATTGGTGCAATACAGAGTGTAATACCGCATGTCATCTCTTATGTGCCATGAAAAGACACTACCACCATAAACACCTGAGTGGAAATGATCCCCTGCAATCCTACATCATCTCTGTTGTATACAGGCTTTTCCTTGGCTGTTTATTTGCTCAGATTATATGCCCTTGAGCAGCAAGTCAGAAATCTGAACACTGATTAAACCTCACAGCTGACCTAACCTATTGGGAAGAAATGTTCATGTATTAAGCAGAATGAATTCTGCCCAGTTATAACTGTGAAACCCAAATACTATTCAAAATAGGCCAAACACAGAAACCCAGATCCAAACTATTTGCTCTCTCAGGATGTCTAAGTCTAGATCCAAATTTTGTTACATAACAGCAACAGTAATAGCGCTGCTTCAACGTGACTGAGAGCCACTTCTTTGGGGACAAAAAGATGTAATGCGATTTAAGATAAAATGGGGCTTATTTAATACTAATATACATATAATTATTCCACTGGTTTGAGGTTGGTTTTGTTTGGGGTTTTTTGGGTTTTGTTTTGTTTAAGAGCTGAGTCTGAAAAGGCAAAAACAAGCTTTTCTGCTGCATGTCAACTGTGAGACCAAGCATTCCTTATTGGTTATTTATGAAAGACTTTCCTGGCTGACTCTTAGAGACCTCCTTATCAGTTTAATCATAATTAGTTTATTATTGCTCACTGTAAAGTCTAGAAAATCAAACTCCAAGTACAACATGATTTAAAGAGCTTGTTTTATAATTCTGCTCTCAGCGTCCTCTCACTGTGTTTTCAGATGGCAGGAAAAACTTCCTGGAACTCAACAATGTTCAGAAAATTGTTTTGATTAGTAAAACTGTTATCCAGTCCTCTTGCTTGATCCCCAGTTGATTGACTTAGAGATAAAGTTTAAGTCCTGAAATGCTCAGCAACTACAAGGTGTATAATACAACCACCCCCAGAGGATTCAAGCATTTTACAAACCATTTCCAAATGCTGCTCCACAGTTAACCCTGCTTAAAATGCAAGCCACTCCAACAGGTGGAAGCAGTTTTCTACTGCGTATCTCCTCTGTCAAGTTGAGCAGGGAATCATTTGAATCACAAGCACCACAAAGTACAGTAAATGTCACTGCTTAGAGTTCAAAACACTGAACCGAGCTGGTGTTTTTCACCGCGGTACTGGCCAGAAGGTAGTGGAATATGCTACAGGAAGAAAATAACATTTAACCTGATGCACCACTGTTCCCTTACCCAGTGAGTCCAGGGGACAGAAAAGCATGTATTTGCCTTTTTGGCCTTCTACTCTTCTCTCATTAAATGCGCCAGATTAATCTACCCCAGTATAAGGATAGTTCGGAACAGCTTTTGGTGAATTCACCAAGTTTTGCCACCACTATTTTTAGTGGGTGGCAATCAGGGGCATGGCTTACCACACATACCAAGAGCTGCAATGGATATGCCCTGGGATGTTCCTGCACCTCAGCAGTTTGCAGAAGATATGCAGCAGCTCAATGACTCAAGCCCACTTTTACTTGAAATAAATGAACCCGCTATTCCAATATTTCATGGCACAGGTATAATGGAATTCCAGCCTTAGTTTGAACCACAGGCAGACACAGGGTTAAAGTTGTCACTAAATGTTATTTTAACATGGATTCTGTGTAGAAATTTTGATGGTAAAGTAAGAAACTCTGTAACTTACAAAAACTATGAAAATAATATGGAGTTATCAAATGTAACCATTTATGGCAGGAAATATCTCCTCTGATATATCTTCTGTATTTCCAGCAGCAGCGTACATACATATTAAAAAGGAATTTGCCTGAAAGTGTGTGATTAGATAACCCATCTCATATTTAATGTTAATTTATGAGCATTAGGCAAGTTCTTATGAAGCCTTTTTAAACCAATTCATTGCCACAGAGCTGATCATTTATATCAGTCCTTGTACTCAGGTAGTAAAATTCCATAATTCACTTCACTTCACTAGATAACTCTCTTAGCAGAAGGCTTCACTAGCGCTCAATATATTATCATCAATACTAAGGAATACTATTATTTCTCACTAACGGCATTATTCATGATGAATGAAGATGCCCTGTATCTGCTACTGGTACCTTTGATGCTAAATAATCCTATTCCCTCTGAACATAGAGGCACGGGCTGCTCAGAGGAACGTGTAGATTCAGCAGTTCTGTGCTTTAGTCTCAGCTCTGCCACTCACTCCCCTTCGAGGCTCGGGCAAATCTTTTAAAACTCCTAATATTGTGGTAGCCACTCAGTGACAAAGTAAAGCTTGACTTTGTTGCACCAAGAGCATCCACCACTTTGTCCTGTTCACTATCAAAGCCCTTTCGGCAGTGACTGGGGAATGAGTCAACGTGAAGACATGCAAGACACTTGCACCTAGGAAGTTATGGGAATCCAAGACACACGGAACTGGAGCTATTGACACAGAGATTGCATTGGAAGAATTAGAGAGAGATAGATAAAACCTTGCAGCCTAGGTATCCGTATACAGCTACAAAAAGAGCACAAAGTCAACCACAGCCTTATCCTGCCCTTGCTTTCGAGTGGTATCTCCAGCCAACTTGTTCACGAGTCCGAGTGGGAAGTATGATTCATTTCATAAATTATTTCAAAGTTTCTAAAATATTGGAGATTGTGAAAGGGCAAAGTATTCTTAGCATTACAAGAGGGTCTGAAATACAAATTTGGATTCTGGCTTTGATTTCTTTGCCAAAGCTGGGGTCTGAACATTCGGTTCAGTTTAGTCTGCAGATAGGGACTCAGTCTGACATTTAGATCTGTTTTCTGGTTTCCAACTCCATTCAAAGTCTTAGTCTCTTTAATATTTATTGCAAAAGTTCACATTCGCTTCACCCAACGGCCCTGCAATGCTGCTGTAGCACTGTGGCCAGCTGGCATTCCAGTCCCACAGTCACATCTGTGCTTTCTCCACATGTCCCCACTGTTGGCTTGAAGAGCTAGACTGAACCCAGAAACTTCAAGGAACAAAGACGAGAAAGAGACCAGAGTACAAACATTGATGTGGGGTTCAAAATGGCATTTGGTAAAAGAACAGCTAGCAACACTGGTACTAGGAATATACTACAGGCTCATGAAGCCACACATCACTTGATAAATAAATACGTAATAAATAAAGCGTGCTTCATATATACTTGCCATGAACTAATCTATATTGCAGAATAGTCCATTAGGTGGGATACATCTAATCTAACATTAGCAGTCTCTTGGGAAGCATCTGTCTTCCTGGAGCAGGAAAGAAACAGGAAATGCCCATTCCCTTTCCGGTATTGTGCAGAGCTTGATTCAGATGAGGCATCAATTAGCATTTCTTTTGATGAGTATTTGACAAACTATTATTTAAACTATTTCCATTGCCAGGTCTTTGGGAAAATTACACTCGGTGCCAAACAGTCTGTTAAAATCTTGCCTAACAAGTCTGCACGTTCCACACTTGAGAATTTAAGCAGATGCTTTATACGGCTAAGAGAAAGAGCTCCCTCCCAGCGTCCACGGTGGAATTTCAGGTTGCTTTAATGGTGTCCAAATTCCTTCCCACCAGACACATTTCCTACCAAATCATGAATAAAATACATCTTCTGCTCAGGCATTAAAACACAGAGGAGAAAACACATCAGCTGTGATGTCTTAATGAGGAAGGCTGAGAGAGAGAAAAGGTATGAATTAAGATCCACAAATATAAAAGCAATGCTGCTTTTTGTGGCATGTGTCTTGTGTACGTACATCTCATAATGTCAGCTAACGTACAGTAGTAAAGTTTGAAGATGTAAATATTCTATTATTCAAGGGATATTGAAGACTGAATGAAAATAATGCTAAATACAGTATTATAGTTGTCTAGTACCTAAGGCATTAGAAAAAGGGCAAAGATGTAAGGCCTGATACTGGTGAAGACAAGGATTACAAAGTGAGTTCAGAGCATTCAAAGGTGGGTAAATTATTTTTGAGAAAATCTGTTACCCAAATCCCAGAATTCCCAATGACTATGGACAATCTCTAAAGCTCTCTAGTCACCAAATAACTGAAATGCGATAGGAACTTCTATTTCATGAGACTTCTGCCATTTGGGGCTGCAATCTTACAGGAATAGGTTTTGTGAGATACCATGCAAAGGAAGACCAGGGAAGAGAGGTCCTCTCTTTTTGAACTGAAACAAAAGATGAAAGCCTGGGACAAATTCCACTGAGGGACTGAACTTTCACTACCTTCTTGTTACATTCAGAAGGCTGTTTCATTTCTGAAAGAGAATAAAAGAAAGCAAAACAAAATAAACCAAAATAAAGTAAAATAATGCTTGCTGATTACTAAGAACCTTGTAACTGAGGACAGAGGACTATAGGTGTTAAGATTTACATGGTACATTCCAAGTCTTGATCTGTGATTTTTTTAAAAAGTAAAATAGTATTTTATTCAAAATTACATGTAAGTTGAGAGATCTGTTCCCTCTGCAATGTCTTCCAATAACTTCAGGTAGTTTTAAGGGGGACTGTGATGGCTGTGAGTTCCCAAGTTAGGGCAAGAGCCTCAGAGCATATAAAATAGCTTCCACACTATCCGAGCTCCTCGGACCAATGTGTCAGAGATGGCTACAACATTGTCCTTCTCTACCAAGTCTCAAATTGGAACAGCAGTCATCTGTTCCTCTTCGTATCACTTTTTGCTTATGCCAGAAGGGAAATTAAACAAAAAGCATAAATAACTTAGAATGAACAGAGCCAGACACATTTTAGACCCTTCAGACAGTGTGCCTCACTGTATCTCTCTACAGGCATTCAGAGATGAGGAAATCATTATTATCAAGTTAGAAGTTTGCTTGAATAGTTATTTGAACTAGCCAACCCTGTAAACTCCACTATTTTGCAAAGCTAGATAGTTTTGTGATTCCACCCAACACCACTGGAAGAAATCTCTTCCTTTCTTCACTCCATCCCTTGTGCTAAGGCAGTGAGCATGTCAATGAACTGGGAATTCAGACACGTGGGTTACATTACTGTGTTTAGCACTAAGTGATATTGTGACTTGGTAAAAGTCACTTCACCCCTCTGTTCCAGTTTTCCCATCTGCAGACAGGTATCAACACCTACATATTGTCTTTGGCCTGGGGAACCGGTGCTGTGGTCTCAAGGAGGTGTCAGGAAGGCACCTCCCTGCCCAATGTCAACTTTGAGAAGGAAAAATCTCTCTTCCCCTATTCCTTTTTACCATACTGCCTTAACTTCAAGGGCAGATTCTTCAAGGGTCTCCTGAAAACTTGGATATTTTTGTGGTAGGACAGAAAGAGAAGAGGAAAATCCTCCTGAGCTCCTCATTCTGGTATCTCATATCAATAAACCTCGCCAAAAACCTTAACTCCTGTGAGCTCAACCATTCATCTCTCATCAGGTTGTACCCGAACAGCCTGTAACAGGTCTTGAATATTTCACCTCAGAAGAAAGGAGTAGAGCAGTTTTAGATCAGAAAAAAAATCTTTTTTTCAGAAAGTTTTTTAATATTTTGAGAGTTTTTAACTTTATACTGAACACATTCTACAGATCAATGTCATGTGTTTGTGTAAGACTGGATACGAAAGGTTGCTCTGATTTTCATTTTTACACCAAGTAGCAGCTCTGGATACTTCCTGCACTAATCAAGCCAATTACCAAATAGGTACCATCCAATGTCATCAATGAAAAGGTTAACTGTTTCCTTTTGCTACGATAATGATAGTGACATCTAAAACAGAGCAGTTTGAGAACCACTGGTAAAGGATGAAGCTTATGGTAAGCGTATTGAGGTACTGCTAGCCCAGATTCCCTGGACAAATTAACACTGGTTTCCAGCTTTGCTAATGAACGGCTGCTACACTTTGCAGCTGGAGGTTTCTGCTGCAACAAATTTGGAAAGAAATTCTGAGGTAGAAAACGAAGAGAAGGGACAGGCACTGAGACTGAGAAAGCCTAGTTATTGCAAGAGACCATCATTTGGACGTTTCCTTTAAGAGTGAATTATATATGATAATGGCTTCATTGTCATCAAATAGAATACAATTAATTTTATTTTTTAGTATGTTATCAGCAAGCAAACCACCAGTATTAGCTAGATACCATCTGGGAGTGACAGTTTCCTTATTACAAAATATGTAAAAATATGGACTCCCTTAAGGAATCTGTTGCACTACATCTGCTCCGATTTTTGTTATATGCTAATGGATTTTAACCCAGCATATGAAGCATGTAAAAAAATAACAGAAAATTTTCAACTAAATTACTTGTTTCACATTTAAAGTGTCACAAAGACAGAGACAGCCACATATGCAGCCTTAGCTACAGGGGACTGGGAAGAAACAAAGAAGTACGGAAGAGGCATTTCTTACCTGCTGTTTTGCTATCCAAGCCTCTCTCTCAAGAGGGATTCTAGCTGCCCACATAATTAAGGCCACTTGATATGGGAAGGAAGTATTGGGACTATACACAGCTAAATCTCCAATAAGCTGAGGTGATAACAAAAGATTGTGACTGCTGAAGCACAATTATCTTCCTTATTTCCCTCTGTTCATAATATTTTAAACAATCACAATGATTAAAATGGGCTATTACAATTAAGACACTATTCTCCAGAGGAGAGGGTTGGGTTTTCATGGTCTTCACACATTTCCTTAACTTCCCTTGCAACGATCAGATCTTGGGAATCAACTGGACCGACAGACTATTCAGGTAACAAGGAGCTCTCTAGATTAGACTGAGAATATGGCAGACTAAAAACCCTTTCTGCTGAAATATTGGTGTCATCATTTTTGAGAGAATGACCCATTACCAGTGCTGGAAATAAATGACTGTGCTGCAAACACGGGGCAGAGGAGGGCTGCTTTTTTCCTGCTTTTCTTTCCCCCCCCGCCCCGTACAATTATGTAGCACTGTAGCTTTAGGCTAACAGAATTCTTGCACTTGTAAAGCAGTTTGGTATGAATTGCTTTTCCATGGATCTGTGTCCCCAGGCCCCGCAATGTGAAATACACCAGGCATTACTTTTTCATTAGCATCAACACGGGACGTTTCTATGTATTAAGCACTAAAAAATATTTCATGATCTGTTTACACTTCATATATATATTAATTAGAGTCGGGAAGTTTTTGACTGCACGTAAGCTTTTTGCTAAGTTTTCTTTAAATAAAAGTAATGCACTGCCAGCTGTGGAGTCCCAGAGATTTTCCAGACAATTTGGAAAGACTATCTTTTCTCTTGCTTGTGTCTATATATAAACACGCATATATAAATATACACAGACATATATGGCCACACGCATATATATGCTCGCACATACAAGATATTATTATTTACAGGTGTAAAGATGTAATTCACAATGAAGCTTTAAATTCAATATTTTCTAGAAAGAAATATTGCGTGCTTGTACTCTAAATGTGTACAACCTAAATTAACGTTTGTCGGAGGCAAAAGTACCTTACACCTTTAAAAATCAGTACTTACATGCTTTATACGAGCTCTCCTGTGTGATAAATTGAAAGAGCTTTAGAAATATAAATTAATTATGTTTCACAACACATGGGCAAGCTAGTTAGGTGTTCTTATACCCACTAAGAAACCCAAAGGGTAGATTTGGGTGTAAAGAAGCTGAGTGAGTGACAGAACTAGGAAAAAACTCAGGTGTCCCCAAGGTCTGTCTCCCCTTTTCTAACAACCAGATCACATTGCTTCCAGAGAAAGAAAGAATTCCCTAATCAAGAGAGATGTATAAATCAAAACAGAATACTCCCTCTTTTATCCTTGGTGGCCCAAGTTCCAGATTTGCGATTTCTAAAATTTCTATTCTGCTACTCAGGGAAATACACAGATGAAAAACGCTATCGCCAGGTCAGAAGATTATGATAATACCACTAATTATGCTTTTTAAAATGGAAGAAAAAAATGGAAAAAAAGAAAAATGGGAAAGATATTTCTGGACAATTTAAAGAATAAAACTAAACTGAAATTCATTCCAAGATTTAATATTGCAAGTTGCATTTTGGTGCTTCCTATTGTTACATGACTTAGTACCTGCTGATTCCAGTCTTACTCAAGCAGGTTAGACAGTTCGACCTAAATAAATCAACAAGTTTAGACACATGAGTGTCATAACAGGAAGCGATGGTTTATGGTAGATGTTTCTGGCTAGACATTACAGCTTGCCCCTCCTCGCCAAACGGGTGACTGCCGTCTCCCCGCAGAGAAAGTACAGCTGGTATGACGACAAGGGATGGATTTCTGCTGGGCCTGGGGTGGGGGGACGGCATCTGAGAGCAACAGTGGGATTTACTGCCCTATCTGGCAGGGAACACATGGCTTCGCATGGCCAACCCAAAGAAGGAGCCTCAAGCCCCTGCTTTTGAAGAGGGACGGGGGAAAAAGAAAGTAACTTGCCCTGTAAATGGTATAATGAAAACAACCCTTCAGCACCTCGCTCCCCTGTGCATTCGGAGGGGAACAGACCCCTGTAGCATTCATTTCCATTTACATGGAAACACTTTATAGTAAGTGGCAAAGCCTTATTGCCTCCCTTGATAATCACTGCAATAACAAATACTTGTGCTACATTTCACTGCGTTTGCAGTGCACCAAGGCTATCTCAGCAAGCTGCAGATGTACTTCAGCGGGCTTGGGCAAGCGCTCTGATCATAGCGATTGCTTTCTTTCTAGAGACTGACTCACCCAAGAAAAGCCCGCCTTCGGTGTTTTATTTTGTTTCCTAATGTTTTGGACAAGTTGCCCAGGGAAGCCAAAAATAAAACTCCCACTGCCTTTAAGAGGAAGTAAGTCCTGATGAAGACCAGCAGGCTCTTGTCCACACATCCCAACCCTGACGCTTTAGCACTTCGATTTATTCAAGATGGGCTCTCAGAAAGCATAGCTCCGTGCAACTTCAGCAGCCCTTTTTAGACACATTTTCTGATTCTGCACCAGTGTCACCCTTGATTTCTGTGTTGACACGGTCAAGAATACCAAGGTTTTCTGAATCAATAGTTGGTAGCATTGACTTTGTGGTCTGTTGATTTTGGATTTGAGCAGTAATGGCTGAGTACTGGATGGGAAAATTAGAGTTCACCCTCTCAAAGAGCTGAGGATTCTCCAATGGCCTAGTCAGGTATGTGTTAGAAAAGGCCAAGGGGGATTTTATAATGGATCTCAATGAAGTCAGAGCCAGACTATCATTCCAGTATATTTCTAACAAGATGTACAGGAACAGATTTAAGTGGTACTTAGTGTTTCTCCACCTACAGTACTTGCTGTCATGAAGTGCTAAATAAAAACGACTTACAACCTAGCTTTGAACTTTGTGAGCCAGCACAACTGAGTAGGGCTTGCTGAAGGCCCCACAGTTCAGGTTCATGGAGACATAATTAAAATGCACACGATAGATGCTCAGTGAACTCTAGCTTTTAATATTTCACAAACAACCTGGATGCCTTTTCTCCTGACCTCGAACAAAGATTTTTTTTCCTCCTGATACTCAATCCACTTGTATTTAAGATTAATGGCTAGCCATTTGGTTAAGGGCAGTTCTGCCATTGTAACTTTTTTAAGCAGTGGCGTGCTATTTTCCCAGCCATATTTCCTCCCTAGTAGTGATAACTAAATGAGAGATAACCATACACCAACAAATGAGAAACGTCTTGGCCAACTGATGTCCAAAAATGAGAAAATGAGAGAGGATAGTATCAATCCAGTCACTGCCCCCAAACTCCCGAAGTACCCGTATTTGCTGCACTTCCTACTCAAAACAGAAGTCTCTTCATACACAATTACATGGGGTAGCTCAATTCTGGGCACTAATAATTCCTGTGAGTTATTTTTCCAGTAACCCCAGGAAGGGGCTATGGCAGCCAGTAATGTGTGTGGGGGGAAATTTGGGATCTAAATATGACTAGTACTGCTGGATCAAGTAGAAACAGGTTCAGCATTACAGCCTAGGGAACATAAGAGGGCCTGAGATGCTCTTTAACAAGGAGATCTGGAATGCCCAGTTGGGAGCAGAGCAGCACATTTCCCATGCTGTTTGGCACTTGGGTAGACATGGTACTTGAGCTAGCCATTAACTTAGCTTATACTTTTACTCCCAACGTCAAAAATTCCTTTGTGGAGAAAAGAGTAAAGTTTTTGCATTGGCTTCTTTCCACGTCTCACACTGTACTGGAGACTTTCCGTTTCTTTCTTTTCATGCAAATTTCACGTATCACTGAACCAACAGTGAGTATTCAGTGTAGTATAGTACTCTGTGAGTAGCCAAAAATGGTTAATGAAGCCCGTGTTTATTATACAAGTTATCTAAAAAAATTGGATGTCTGTGAATCCCAGGCTCCCAAACCAACTTATGTATTCTCTCTTTTCTCTTCTTGGTATTCATACACTTAATACCTAATCATCGCATCACTCACAATAGATGAGAACACTGCAATTCGAACCTGGCATTGACCTCCAAGTGTTTTTAAGGAGACACTAGTGAAGGAACTACTCGAAAGGCAGACCACAGCAGAGGAAGAGCGAGAGGTCTGTTTCATGTCAATGTTTCAAATTACCCCAAGGAAAGGAACGCACGTTTTCGCTTCTGGGAAGCTGGCTTTGGCAAGTGGGCAAAACAGTGCAAGAGATCTTATATGATGTCAATACCAGATCAAAGAGGCTCATCAAGTCAGCTAGTGAGTGAGCTGGGAGCCCTGGGAATTGCTGCTGGATTCCCTCTTGCTTTGGTGATTTGCAAATTTCTTAAACTTAGCAATACAACCAAGGGCTGCTCTTTTCCTTGTCCTTGCAAATTAGCAGATTGTTATTGAAGATATTATTTTAGATTTTGCCTATCTTTGATTGCTTTAAGCACTCAGCTTTCAGAGCACATTAGCAGCCCCCCATGGCCTTACTTTCTACCTGTAGCCCCTGTAGGTCAGGGACTTTGTTTTCTCCTTCTGCTCCCTCCCTAAAGTTTAAGAACTGATTATTAAGAACTATCACAATTGATTCAAAGATTTAACACACAAACTTCAGCAACAGCAAATGACTGGCAAGTTGGGCTTTAGAAATGCTAAGCCACTTTTCTTTGCTTTTGAGAAAAGTGGTTGGAAAAAGCAACTGAAAGACCCATGTCAGTAATGTATTTAAGAACTCAGCAACCAACAGTTGAAGTTTTATATTTTAACAACTGAAATTCTCATGTCATTGTTATTTGAGACATAAAAGCAAATCATATTTTAAATGGGGGTAAATTAATTTTTAAGACATACTGTCACAGAAACTGCTTTACACAAAAAGCTTCACTATAAGCTTGTTTTTGTTTGTTCAAAAACAGACATATCTGGATGTCTCGATATTTAAAAGCCATGGGGATATGATCTCATTTTGCTGTAGATATATGGCAGCAGATTTATGCAGGATAATTCAAAACAAGTGTTCTCAAACTCTCTCCTGGCTGTGGATCACAGCTTCAGAGATTCTGAATGGATCGCTAATTGGTGCCTGACAGGCAATCACGTACAGCAGCCACTCCACAACTCCCCACTTAGAGAAAAATAGGTAAGTGTACTGTGTATACACAGTTCCCTTATAGTACAATTACAAATAAGAGAAGGAAAACAAGTTGTGCTCAGAAGGAGCACTCAGGACCACTAGAAAGTGCCAAAAGTACAGAGTGAGAGCCACTGAATACAGAATATTCATCTTAAAATGTCAAATTGATACAGGCTTAGAGTGACAATATCTGAGGGGGAGGCTTAGGGGTCGAGGAAGTGTTTGTTCAGCTATCGAGGGCTCTAATGTCCAACAAACTCTTTCCAGTCATTTCAACAGCCTCTGTGTAGGCTCTAAAGTGACCCTCTATCTATATGATTCTCCATCTATATACTGGTGCAGGACACCTTCCCCATTGCCCACTGTTCCTGCATTACTACCTGTGTTTGGAAATTACAGCAGTAGGACTGCACCCTCTCTGTGGGAGAGCAACCCAGACAAATGTGACACATTGTCAGTGAGCAGATCTAGCGATCTGACACCTATGGCAGTGATGGCAGGCACAAATCTCTGCTCCCACTCCAGGATCTCAGAGAAACAACAGGCGTAGGTGGCTTACAAGCCATGGATGTTCCCAGCCTTTTGCTCTCCTCCCTTCCAACCCTTCCTTCTTCCGTTCCTGCCTGCTCTTTGTTTCTCGCATTCCCACTCTGCACTTCTCCAAGTCTCACTCCAGGTCCGGTCTCCTGGGTCTGCTTCTGAGTGGTCACCCCGTCCCCACACGTGAACCTGCTTTCCCTCCCATTTTCCTACTAAATTCCAGTTTCTGTTTCCATCCTTGCCTTATCTGCTGCCCCAATGATTAAAGGTTAGCAAAGGTGACACAACAGAAAAGAGTGCTGCAATAGAAAATGACAGGTGACCTTTCACAATGTTTCCCGCCTGCCTGTTGCGTATTTGATACTAATGAAGCTTTGCCAAAAATAAAACAGATGAAACAATACGGCTAGTTTGTTTAAACATTTAGTAATCCCATAGATATCCATACAGCTACCCATACTAATGTAAATCCCCAGTAGCTTCTCCAGGTTGAGTGAAATTATTCTGTGTTTATAGGCAGTAAAAACAACACGAGAGTCCTGCAGAGTAATCTGAGCTTACAAAACAAACAGGAGTCTGGGCGCTCTGAGGGTTCTACACTCAAACAATTGGGACCCTCCAGTGATTGCAAAATTTGGAGGTAAGCCAAGCTTGCCATTTATTTTTTGGTTTGTTTGTTTGTTTGTTTTCAAGCACAGGTGTTGGGTTTTTTCTTTTCTGTTTTTTTTTCTTTCTTTTTTTTTTTTCCCCCAGCAGAGCAGTACACTATTCCTTTAAAAGCCTGTGTTATTTTAGTGCAAAAGGGTCTCTCTCCTCCACTCTGCCTCTCAGCCTTGAGGTTCACATTGTACTGATAGCACTAATCTCTGAAGAACCTTTTCAGGATCAATGATTATAGTACTGCTAGCTCCTTGTTTTGCAGACTTTTAAAAATAAAATAAAATAAAAAAATACCCAGCACAATCAGGACACATTCCTTTTCATCTCCGTCTTTCTCATAATTTCCCATGGCAGAGTTCATGTCAAAAATGCCTGGTTTCCACCCTCCGCCCAATTGTAAGCTCTTCAAAGGGAGAGAATAAAAGTTGGAGCCTGAATCCCAGAGCAAATGCTCCTGCAGCCATGCTCAAGCCAGCTTTTGAAGTCTTTCGGCTCACCTCTTGATGCCAGGCAGGCCCCTATTATTACCAATGTTGTTAGCCATTTCAGCTCCATTTCCAGGCCTACATGGACAAGAGAGCAAGGGAGGCCCTTTCATGTCAGGCTTTGCAAAGCTGCTTCAGTGTTTGAAGGATGAAAGTCGCTCTTGTTTGTTCTTGCTGCGGTGCACAACATTTGGCTTAAAAAATAGAGGATGTTGCCTTTCTTGAAGTGGACCGTGTATTGCTGGACACAATCAACACTAATGGCAGTTCTGCAGTCAGGGTTTTCAGGGATTTTATTTTTTTTCCTTGAAGAATGTAAATAGCCAAGTGTAAGGCAGCAAGATCTTTTTTAATTTAGAAAAGAAAAATACATTTGTGCAGATATCAAGGGAGAGGAAGAGAGGGGGAACAGCCATTTCCTTGTCATACAAGAACAGATGAGAGATTATTTTAATGAGATCCAAGTAATGAGAGCCCTTAATTCAGGGATACTGAGAGGAAAAGTTTTTCCCCTGTCCTAGAAGCAGCCAAAACAAAGCTGACTTATCCCAGACACAGAAGTGGTCTGCAAATCCCACAGAGAGCCTCTGCCGGGCTTCGGCGCACAACCTGGGCTTGGTAACAATCCCTCTTCCTACCTTCCAAGGGGAGGTCGGAGGGGGAGGATTAAAACTTCCTTTCTTTGACGTTGTATCGACAGGTAGAGTTTTTCATCACGCTATCCTCTTTTCCAGGCTCATTATGTCCTCTCTCAGGCCATGAGTTTCTACCCACGCTTGTGCTTTGAAGGCAGCAAGGGAGGGACGGATAAGGAAAAGGAGAAGGAAAAAGAAACCCCCTGAAGCTGAAAGTCCTTTTCCAGGGAATGAAACCCTGAAATTCCGTGGCTGACACCATCCTCCAGCAAAATTGCAGCAATGAGGTTGCCAAGATAAGAGAACCCCAAGCAAGCAAGCAACTAAATAATAAGTACATGGAGAAAGGAAGTTTTTGTTTTGATTTCTTGTTAGTCATGATATTTAGCCTTTTATCGCAGTGAAGTTCCCATCCACCCCCTTGAAATCCGGTGCTATATATTCTTCACTAGTAACAACAACAATGCTCAGAAGTCTGAGAGCAGGGAACGGGCGGTCAAATGTACTTCTTGGTCCAGCTGTGTTTAGTTTTCAGATGCCCATGTGTTCCTTGTTAGGCTGTCTTCCAGTCCTCCTCTGCCTTCTTTTCTATTCTTCACAGTCCAAAACTATGAACCAATTACAGACCACAGAGTCAGCTATTTACCCCCTCCTGCCTTTACACAGCTATTTCCTGCCTGCTATCAGCAAAGTTAGACAAAGATGACAACAAGCCCAAGGTTTTTACCATAAGTTGAACCAGAAGTGGGGACCTGAAAACACCCTAAAGCTGTTATACTTTATGTAGGGGAAAATTTGAAAAGGATTATCTGAGGAAAGCAATCAGCTCCAGACTGAAATCTATCTCACTGGTGTTTATATGATAAAATAATTGCCATTTAGGCCTCTATCACACTTGGAATATGAATCATATGTCTGGAGGGCTCTCCTGCAGAGGTTCGGGGGCAGAGCTTCCTTCTGCACCGTAGTAGCCTCTCTGGAGGTGCACATGGGTCTCCGGGCCAAAGAAAACAGTTGTGATTACAGAGTGATAGAGGCAGCCACATGCTGATTCAAAGACCTATAATCTTCTCCCCTTCCACCCTCCCCCTCCCAAAAGCAACAAGTCTGTAAAACTCATTCACTTGCCAGAGGCTGTTTATTCTGTTTAATGGCCACCTATCACCCCTTCACTCATTCTTTTTAGATTTACTAGACAAGCACAAAGCAAATTAGTGCAAAATGCTTTCAGTCAAGTGTCAGGTGGAATCAGACTTGATGAATACTATACTGCTGGGCTTTATAACTGTAGGAACACATATACTGACAACATTGTCTCCTTCAATTAAAGCTATGCTGCCTGTTTTCTGAATCCCTCATAGAATCCTCCTCCCCCCATAAAAGTCAAATCTATAACTTTTTAATATCTTATTTTAATAAAGACATTTTGACACGCACCGTGATGGCGCAAATGGAGAAATCTCAATGCTAGAATTTTTATGATGTGTTTCAAAAACGTATTCTTCAAAGGAAAAATTCCAGTGACACACTGATCTGCAGCAAAGTGTGAATATGTTGGAAAATAGCCCCATGTCTGAACCTTGTAATGTAATATTTATAGTATAAATCTTGCTAACTTACCATAGAAATTAGTCTCCATTGTTGCTCATCCATAAATACACAAGGCCAAAGGGGTGGGGATAAGGGTGGAGAGGGGGCCTGGTTTCTTCTTGACAAGGCAGGGCAGAGGTGTACTCTCCCCCTTAAAGCTAATGCGTGGAGCAGTCCACATGCATCAGGGGAGAGCGTAACCCCAAGGGAAGCGCATGGGTTTCTAGCAGCGTGACTCCCATTAAAGTCAATAGGAGCCATGTGGCTGAAACCCACACACAGATCTCAGAAAATTCACCCCCTGAGCCAAAAACATTCCTCTGAAGATGGATTGTGTCTGATGGGCACAGCTCAGAGTAATGAGCTGATGATGCCGTGCTGCCCCAGGGATGCAGTCTAATGCAGCTTGTTTTTGCGGGGACGCTCAGCTTGTGTAGCAGACCAGCACAGAGCACAGGACATCCCAGACCATTCAGACATGCTCAGAAAGGCTTGCTTTTGGTTTTCCCTGAGCTCAGGGACTGTGATTAAAGCTGGTTCCTCTGAGCACTGGGACATCAGCCACTGTAATTACAGTGAGCTTGCAACAGCATCCAGGACAGCTACACCAGAAACAGGCAGAGTGCTGACAACGGCACCGATGGACTGGGATAACTGCTTTGAAGAGGGAGACACTACAAGGTTGCCTGGAAGAAGGATTTCAGTCATATCACTGTGGTCACATAGGGGCCACGATGCTCAGAGCCTGTATGACAGCAATGCACCTCTACCAGTGAAAACAGAGGGCGATGCTGCAGACTGCCATTTAAATACATGTTTTTTTCCAGCACGTAGAGCAAGCTGATGTTAGTCTCATTAAAGGCCATGGTTGTAAGACTTTTCATAGCAACAGTTTTGGAGAAAACAAACATGTAGAGAAGCTATAGAGGAATTACACATGTTTTAAGGCATTCTGATACCATGGTGATAAGAGTGATATAAATAATGTAGCAAGAAGGATGGATGCAATCCTCTATATCGAAACCATCGTAAGTCCCTTTTCAAGGCCTAAAAAGATTAAACAAAGATACTTCAGCCAGATACGTTAAATAATCAAAGCATCATCATTTCTTGATTATATGTTTAAATTCCAGTTAAACCGGCAAAGGACGGTAAAGCTGGAAGGCAGTCTTATAAATAAAAATTATTATCGTTGTCTTTCTTCTTCAGGGCACTGGCTTTCACAGGTAAAGTCTGGTTCTGCACTATATTACAGTGTCTAAAAGCAACCCTAAACAGGGATGAGAGAGATGAATAAGGACCTTTATGCAGGTGTATTCCATGAATGTCTTTTATGGATGCCAAGTTGAGGATAAAATCTAATTTACAACTCTAAATTGGAAACATGCACAGACCCTTTGGAATGCATGTTATTAGTAAGCCAGCTTAGAAGTCTGCATTAACTCATACCCAGTTGCAGTAAGGAGAAGAATATCATAATTATTACTTCTACTGCTGTTTGCTCCATCTGAGAGCAGAAAGTGCCCAAATGAATTCAAGTTTAACTGAAGTGGGCTGACCCATTAATTTTGTTCTCACTCCCCCCACCCCCATAAACTTAGCGATGGGCAAATAGGCAAACTATTTTCCTCCCCTCCACATTTGTACTTTTGAGGTTTAACATATCCTTTTTTTTTGTCTTTTCCAAATCTAGTCTTAGTCCCTTAATATAACTACCCCCATGGTAATAACCCATTCAGAATGAACACGTAAAGTAGGGGAAGAGGACAGAAAAAAGACAATCTTTAAGATATTGCCCAACATAATGCCTCTCTCAGGGTACGAACAGAAAAGTTAAACTTAAGGCATAAGGATGGGGTCAGCTGTAACAGCTCTGTTACGTACAAATGCCCTGAAAATCAGGCATTTTGATACATAAGAAGATGTGTGCTTCATGTAGGAAGGAAAAGGCTATTGTCTCCCCCACCCCTTTTGTTTTTCTAGAGGAAAACACAGACACAGAGGATAATATTCATCAACCACATTTCAGCCATGTCTGTAAGTTTATATATCTGTAAGTATTAATTAGTTATCTAGCCATTAGTCTATAGCCAGTGGAAGGAGACATGGTAAAGGTTTTTTCATGCCATCTTATTTTTGATATCTAAACTAAATATATCACCTTTTAGAGGCTCTACTTCCTCCGTGGTGGGTCCTAAACGACTACCTAAATTACTGTTCCAGATTTAGCAGAGGCACGTTCCTGGACTACCATCCACCCTCGGTGCTGGGCTCCTCCATGGAATTCATTTAACCACAAGGTGGCAAATTCTTTACCAGAAAATGTCATTTTCTTTTCTCAGCAACCTGCCTTAGCAGCACACACATGACAACAAATCCTGCAGCCCAGTTTCAGCAGATATAAATCAGAATAGTTTCATTGACCAGCCTAAGTCTTTTGAGTATTTCAATCTTTTTCTGAGGCTAGTGAAGAATGAGAAAATTTTTGTGAAAATTGGAAAAATGCATCATGGAAAAGTCTACCAAGGAAATCTGCAAAAACAAAACTGTAACATTTACAGCAATTGTCTTCTCTCGACTGTGGTTTCATTTCCTACAGTATCTATCACAGGGTCTTACTAATTCCATAGAGAGGTGAGAACTTGGCATCTAATCCTGCCAGGGAAAAGCAGCCAAGAATTAAAATTTCACCTGCAAATCAAAGGGGCAGAGTCATCATTCCTACTAAATAATTCACCAAGATTTAATACGTTAGCTTTAAAAAACAATTATGGAAACAAAACCTGTTTCAATTTCCTCTTTCATTTTAAGATGTGTCCAATATTAAACTAGGATCAGAGGCTCATATCTGAGGTACTAAAACCAGACTCCTCGTGTGTCACTGCTGTCTCACCTGTGGGGTGCTTTAAGGTTATTAGAAGACTGTTACACTGGGAAAAGTGGAAGAAAGTTTCAGGAAGCGGGTTTTCTGTTTAGTAAAAACGTTTTCCAAAAGTGAAATAAATAGGATAAATAATAAATAAAAATAAAAAGCAATATAGGGCAGTTATTAAAATAAAAACTAAAACATCTAAAAGAATGAGAAATAGAAAGCATTCTGATACCTAATTGTCATGTATGTTTGTGTGCTCTCATTTGGGTGTTGTCTGTGGACTCCAGAAATTATTTAGAAAAACCTTCTTTAATAGTACTCTGCCTTCTTGACTGGATAATGAAAATGCAATGATAAATTTTAATCCTCCAGCCCTTTTTTTCTCGTAACACAAACAGTCTGACAATAGTTCAATTAATAATAAACAAAAGCCCAGAAGCCCAACTTCTCCCACAGAAAGATGTCAGGCAGAGGCTACAGCGATTTACCTCCACATTACTGACAACAGAGATGTTCTGACCAAAAATATTCTCTGGAGATGAGGTTTGAGAACTGGATAAGAAAGAACAATCAGCAAATCTCTTTTTTTTGGAAACCAAATGATGATGATTCAGCATCAGTAACACGGAACAGACAAAACAATAATCATTGGCAAAGGCCTAACATGGTGTCTCGGGTGGCTGTAGGGTGTCTCACCACACTGATGGCTGGCCCGAAGCCATTTTCAAATGCAGGAAAAGCCATTGGGGAGTTTCAGCTGTGCCAGGACATGCACGCTGCTGCTGAGGGAGTACCAGGTAATGGGAGAAAGCAGCAGTTCATGTGCCAGAGCCAGAGAGCCAAAAATCCCTGCCACTGCCAGAGCAGGAAGGTCTACACGTCATACCACTGGCTATACAAAGGTGCAGTGATTGCGGCTCACCCCCACGCCGCAGCTCTCTTGAGCTGTTTCACCCTTGCTAGGTTATCACCTCAGCGCATGCAGCAGTGACACGTCCATCCCCATTTCGATTTACTACATGTACACTGACAACAGTTTCAAGCCATCGCTTCCCATTGGCACAAACGAGCCATGATGGTTCCTCCTTGCAGCTGCCCTCGATTCACACCATACAGGGGGAACATCCCCAGCTAAATGGTGCCGGTGAAGGAGTTACTCAAATGAAAGCAAGCAGAGGGAAAGACGCAATCTAGGTGCCAAGACTGCAGCTGCCACCTGGCCAGGAGCAGCAGAACAAACTTGCGATCAGGGTGAGGTGGTAGATTCGCACAAAAGCTCAGGAAAGTTTCCTCACTTTCCATTTCAGTGCTGGGCTTTATCAGCTATTGACCTGCAGCTCTCTGCAAGGAAAATATATGAGGTTGACTGGGGAAAAGCAAAGGGATTTCCTTCTCAGTCGGCTAGGGAAGGTATGAGACTGGAAAGTCATAGCACCAAAGACGGACGCTGGCAAGATCTACAGGAAAGCTGCAGGGACCTCAACACAAACTGCTGAGGAACCTGAAGGAGGTCAAAAGAGGACAACCAGCCTTCAGGGAAGCAGAGTGGGAGACAAAAGAACATATCCAGATGGATCAAATCCTCATAAAGACTTTGAGGTGTGTGACTAGTGAGAAGAGACCATGGTCTCCCTCCTTTTAGTGCAAAATTACTTCTCTTGTTATATCCACGTCACTGAAATCAGCATATGGCTTGCTATCTCCAAAGGTTATTATACTGACAGCATTTTCTAGCATAATGTGAAGCCATAATCTGCTGCTGACTGGAAGTGAGGAAAAGCCAATGCTTTCTGCTGGCTAAACCACAGAACTGAGCAGCAGGAGTCCGAATAATTTTTCCAGCTCAGCCAGTGGTACGCTCCATACTGTCGATTACGCCGCCTGGACTCAGTTCTCACTGGTGAAAGAACAGGGTAACAACATTTTCTATTGTCGGGCGACTTTAAACTTAATTAATGTTTTCTATGTGTGATCACCCTCAAAGGGGAGATGCCAAACACCACGAAGCGCTTGGCACCTCTTTTTTCTCTCTCAGTCCCCAAGTCAGCTAAGCATCTTGATTATCATAAAATCACACAATAATCTGTGTCTTTTCTGCCTGTTACTGCTGGTGGATTCATGACAAGAACTGCATAAAAATGATTCCACTTTCCCAGACTCTACAACTCATATGGCAGACCAAGAGAGAACCTGACAAAAAGGTGAACTCTTCTGCACCCATGTCACTTTTTTTCCATATTTTACAGCTTCAGAGAAGTGTGTTGAAGTTCACTGCCTGCTACCTGGTTGGCAGGTCTTGCTCAGAAATTATTTCATTCATTATCAGTACATTTTCAGAACTGGATGCTTTTACACTGCCAAAGAGTAAGCGCCATAAAGTGGTTGTGAAAAATGCGTTGGCTGACATAAACCAGCCTCTGTTGGATGCACTAAATATGTCAAAGCAAACTCAGATGGTCCTTTAACTCAGTAGATGCGGCATCATGGGGAAAAGTGCATTCTTCTCCCAGCAAGCAAGACTAACAGTTCAAACACTTAAGGACTCCACCTGATTTCTCCCTTGTGAAACAAAATGTAGATTTTATTACCCACTATGTAACTCACTCTATTTATGGTTTGCATAATTTTTCCTCTTTCCAAATACATTTCACTTTTACCAGTTTCAACGGCTTTACACCTGAGAGCGCCAAAGTCTGAACTGTGTCATTTAAAGACGTCTCAGAAACCACAAGGCAGAGGTAAGGCTTGCTATCATGTATATTTTCAGGCCAAGTTTTTACCTCTGTTACTACTCCTACGATACCTCCTTGAGCCTTGACAGCTCTCATTTTACCCTTAGTACAAATTAGGATAATCCCTGCTTTTGGACAAGACTCGCTACCCAATCCGAACAGCCCATATACTAAATCTATTGCAAAGTATGATTTCCTGAACATTTCAAAGTTGGATTACAATACCAGTTGAGTACATGATTTAAAAATAGAAGGGAAAAAAAAACTTTAAGTATGGCCATAGAAAAATGACACCACATCTTGCAATGTTCCTTTAAAAAAAAGGAAAAGGAAAAGAAAAAAAGCAAATAAAAGATGGCTGACTGCCAGAGTTTTGTGTTAACTTGAAGTGCAGAGGTGATTTTTAATGCTTCAAACATCATCCATGAAATATTATATATATAATTTGTACTCAAAATAACATGCAAGCTCTCCAAGGAAACATTAAAATAAATAGCTTCTTTAACTCTTTTGTACCTTGATCGTATCTTATTTTGATGAATCAATAAAAGAGAGACGTAAGATTGATGTAGGACAGATCAGTAGGGCAATCATGTACTTTATTACATATTTATGAGTCTGAAAGATCAAAGGATGTTTTTATGCACATAACTTGGCAAATGTGTTTTGCCACGTTCAGATATATTCCAAGTGACTTTAGCAGGAATGTGAAAGAAGCTGGCATGCTGCCCACAGTGCTATTTGGTAAGACTTTGAATGATGGTGGGATTACAAACCATGATAATAAAAACACATACAGCATAACATTGATGCATGTAAACAGTATATACAAATGCATATGTGTGATTGTATAATGTGTGTATATACAACATATTGCATTTTCTACACACGTGCATACATATGCGAACTACAGCCTTGATTCAACATCTCTTTAAGTCACTGGAAATCTTTCTCTTTCTTTTACCAGACACCACATCAGGCCTCTAATGCAAACAAAAGAAGGGAAAAAGATCATTGATGATAAATTTTTGACACAAGTGGTGGAGGACCCCATGAGGAGAGGGGTGCTCCTGGACCTTGTACTAACAAAGAAGGATTGGTTGAGGATATGAAGGCTGGGGGCAGCCTTGGCTGCAGTGACCGTGAGGTGGTGGAGTTCAAGATCCTGTATGGAAGGAGCAGGGCAATAAGTAGGATTACAACCCTGGACTTCAGGAGGGCTAACTTTGGCCCCTTTAAAGACCTGCTTGGAAGAATCCCATGGGTTAGGGCTCTAGAAGGTAAAGGGGTCCAAGGGAGCTGGTCAATATTTAAGCACAACTTCCTCCTAGCTCAAGATCAGTGCATCCCAAAGAGGAGGAAATCAAGTTGATCCCCCAATCTGCTATAAGTTTCCTAAGTGATCCAGGACAACTCACTTTTTAATATGGTTTGGAGAACATCAATTTCCTATTAGTTCAATCTCAAATATTGCTGTTTTCAGAACTACTCGTTACGAACAACACAGCTGAGAAACTATACTTGACATCTCTGCAAATCTGACCCAAGGTGGGCCTCAAGTAGAGCTAAAATATTCGTGCACCCAGAGTCATCAGATCCCCTTTTTATGTCCTCAAAACAAAACTGCCACTCATTTCTTATTTGCAAAGTATTCCTAGACACAGAGGGGATTGACTAAGAAAATCGGCTCCTGTGAAGATACAGAGATTGACAGAAAAACATGTATCTTCCTAAAAACAAGACAGCAGGACTGGTACCATTCTCCTTTTACAATTTTCTTACTATTATTTAAAAGCTAATGGTAATTTTTTATTGGATTTAGCAGAACTTGATTGATTCAAAGATGCTGTAGAGGCCTGTCAAAATGTGCTAAAATATACAGTACCTGCCAACACCACATAGGGAACATCAGGATATTACCTGCAGCTACAGGAGGGGTGGGCCTTGGGATCTGTCACTGCTTGAAAGGTGCTGCCAACATTTAAAATAAAAAGCTAGTGAAAATAACGCTACTGATTCATGTTGGTGATCAGAGTCCCAGTGCAGAGGTATTAGGTATGGAAGAGACAGCCACCTTCATCTCTCCTACTCCATTCTTGATTGAGGTAAATATTGTGTTACTCAGACTAGGTTTAAGTGTGTTATGCAACGGTATTTCCTCCACTCCCTTTGAACCGCTGCTTGATGGTATCATGGATCACACTAGGAGATTTGGTGTAATCATTAGGGCTGTGATGGATTCAGGTCGGTGGGCCTGGCTATTAAAAACCACCACAGCAAGTTTCCCTTTCCTTCTGCTGCTCCCCCTCCCCTTTGCTCATCAAGGCTGGCAGCTCTCCTCCACTTCCCTTGCGCCTTTTGGACTTTGTTCCAAAATCCTCATGCCTACCTATACATCTGTGGCCCTTCATCCATTTGGCCTTATGCATTTTCCAGCACAATCCTACTGACTTTGAACCTCAATTTTCCCTTTTTAATTTATTTTAATCTCACTGTGAATTTTGGAACCCTGAGTAATCCTTTGACCTTGGTGTTTACGCCCTTCCAGCATCAGCAAGGTGTACTCATGGTCTGTGGTAGACATCACTTAGCAGGTCTGTATTACTCAGTTCACATTTTTTTCCACTCTTCTCAAGGTTCTTCACCTATTTATTTCTCTCTTTTCTGAATTGCCTTTTGTTGGCATCATTGTCACTGAAGTGCCCAGAATTGAAGTATTCCAATATCTGCTGGATCAGACCCAACATGCTGTGCCCACCATAAGTGCTACTAAGGAACCTCTCGTCCCGGTATCTTCTCAAGTGGTCACCTTAATGGCTGTTCCAGACAGCCCAGGCTCTGCAGTTATTTCTGCCGAGCTATCCATACTGGCAGATTTGTTGCTCTTTGCTTTTTTTCCAAGTTTTACCTGTGTTTATCAATAGCTACTTTTACAAAGGTCTCCTTAGTGTCTCAGGGGTTGATTCAATGAAGCATTTAAGCTGCTGTTTAGAGTTAAGCACATGAATAAGCTCCCATTTGAAGACAATAGGACTAAATGGCTCACAAGACAATATACATTTAAGTGGTTTTTGTAAATTAAGCTGTAATTGTTCAACGGTCTTGTGAGATTTTTCTTTTATTTCTTTTTCTTTTAACAAAAAAAAAAAAAAAAGAAAAAAAAATCCAACCAGCTCATCTCTACATTTAAGACTGCATTTCTGGTTACCCGCTGGTAGCAAGGTTGTTATTTTCAAAAACTACTGATGGATTCTTTTAGTCCAAATGTTTATTAAAATAACAATTATTAAAAACTCCACCTCACCACATCCCCAAGCCACACCCGGGTCCTTCTGTGTGCGGAACTTAGCAAACAAGGGTGTTACGAGACAGCTGTGATCTCCAACAGCACTAGGCAACATTGAATTGCAGCAAACTTAACAACTTTGTTATTCCAAATATTAGCACTACTGATGAACCTTTACTCTGTTTCAACAGATACATAATTAATTCATTTACAAGACCTGCAGGAGAAGGTTTGTCTCCACAGGAAGGGGCTTTGGCAGATTTGCTGGCAGCATTTCAGGTGGGTGGGTTCAATTTATAGTGCTATCCACAAGCTTTTGTTCACATTCAAGAAAGTGCCCTGAAGTTAGTTTGGGCTTAATTATTCAGTTATAAATCCTTTGACTGCAAGCTGATTTAGCCCATATTCTCTCTGAGCTTCATCAGGGCATCCTTTTGCAGGGTGACATTAAGTAGGGGATGATACAACAAAAGCATCCCTGCTCTCTCCCACCCTCTGTTGAGGCCACCAAGGGCCAGAATAGGGAAAGACCCTGCATAACTTCACTCCTACATGCCTCCAGAATGGTTTTGAAGGGCGGCAGGCAGTGCGAGCGAAAACATCTCCAGGACTATTCTCACAGCCTGCCAGGACAGGTGATCCTGTTTAATTTACCAGTACACATGTAGCCAGGGGAAGGCAGTGAATGCTTTCCAGTTATGAGAGATACACCCATCAAAATGCTCCACAAAGAGCAAGTTGGTGTGAAGAATGCTTAAATACTGCTGAATCTGGCAGAGCAACATGTTGTCAGCAAACAACTATATAAACAGGCTCTCCTGTTGCTGTCTTATTTAGACACAAAAAGAAATGAGAAAATTAAAGATGGCAACACACTGATATTGTTCATGGATGCTGTCATCTGTCACACTCTCCAGTCTAATACTCAGCTCAGCTAGCTAGAAAGTTGTATCCACATAACTTAAGGTGAGAATTTAAAGTGAGAGTTAGACCGGTTCACAAAGCTATGTGGACATGTTTATTGCAGTGTAATAGTGGCTTAATTTGAATTAAAGTTAATTAGAAATGGATTTAATGAACTTTGAGTAAGTTGCCATTATGCCGAAGCAAAATTATCCATACAGTCTTTTATTCGGCTTAACTATCACTTTTTAAAACCTCTTCAGATCATGCCAGAATAACTTTTTTTGTGTAGAGAAATTCCTACACAGAAAAAACCCACTGTCACTCAGCTAGAAAAGACAGTGGCTCGAACTTACCCCTGATGTAATCCCCACTGTCAATATGTTTATTGTCACGTACAGCTCAGGATCAAAGGACATACAGCTAGAAGATCTAATTAAAAAGTGAGGATGTAACAGACAAGCCCCATCTTCTGCTCAATCAGCTCTTACTTAGTCCTGAGATCTGAATTCCACATAGGCTAGCTTAGGCCTAGAGGTCAAGAGATTTGTTCTTCGTCGGAATCTAGAGAGGCTCCTTGTCTTGTCCTTTGCTTCTGAAACAAGATCACCTCTCTTGCACAGCTAACCCAACCCAGCCCAGCTGCAAAGCTTTCATGTTATCCAATGGTGACATGTTTAGCTATAATAAAGCTTTCTTTGCCTTCAGATTTGTTTTCAGGTTTTGGTTTGCGGTTTGATTTTTTTTTTCTTCTTTTTTTTTTAATCAGAGGCCAAGTATAGTGGAAAGTTTCAAACTGTGGACTGGTCTTTTATGTCAAGTGTTATGAAACTCTTTATTACAAAAGAACTGCAATTTCTGTACAAAATCGGTAAGAACTCATACATGGCAGACCTGGGAATAATGATAACTCTGCTCATTTTCTTCTTGTTTAGGGAAGATCGTGCTAACTGCAGTCCAAATAACAACGTCTCATTTGGCCTGGCCTGCTGGTGGGGTCTGACGTAGCATCAGAGTATCCTCAATGACTGAGTTGAGACTATAAAGCATTACCCCTCACTGAGAAGGGTAACTGAGTGACCCCAAACAGTTTAGATGAACTTGTTTTATTTTGCTATGTGATAGACTAGGATCACATACCTGTTCTTAACGTTTAGGATCTTATGTGTGTTTTCATCGGAGTTGCTTCCACTTAGAACACTGATCACAGAATTATAGACTAATTTAGGTTGCAAGGGATGCTGGAGGGTGATCTGGTCCAACCCCTGGCTCAAAGCAGGGCCAGCTTTGAAGTTAGGTATTAAAAATGTTTGCAGTCCTATGAAATCATCTCTCTGGGCTTTTGTGAACAGTAATCAAGAGGGGCTGATACCAGATCTGTGAAGTCAGTATGAACCTCATCAAGGGTACGGAGGTGCAGAAAGATGAAGGTTTCTACCCTTAAAGTTAGTAGAAAAGCTTCCAGTGAGCAGGAGAGGAATCTGACTCCAAGCCTACAGCTGACCAGGAAACATAATGCAAGACTTCAGTTACAATGCAAAGCTCATTTGTTTCTCTTTGTCTTTCTTACAATAAACATGTTTCCTTGAGCCTTAATTTTCTGAGTAATTATGCTCAGCTTTCCACCTGAGCTGAAAAAGAGATGAGGTTTCATGTGAGGAAGCACACATTACTTTTGCCTCACTTTCAAATTTAATAATTAATTCAGAGCAGAAATATTGAAGAGAGATGCAAGAGTGATAGCATGTCCACAGTGAAGGTTGTTTGCAGTAGATTACAACTTTTTAACGTCTGTTTGAGCTGTTGGGTTTATTATTGCTTCATGCTGAAAAATACTGAGAAGCTTCTACAGAACAGTTCAGCCGTTTCTAAGAACAAGCTTCAGGAAGAACAAATGATCACACCAGTTGTTTTGAAAGGCTTAGAATTTTTTTACTGAAACTCCACTAATGTGCATTGGGGGACTGTCTCAAAATGTGGTAGAGGCCAATGCAGGGACAGAGAGGTATCGTTCACTGTCCTCATGAATATTCAACAAAATGTGGCCAAATTATAATCCTCTGCAAATCACCATCTGCATATGCTCAGTAGAGGTTTGTTAGAGGCTAGCAGCACAATTCCCAGAGCATTCTGTCTTAATTGCATATATGCCATATCTCCCACAGGGCTGTATGCCAACCACATGGGCCTGCTCCATGCCCACCTCATCCACTGACCTAGATTCTTCCACAAATTGCACCTCAGGAGATGTTGCAGCTCAGCTTAGATTTACACACAAGGAAAAAACTGGGTATTTCCAGAACTTGAGAGTTGTTATGGGAGAAGAAGAGGCAAGTTCTAGACGCAGCAAGAAAGTATAAGGGGAAAAAGAAGGTGCAGTTAGTATGGTACTCAGGTTATACTTTTCATTATGAGATTAAGATGGTAATAAAATATTTTACCCACATTAATTTTGCCTGGTGATAAAGCATCTGGGATGAGATGTCAAAGAGATGAGCAGATGTCTAGGCTTGGCTGCTCTGAGGCAAGCCAGTGCAGCAGTATCTCCATTAGGAAAGTAGTGGAGGTGATAAAAGCCAAAATTATTATTACAATGGAAATGATTTGGATGCAGATGAAGATGAGTTCAGAGGACACTGCCCTGAAGAGTTAAAAAAAAAAAAAAAAAAAAAGTGGCCCAAGAAGGTCATTGTAGGAGCAAAGAGAAAGTTAATGGGAGAAACAGGTTCCAGGACAGAGTCTTTAAACCAAGATTTCAAGACGGAGATTATAACGAGGTCTGTCAGATGTAGCCAAAATGTCAAGGAACATATGAATGGAATAATGGCCTTGAGATCTGGCCCTAAATAGGTTACTAGAGACCTTGGCAAGAGCAGTTCCAGTGGAGTGGAGAGAACCGACGCTAGAATGAAATACAGAGTATTATTACTCACTGCAGTGACTGGCATCAGGGGGATCTGTTCAACCCATGGGCCATTTACTGGGACCTAACGGGCTAAATCCTGAGCTGGGCTAAAATGGCTTAACTCCTCCAGAAATTTCATCAGTTTACATCCCTCAGAAATTTCATCCAGACAAGAAAAGCTAAAACATGGCGGGGGGGGTGTCTTTTTTTTTTTTTTTTTTTTTAATTAACAAAGAAAGGAATTTTTAGTTTAGTTTAGGCCCTCCTATGTGAAATAATCCTCACGTCCTGTAATGAGTAATCCTTTTCCCCAAAGATCTCGGAACAGAACACTTTCTGTTTCTTTACATTGTCTAAACAGTGTAAAATTAGGCAGATCTTAAGCTAGCTGCTCTCATTACACAGCTTGATGAATCTGAAAGGGTAACAAACTCCAGGATGAATGATTAGTCATTTAGTCTTACAATAGCTTTCTTCCCTTACCCGCTCCTCTTCCTATAATTTTTTTTAAAAATGAAAACAAAAAACCACTTGCTGTAAATTAACTGAATTATTAATCTCTTGTCCTTTGCAGACTTTGCATGTTGGACAATAGCCAAGGGATCACAGTACAGTGTGCTGTTGCAGGTATTCCCTTTAGAGATAGAAGACATATATATTCTTAGACATGCAATAAAACTCAGATCTTTAAAGTAAGTATGAGATGATCTCCCTTGCCACTTTGTTTTTAAATCATCTATTTGGTGATTTAAAACCAACAAGTTTGAACAAGTCTGGAATTGGATCTATCCGACCATCTTCAGTTCCACTGACGTCGGAGCTAGAATTATATGGAAAACACAGTGCTTAGACTTAAAATTAGCAAGAGCTCTCCAGAAGGAACAAAAAAGGTATAAATTATGTCTGATTGAACAAACACAACTCCACTGTTGAACAGCCACTCAATGAAGAG
This sequence comes from Grus americana, assembly GCF_028858705.1. Classification (NCBI taxonomy): domain Eukaryota; kingdom Metazoa; phylum Chordata; class Aves; order Gruiformes; family Gruidae; genus Grus; species Grus americana. The sequence continues at coordinate 19,297,422 of NC_072861.1, read as the reverse complement.
GGCAGGGAGAGGCAATGGAGCACGGTAATGTGTAATATTACTAGTCAATGGGCTGTGTGCAGCAGTGGGCTCCCAAACGCTGGAGGTGTCAGGGAGATAAATAGCAGAGTGTCCTCCTCAAAAATATGATTAATACCCTCCTCGGTCCACTGCTGAAGATGTAGTGGGTGCAGCTGGTTTGGACAGCAGTTGCATAGAGGAAAATTCCAGGACGATTGCAGCAGAGCAGAGAGGGCAAAGAGTAGGACAAGTAGTCAACTGAGTGGGAGTGCTGAGCCCCAACAAGGGGAGAAGTAGGCCAGAGCTGGCAAAGGTCTTTTGGCTGCTGTTTAAGTAATGTTTATAGAACTTTCAGGCATGCACAACTGAGTTTCGAGTTCGTGATCTTTGGAGGAAAAAAGGGAGAGAAGCATGTTTGAGTTCATTGTCTCTTGTAATAGTCATGCCAGAGGTGGCTTTCAAGGAGCTGTTCTTCTCTCCTAGCCTGCCCCCCTGAAAAGCCTGTACGTCACAAAAAAGCAGGTGAAAACTGAGAAACATGAAAAATAAACTAAGAAAGCATAATTTTTTTTTTCCCCACAGCCAACTGCAATTTCCTGGAAAAGTCAGGAGTGTGTCAAGTGGGGTTTTCACACTGTATCGTTTTCAAGGAATCCTCTAAAATTCTCAGAAAACATCCTTTCATGCTTCTGTTGTCACAGCTCTCAGGGGAGACTGTCCAGAGCTCAAATTTCCAACATTAGAATCTGAACACACTATAATGTAACTAATGCTCCTGAAATCAAACAAAGGCAGAGGGCTACGGATGGCTTTATTTCTTAGGGCAGTGATCCCTGCCTTTGTTGGTTTGCAGGCAACAATACCAAGCAAGCAATATATTACCAGCAATGCTATATTATCTACCGCCTTGCATCCACAATGAATGTCTCAGGGTCCCCCCTGAAAGCCTTGGGTGGGGATGAATGCCTCGGGCAATCAGTCTCCAATCAGCAAGAAGGTGCTGCAAAAGCTGCAGACACCAGGCTGATGCTGAATGGAAGGACACACATGTTATTAAGCACACAAACACAACACGAGCAGTATACACATAAATACTTCTGTTTAACTTAAAATGACAAAAAAATAGGATGGGGAAAAGCAAAAGTTCCAGTGGATTATTGATCTGAAAGACAGTGATTAATAATCACCAGTTTAGTATTCTGCATCATCACTGCCTGTCACACTTCCCTGGAAACAGGATTAATATAAGAAGATATTATATATGTGAGCAAGGCACTAAGGTAGCACTATATTGATCTGAACTTTAGAGCTGTTCAGTGCCATTAACAAAAACAAAAAGAATGCAGGCGCTTGTAAAAAGGAGGATGGTTGACAAAAAGAAAGTTGTTGGGTTTTTTTCCATCTACAAATTGCCAGCAGCCTGCTCATCTCTTCAATTAGATTCAAGAATTAACAGATACAGATCCCTGGAAAACTCAGTGTAATCCGCACCAGATCACTCAGCACAGGCATAAAGCCTTTTCCTCACTGTATTTACAGGATTGGTCCCTGACTGTAACACGGACACTTGATATCAGAGCCTACGTACCCCCAAGGACCCACTTCCAATGCTACAGCAACAGCATTGCTCTCCACGAACATTTAGAGAAAGAGATACTTACTGAAACATTACATAATCCAGAAAAATATAATATTCCTTTTTAAAAAAAAGTCTAGCCTGACATACACAGAGTGGTTTAAGAAAAAAAAGGAAAGTACAATAAAGCTAGTTAATATATTTAAAGACACTTCCCATGAAATGAAAATCATTTAACTGCTTTATTAAACTACTGTCTCAAATTCACTTTGTTCTTTTCCTACCTTTTTGTTTCTGCATAAAGAGGGGGCACCACTATTTGTTCAACATAATATTAAGCATACTCTGCTACTCAATTAGTAAACATGTCAAGAGGTGGGTTAGTTATTCATGGTTCAGGGGCACAGCCCCCTTTCAAAAAGAACTTTTTTTTCACTCTAATGAAATGATGGATAATCTGGAAGTAGGTGCTTTAAGAAGATATTAATCATTCTCTGTGGTAATGTTAATCATGCGTTCCATCATCTCCAGATGCTGTGCATCACCTTCCTCAGAGATAAAGGGCACCCAAGCCAGCAGAGTCCTTTTGATCACCTTTCTCACAGTAACTCTCATAAGGCATTAAAAGAAGTCTTCACATTTCAGGGCATCCTTAAAAATGAAATAGAAAGTGGGAGAGTGAGGTAATGGAGGGATTCATGGACTTCAATCTTGACCCTGTCATTACTTATGCTGCCCAGATGGGAGGTGCATAGTTCTTTCGTCCTTTGTCCTAATCTTTGACATTTTTCAATGCAATGTTTGGTATGAATGAGGTATGAGAAAAACCCTGATCACAGGAAATAGAAAATTAATTCACAAAAGATTTCAGGGAGGGAGGTGAGGGGGAAGCAAAAAAATCAACCCTTGCTTTCTGCGAAGAAAAATCCAACAAAATTATTCCCTCACAGCCTGCTATTCCATTCTTAGAAAACATTAGCAGAAGTCGGGTCAGATTTATCTCAGCATACTGTCTGTGATGTCTCTTCCAGTTAATAAAACACCCTGCCACTGGAGAGACTTCTGGCCAATTAGACCATTTTTATGACTAATCTTTTATAGTTTTTTTTTTTAAGTTACGTATAAACCTAGGGCATATCTTAGATGGCTGAAATACCTCCTTTTGCAGACTTAGATGCTTCAGAGACCCCAACGCTTAGAGAAGAAACTTTGAAGGTCTCCTAAAGCTAAAAAGTTACTTTGTATAAACTGTTGAATAAAGATAAACTGCAGGGGACCATACCCAATCAAAGGCAGGCGGTGTTTCTGTCACAGCATGCAAGTGTTAAGGAGAAAAGAAGTTGTGTGAACTTGAAATAAAATAATCCAACTTTTCTTAAACCCATGTTTAAATAGTAAATCTGTATGCAGAGGAACTGCCCGCCTCTCTTAGACAATCAATGATCCCCACCAAATGTCACTCATGATGTACTGCTCTATGAAGTAAGTTAAAAAAAAAAAGTCACAGGAAATTTAAAAACCCTCACACCTATAGATGTTCTTGAAAATATTTCAAGTTGTTGTCACCACTCTTGGTGGTTCAGATGAAATTATGATACAATACCTTTTTTTTCTAGAATTTAAGGAACACTAGATAGACAATTAGCCATACCACAGATTTCACACAAATATAGTTTGCTTATAAAAAGAATGATATTTCCTAGAATAATAAGCATCTGCTCAAAGTCTCTGCAGCTTGATCCGGTAAAGAGTTTGCTCTTGCTACTTCTCAAAAACAGGTCATATTGCGAAGCCCCATTTTTATCTCTTTTGCGTACCCTTGCATCTTTGAAATTAAAAACTAAATCACAGGGCTGACACTGAGCTGCACAGGTGGCACTACCCCGTCACCAGTGTCCCTTCAGAGAACAGGTAATGCAAAACCTTGGGCAGCTGCAGGAAGGATATTCTGTGGAATATCACCTCACTGAGATTAATAAAAGTACCCTTTCTTATGTAGGAAATATTCAATAGTCTTATCTGTGAGACACCAGAGGGAAGAATCCCCACCTAGATGCTTTCCCATTGATATTAAGGAGTTTTGTTATACGCATTGAGCTGTGTATGTGCTACCCTCAGTTGCGCTGGAAAGCATGGATAAACAGCATTATCCAATACTCTACAGAATATGTGTGAACTGGTCTCTTAGTTTTTCATTTTCCTCCAGTAATTTCTGTAAAAACAGAGCCACCCTTTCTCTGATGTAAAGCTGCCTCACTTAAAATATGCATTTATTTTGAAGCTTTAGACAAATTATACCCTAAGGTATTAAGGATCTTCGCAGTAAATTTATGTAATGCAAAAACTTGATTCCACCTTTGCTGCGATTCATGCTCCATTTTGCATTCCCCTGTATTGCCTTCCAAGCACTACACACTGTATAAACATCTGAGATCACAAGTACAGGCCCTTTGTAGACACGAATGGATGTCTGAAATGCAAATGTTTTTTTCATTCCTTGTGATCTTATTAACGTATGTGTATTTAATGGTGGTAGCATTATTTCTGACTTACACCATTACACTACATTACAGTTGCTATTAATTATGCTTGCTATTGGGAATGGCTGCATGTTTGCAGATTATTTTTTTTCATGGTCAGTTCTAATTTACTTTTTGTAAAGACAACTACTGTATTATGCACAAGTTTTTACAGTCCACATAGAGCCATGGGAAATGTACTTATATCTAAATGGGCACAAGAAAGAAATTAGGAGTATTTCCAAACTTAGGAAAAGAAATAAGATTTACAGGGCCTTGCTAACAAATAGTCTGAATTCAGAACATAGTACTTCACTCTTTTTGTAAAGTAAAACACTTTAAATTAAACATATGTGAAACACAATAATAACAATAGGCCAGAATTTCAAAGTGGCTTCAACTCTTCCTTCACTGAAGTGTATACAAATCTGTTCCGAACATCGTAAGAACTAGAACATCAAAACGCAAGTACATTAAAAGGATCTTGATCAGGAAAATTAGCAGATACAGAGCTGAAGGGTATTTGGTTGATCCAAGGTGAATATGTTGATATACATCCTTTGTGAAATCCTGGAGTGGTTTCCAGGAGAAATAGGTATGTAGTCTCCCACTTTATTTCTTCTGGGAAGTGAAGTACTCTTTCATTATTGGTAAGATAGAGAGCTGCCTTTTCTATTCATTGCACTCAGCTCACAGTGATAGATGGTATATAAAAATTTCATTTTGGATGGCAGAATTCGAGTACAGTGATACAAAGGTGCTTTGTGGATAGAATCTATAAATCTTGAAAAAAAAAGGAAAAAAATAGTGCTTTCTGTCATCATGGATAGCAGATTTAGATCATGAAAGTTACCCATAATGCTAAGCCAAATGCATTCACCAAGTATTTTGGTTGATAGGGTCAGAAAACAGAGACTTTGCTGAAGTTCATCAGAGGACTTTTGTAAGTATGTGTGTTCATGGAAAACAGGAGCTAAAATACCTTCCATGGCATCCTGGAATCTATCCAAGGTATCGGTGAAGAATCTTTCTTGGAATTTACTGATTAAAATTTTGCATGCTAAATAGATATCCTCATCCATATTAGTGACTCCATAGAGTGGAAGAATATTTACCCAGACTGTGGGCCAAAATCTGGATTCTAAGTTGTTCCTTGGGCTAAAATCCCATTATTGTCAGAATTAATTTCCTTGAAGAGAGAAGTGTGCTAAGGCCACAGAATTTCATTTTGACACTTTGATTTCACTAATCTTGGAAATCCCTCTCACAAGAGTTATCTCTGAAAGGTGGAAATTTCCTGAAAAGTGAATCTGAACTTATTGTTCACAACCTTGAACCAGTATCTCACAAGAAGGGATGCCTTCTATTTTCAAAAGCCTCTGATATTTCTGTGTGAAACATAAACTTGACAAGGAAACACAAAGCAGTCTGCTGGAACCGTGTTGGAGAGACAACTGAACAAACAGCTGGTTAAAGGATTAAAGCCAAAACAAAGGACTGTTTGAAGGTCTCTCTAAGTTTTAGATAGCAATGGGAATCTTTTGAAATGGGGGCACAGTGGAGCTGCTATAGAAAGGGAGAGGCTTGGGACCTTTACCCATTTCAGAGATACTGAAACTGCAGCACTGTCTGGCGAGTCTTCAGCAATGACAGCAGGCAGTGAAGGTAATAAGTAGATGAGCATTACACCTTGATAATTCCAGTTCACACTTTAAAACAAAGAACTTCAGACTTTGGAGGACCCAGCGCGCTCCTCTTTATTAAACTGATTGTCATTGTTACGTTACAGTTTATATTACCTTCCCCTCTTTAGCCCACTTTACCATTAGCTTTAATGAATTACTACTTTTCAGCACAATTAAGTGTTTGAAGCAACCAGCAGGTACAGTTTAAGCACAGTAAAAATGTCCAATTGAAAAGGCTAAAGATCAATATCAAAGGTCTAAAAGGTTAGACCAATCCTATCAGCTTCAGGGAAAAGCTGGTGCTAAGCTGCCATCGAAGAAAGAAATAGCTAATGGCCCACAGATGATCTTTGTTCAACCAGGTTTCTCCTGTTTAAAAAGAAATCCTCTCTTTATTGAACACTGTAATTTTCCCATTGCTGAAAATGCAGAAGCTTTAAATTCCAATTTTAGTTGTGCTGAAAGATGGGAAATAGTTTCTTTTAAATACTTTTCTTTATGAAAGAAGACAATAAAGGCTGCCTATTGGCCCTCATTATCCCCACCTCGATTTGACTTGCCTACCTGCTCCACTGCACTGGTTCAAGACAATTAATCCTAATATTCAGCCCTCCTGGTGTAATTTCTCATCTTGGCAGGTCTCTTTCTATAATGACTAAAGGGGAGTGGCCAAATTCTCAAAACCTCTGGGGTGAGCCGGATACATTTCCACAAACACAGACAACAATTCGATCCTGATATGTTAATGAAATGTTGTGTTATCAAACCAAAGTGAGCATTTAAAGCCACTGCCTAAATAGCCTGGGTAATAAAACACACAGTACTGGTCAT